>NC_071511.1:9414285-9720000 GCF_027887155.1 Malaclemys terrapin pileata | reverse complement strand
TACTATTGAATTATACAACCACAAACAATCATCTAACACTAGTAAATAATATACATTGTTTTACATGGTGTACCTTAAAAATATGCATATATCCTTTTGAACACTTGTAAAAAAATGTCATTCTGGATTTCTGTCCTGTTTCTCACCTCCCCTTTGCCCCTAAGGGCTGTTGTACATTCAGTTTTATTCTGACTTTATAAACCAATATAGTTAAATCAGTGCGGCCCCTAGCGTGGATACAGTTATATTGATACAAAAGAGCTTTTATTGTTTATTTCAGTAAATTTACCAAAATAAGCGATTGCAATATAAATTCTTTTAGAATAGTATCACTGCATCCACACTAAGAGATTATAATGATGTAGCTATATTGGTTTGTATAGTTAAATCAGCACACAAACTGTGTGTAGGCCAGCCCTGAGAGAGCTGTCTACAAATGCTATATGTACTTCCTCATCTCCAAATTACTGCTGGACACACTCCATCTGGCTTCTGTTCTTCCCACTCCACCAAGCTGCCCTCAAATGAATTTAATCTAATCTCATGGTTTTTAGTCCAATCTCACCATCCTGCATCTTTTTTCGGTAACTTCCTTTCTTCCTTACATCTCGTTCTCCCTGGCTCGCTATGATTGTTCCCTCCTACCACTCAAGCCGCTCTGCCAGCATTTCAGTAGCTCTTCCTCCTCCCCATGCCCCCTCTCTGAGGGCTCTTTGATTAACCACGCTCTTCTCTTCTCTTCATCCGTCCTTGGTGATCTGTCCTGTTCCTTATTCCTCTA
This sequence comes from Malaclemys terrapin pileata, assembly GCF_027887155.1. Lineage (NCBI taxonomy): Eukaryota > Metazoa > Chordata > Testudines > Emydidae > Malaclemys > Malaclemys terrapin. Next base: position 9,719,219 of record NC_071511.1, on the reverse strand, counting down.
TAACAATTCAGTAATCTGCTCCTAACAGCCAAATCTCCTAACACTTCACTCATCTTCCACTTCTACTTCTGTGATGTTCTCCGCTTGGGTGTGTGATGCCATCCTGGTCTCCTGCCAAAAGCAGCTTTCTTGTCCTTGACCACGACTCTGACTCCCCGTTCTCTTTGAGTCACAGTATACATCATCTAATTTCCTGATTGGCTGACCACAAAGAGGAGCCATCTTGACTCATTTGCTCAGAAGGATATGAGGAAATATGTCCTGGAAAGCTTGAAGAAGGGAGCAGACATGCCATCTCCAAAGACACTGGATAAGGTACTAGGCCACAGAACTTCCCAGATGAAGCTATTCACATTGTTTTTTCCAGTGTTGAGGCTGATTTACTGAAGGCATATATACAATATGTAGTTTGGGAATGGGAAGACTTGTTTGCTGGAAATTTTGCTATGTTAATACTGCTTAAAGGTGAGTGCAAAATACTCCATATTCCTATAGGCCAGAAATCCCAAATCAAAAGCATCAGGCTGCCTTGTATGTCTCTATGATAAAATCCAGGCACCACTGAAGTCAATGGCAAAACTCCTGTTCACTATAGTGGAAGTCAGGATTTCATCCCTAGTTTTATTCAGTTGAACAACAGCTGCACTCAGTTGAAACTTCATACCTAAAAATCAGCACCGCAAGGATGAGTACAAATGACCTCATTTCCCCTTTTGATTCTCATTACTTCCGTTTTGTTTATTCTCATGTAGCCTGTCACTGAAACTTGCTTTTTTCTCTGAACCATCTGGTGGTACCCTGGTGTGGAGAAGGCCAGCTTTGCTTCTGCTTCTGCCTGATATTATTATTGCATTAAACTTTCAAGGGCTAATCTTTAATCCTGTGGCTGGCGGTGTGAGCTGCACATCTACATGTTGTAATGTTTTGGTGATACAGTTAGGTCCCAATTCAGCAAAGCACTGAAGCACATGCTTATGTGCCATTGACTTAAATGTGGCTTAAACACTAGCATACATGTTTAGTTGAATAAGGATGGACTTAAGCATATGCTTCAGTGCTTTGCTGAATCAGGGCCTAAAAGCTGTGCAAAGGGCTCCTGGCTGGAGACCAGCCTGGGTGGTCTGTTTATCTCTGCCCCTATAATGGCTACTTTGGCTGCTGCTGTCCTAGTACCACATGTCAGCTGGCATCTGTCCTTTTCTGGTGGTGGATCATGGAGTGGACTTGAGTACACTTCTCTGTAGGTGCTCTTGGCTTGTATCCATGTTGCCATGGTTCCTATACATTGCCTAGGACTATGGCTAACCTCTTTCCCATATTGTGTGTGTGCCCGTCGCTTGAAATCGTAAGCTCCATTCTCATTCAAGGTACAGTATTCTAAAACCTTAGTTAATCGGATCCCTTATCCTCATCCACCATTAGCTAGATCCACAACCTTCTTGCCTGCCTTCTGCTCTTCTAGCTCCCCCCCACCCCTGAAAAAACAGTGTGGAGGACAATTTACAGTATGCATGTATACAGTAAAACAGAAATCATACATTTTTCTCGCTATCTTTCTCCCACCCAAAGCCTCCTCCACAGAGCGCCGGCATCTCATAAATGGCCACAATTTCCCCTCATCCCATGATGTTTGCATAAAATTGCCTTTTGTTCCACCCCCCATTATTTGGTGCAGAGAGTATCCATTCCTCTAAAAGTCTACAAAGCAATGAAATTGTGGGAATGGGAAATTGCCTCAAAAAGGAACAGAGAAATTTGCCAAGAAAACACACTTACTTTCATACTCTCTACTAGTAATGCAGATAAGAGACAGATTTGCCGTCAGCATTCTTGGATAGCACTACACTTCCTACCCTTTCCCCCCCTTGCAATGGTGCTCTAAGCAAGGGCACACAAGTCACATATCAAAGGCCAACGATAGTTTTACTTTTACCTAATGTTGTACTTTCAGTTTATGCCGTGTCTGCCTGTCCAGATTAACAGATTCCAGCTAGAAGTGTTTGTAAACAAAGCTGAAGAAACTCTCCTAACTTTGCCTCAAGTACTGCATCATAGATAGTATAGTCATGCAATGAATGCCCCTCGGAAGAAAACAGATGTACTCAGTAACCTACCCTATGGCACTGAGCTTTGCATTACAAAAAGCAGCAGAGACTCTTAGTAATCAACAATCCCACGTACAAATATGCTGCACTTTTCCTTCTCTTTATCATTGTCTAATTAAATTTCAGTCAACCTGAACAAAAGACATCCATATTTGTTGTAGGGAGTAAATAGGGGATGTGCTGGAGAATTAACATGTGCAATTTCTAGCTGCAGGTTGGAGAAGAAGAATACTTCCTTCCTTTTAGATAGCTGAATTATCAAGAAATTCATACATGGTGTTTTCTGGCAAACATTTCTATTTTAATAATCACACTTAAAATAACAAAATATTACAGTGGTGAGTGACATCGACAAGATGGTGTATACCAACATAGGGGATTAACTCAAAAGATATCCAGAAAATTGTAATTTCTATAGTAATGGATATTTCTCAAAAATATTCTGTTGATGTTTGACACTGTAATGGATGGTGCCAGCTTACATCAGTTTCACTTTCCAAAAAAGTGTCAGGCTTTTAAGGATAATCTTTTAAAGGTTCGTTTTTATCCTGCAACTCGGGATGGGCTAACTGAAAATACCTATAGTTGGAAAATTTGGTATTCTTTAAATACGGAATGACTTAATCAGTAATAGTTAGCATGGGCACCGAAGAGCAATATTTGACTTTTAAACACTGAATCAAAATGGGATCAGTATGTATGGGCCTGACATGTTACATGAGCCCATTGACTACAATGGAACTCCACAGTAGCATTGGCTTGTAAATTACAGAGCAGTATTTTTAACCATGATTTGCTCCTTTTTATTAGAATTTAATTCTTTTTTAAAAAGGAATACAATATAAAAGAATGGGGAACTGTTACATTCTTACACTGCAGTTCTTTGTATTATTCTGCTCAGGATTAAATAAATTAATGGAGATATCCTATCTCCTAGAACTGGAAGGGACCGTGAAAGGTCATTGAGTCCTGCCCCCTGCCTTCATTAGCAGGACCAAGTACTGATTTTGCCTCAGATCCCTAAGTGGCCCCCTCAAGGATTGAGCTCACAACCCTGGGTTTAGCAGGCCAATGCTCAAACCACTGAGCTATCCCTCCCCCCTTCTGGGTGTGGTAATAGATACAGCGCTTTTCATCAGTAGATCTCAAAGTGCTTTATGAAGGAGGTAAACACCATTATCCCCATTTTACAGATGGGGAAACTGACACATAGAGAGGGGGAAGTGGCTTGCCCCAGGTCACCCAGAAAGTTAAGCCAGGAATAGAATCCCAGTCTCCTGAGACTGAGGTTGAGGCTAATGCCTTAGCTACCAGACCACAGTGCCTCCTCATAGGCATTGGGTTAACTCCTTCCCTATGTCACAAGGGTTTACTGGGTATGGGGAGGTTGCCAGTGTGAGCACCCCTTCTCCCTAGTGCTCTCTTGGACACCGACTCCTTTGCAGGATTGACACCATAAGTGTAAAGTGTGGGCCTATCTGTCCTGCTTGCCGACAAGCCACATCCTGAATTATGGTTTGCGAGAGAGGGGATATAACCAGGCACTCAGCTTGCCTGGGAGCGTATCATTTGTGCCACATAAGGGTGACATGGGGATGGGCCAGCAATTGAAAACGTTCTTCTTAGCTGCCCTGAGTCATCCTACTCTCTACGGGCAGGTCGGCTCAGAGATCCTTCATGAATCCTGCTGGCTCCAAACTCTTCTTCCCCATCCCCAAAGTGACCATATATAGTTAGAAGTGGGACTACTTGCAGCATACTACTCAGAATTGGACCTTGTTTGACCGTATTCATTTCTTTGGGGCATTTCCAGCCCTTGTTTGTAGGGCTTGTTCTAGCTGCCATCCTTCCTTCTGCCTTCCAAAGATCCATGGAAAGGAATGCCTTTTGACGTGGTTGTAGTCTCTTGCCACTTTTGAGTGTTGATTACTTTTTGATAATTTTCGCTTTGTTTAGAATCTGAATCTTGGCAAAAACCACACACAGTCCAAAGCTCAGTGGCTGTTGAACCAAGCCCCATGTCGGCATCTGAACCCCACCCGTCTCTCGTTTGCTTGCTTTAGGGAATTTTGGGGGGTGTGTGTTTATGAATAGCTACTTCTGCTATCCTATGAGAAAGAGAAGGAACATTGACTGCTTTGATGACTGCTTTGCCATTGCTAAGGAAACTGCTCCCTTGGTAACCATGGTCAGTACATCTGTCTCGTTTTATCTCCAACTATCACATAGACACCATCATGGAAAGAATATTAAAAAAAAACATTTTCAAATAGGAAAAAATAATGAAAGTGAAAGGGTTTTATTCATTTGTTTAGTGAAAAGTTTAGGGAGACTTTGCTTTGAAGTTGGGTAATGATTAGTAAGGTTGAGCCTTGCTTGTCAAAGATCAGAGTAACAGCCGTGTTACTATATGCATCCGAAGAAGTGGGCTGTAGTCCACGAAAGCTTATGCTCTAATAAATTTGTTAGTCTCTAAGGTGCCACAAGTACTCCTGTTCTTCTTTTTGCTTGTCAAAGATGTGTCCCTGAAGCATTATTAACTTCTAAATAGAAACAATTTTTTTTTCTTCTGCTTTGTAGCTCTTTAAAACGTTGGTCACTTACTCTCTGTTAATACTCCTGATTTACCTTAATCTCAGTTGGACTAGACAATGGTGCATCTGGAAGAAACTGAAACTCAAGTAGCTTAGGGTAATACAACCAAAGTAAGAGCTTAAAACAGAAGTTCTTTCATTCAGGAAAAAAGTTCCTGTTGACTTGGGCATTGTAGTGCTAATACAAAGTCTGATTTTGCAAGGTGCCAAGGACCTTCTGACAGGAGTTCAGCACCCTGTAGGGTCAGGCCCATTAGTAACAAGCATTGGCTTTGCTGATGGTAGAATACTGCTCAAATCCATTAATAGATAGGAAAAAGGAGAACGTGCCAAAGAAAATCTAGAATGAAATCCTGGCCCCACTAAAGTCAATTGGAGTTTTGCCATTGACTTCGAGGATGCCAGTATTTTACCCCAGGTCTACAAGGACCTTGAGTGTGAGAGCCTGATGCAGCTTTTCTCAAAAGAATAAAAGAGCCTAAGCCAGACACTACTGACAAAGTTTCCAAGCCAAATAAGGCAAAATAAATATGTCAAATAACCAGAGTATAAGCAAATAGAATGTGCACATTTTAGAGTGTCTACCTGGCACATCAGGGCAAATTGATATCAGCAGTTTGGTAATGTTTTTGTATTAACATTAAAAATATTTGATAAACTTAGGTGAGCTATTTACTTTTATGTCAGTAGCAGCATAGAGAGGACAGACCCAATGGAACTTTGATTAGAAAATCATCTTTTGGAAGTGGGAAAAAAGTGAAAGATAATCAAAGAGAAGAGGACAAGTTATCGACCAGCTTTAAGGGATGTTAAAGTCAGAACAACAGAAATAAATACCCTTAACAAAGCCCATTTAAGGAGCAATTCAGTGCTTATATATCTTGGGAATAGGAAACAGTGAGATAGATATCCTGATTTTATGCAGGGCCGGCTCTAGGCACCAGCAAAACAAGCTGGTGCTTGGGGCGGCACATTTTTAGGGGCGGCATTCTGGCACGGGCCATGCCGCCCCTAAAAATGTGCCCCGGCCGCCCTAACTCACCTCCACTGCTGCCGGTCGCGCGCCACTGCTCGCCCTCCCTCCCAGGCTCTCAAACCCGGGAGGGAGGGGGAGATCCCGAGGGGCCATGGTGCGCGAAACAGCTGATTCGCGCCGCGGCCGCTCGGGATCTCCCCCTCCCTCCCGGGTTTGAGAGCCTGGGAGGGAGGGGGAGCAGTGGCGCGCGAATCAGCTGTTTCGCGCGCCGCGGCCGCTCGGGATCTCCCCCTCCCTCCCGGGTTTGAAAGCCTGGGAGGGAGAGGGAGACCCCGAGTGGCTGCGCCGCGCGAAACAGCTGATTCGCGCGCCGCGGCCACTCGGGATCTCCCCCTCCCTCCCGGGTTTGAGAGCCCGGGTTTGAGAGCCTGGGAGGGAGGGGGAGACCCTGAGTGGCCGCGGCGCACGCGCTGCTTCTCCCTCTCTCTCTCCTAGGCTTGAGAGCCTGGGGGGAGGAGGCAGGGCTGGGGATTTGGGGAAGGGGCGGAGGAAATTGTTTTCGCTTGGGGAGGCAAAAATCCTAGAGCAGGCCCTGATTTTATGTATGGTGTCCAGGTAGCAGAATGTGGCTTTCTTATTTGAATGGCGTTTGGAATATGTTGCATAGTTCAGGAAATACATCAGGAAGGAATTCTGGCAAAAAGGCAGTCATTCATAACGTCTTACAGACGTTCCCCCTTGAACCATACTAATTTGGGCAACATGCCTTGATGCTCAGTTGGTTTTGACTCAGATGAACTATCTTTCATCAGTTTGCCCAATGCAAACATTTTAAAACCACCACCAATCTTGCAATATCAGTTATACACACTATGCCTTCTCCTTTTACCTATTTCTTTTTGGATAGCTATTGCAAAGACTTCTATTGTTCACTATTAGTTGATTCCCTACTGTCATTGTCTCAGGTGTCTGGCAATATCACAAATACCCTTTTCCCACAAGTATGTTTCACAGTCCTGCATCTCATTTTTTTATGGTCAGTCATTAGAACAATTTCATTTTTCAAGCCCCTTTGCTACAAAGAGCACCATACATAGCACCAAGTCATTGAATGTTGGGTTCATCTTCATTCAGCCATCAGAAATACCAATACCATCAACATTAATAGGATGCAATGAATCATTTCTCCTCACCATTTCCCATTAACCTGTGTAATTTAAATGTCCTAAGTGCTTCTTTTCAGCAGAATACCTGTATCGCATGCAGCAGCAGAAGACTCGCATGGCTATGAAATAGCTGTGGTGGTGCAGAGAATGGGCTTCCATCTCGAACAGTCACTTGCAAGTCTTTTTCCTTGGGAGGATTTAGGCTTCTTAAAGCCTTCAAAATTGCACCTTCCACATTCGTGGTCAGCCTCATGCTCTATTTCCTTCAAACTCCGCACTCTGTAAAAGTGGACCTTCCTTTGCCTGTTTGCCATGACCCCCACCATTGCTGCTGTCTTGTTCTCAGTTGGTCTAAGACTGCATTTTTCTGTGTTCATCTCTCTCTCCGCATAGGTGACCAAATAAAGCCAATGAATGTTAAGAATATGCTGTAACGTTGGACACTGAAAACTATTTAGTTTCCTCTCCTCAGGTGTTTTTAACAGCCATGTTTCTGCTCCATATAACAGGATTGTCATCACTACCACACTGAACATTCATATCTTAGTTGTCACACAAACATCCTTCCTCCCAAACAGATGCCTTTGAAGATGCTGAAATGCCATTGATGCAAGACTGATCTGACATGTGACTTCTTCCGTTATAGAACCTCCTGCTGCCAACTGACTACCCAGATAGATAAAACTATTCACCCATTCCATGACATTGCCACCTGTATGCAACATTGGTAGGTCATTTGTCCCTGTTTTATAGGAAGGAGGCATTACTTTGGTTTTATCACCATTGATCTTAAGTCCTATAGATTCTGCAGTTTTTCACTTCTTCCAGCAGTAGCTGTAATTGTTCAGTAGTCTCTCCAAGCCAGGCAATATCATCTACATACTCTGAAGATGAACGTTTAAATTTCACACCTTCTACTTTGGCCTCAATCAGCTTTGTCATGAGATAAGTGAGAGAATGTATCCGAGGCGTATCCCTGATTCTGCTGAAAAACCAGTTTGTAATACAACTGCTCACCCTCACACAGCTAAATGTGCCGGGGTACAGTTCCTCCACCAGGCACACTAAGTCCTCAGCCCCCTGCTCCTTCATCTGCAGTGCTGATTGATGCACGGAGTCAAAAGCAGCTGGGGTACATCTACACTATCCGCCGGATCGGCGGGTAGTGATTGATCTATCGGGGATTGATTTGTCGCGCCTCATCTAGACGCAATAAATCGATCCCTGAACGCGCTCCCCGTCGACTCTGGAACTCCACCGCTGCAAGAGGCAGAAGCGGAGTCGACAGGGGAGCGGCGGCCGTCGATCCTGCGCTGCGAGGATGCGAAGTAAATCAATCTAAGTTGATCTAAGATACGTCGACTTCCACTACGGTATTCTCGTAGCTGAAGTTGCGTGTCGTAGATCGATCCCCCCGCTAGTGTAGACCAGGCCAAAAAAGTCTACAAACACAGTGTTAACTTCCTTTTGTCACTCTAGGTGTTTTTTAATAATGTTCCGCAGAGCCTATAGGGCATGGACTGTAGATTGAACTGTACGGAAACCACACTGGTTGTGTCTCATTTTTGGGTTGAGACAGTATTTCAGTTGTTTCAGTAGTATGATTGTAAACACCTTCCCCGGGACTGACAACAGTATTAGTCCCCTATAATCTGAGCAAGCTGATTGCTCTCTTTTTTTCAAAAAAGGGATACAGCCTGTTTTCCCCAATGTTCTGGAATGTGACCTGTTTCCCAATTTGACTTTATATGCCAAATATATTTCTGGGGGGAGGAGAGGGAAGGATGGTCTGGTGGGGGTTGGGGTTCATGTCCCTGCTCTACCACAGACTCCCTGAGTGACTTGCACAAGTCACTTAGCCTTTCTGTGCCTCCGTTTCCCCATCTGTAAAATGGGGATAATAGCAATACCATACCACACAGCAGCTTTGTGAGGATAAATACATAACAATTGTGAGGTGCTAGATAACAAGGAAATGGGGACCAGATAAGTTAAGTAATAATAAAGAAAAGCACTGTCAGTTTTGACATGCTATAACATTATAAGGAAATCATACTGTCAATTTTTGGGTTTTGTTATTTTTTTCAACTAGTCCAAAATTTATAGCTAGATCATTGGTATGGGAAAAAGAGTTTGCAAGATTTCCTTCTGTATAAAAGGATATTTCATAAGAGTACTGAAAAATAATAAGATCAATATTTGCCACTGCTGTGTATCAGAGTTCAGATGGGTTATATTTAAGGTCTGGAGGAAGACCTCATTTCAGTTAATGTATTGCTGATATGTAGCAGTAGTTTGGTGTGTGGTTTAGGTCTTTCAATTCTAGGCTCTGGCCAATGTAAACAAACAGAAAAGTCAGATTAGTTAGCACGTGCTATGAAGGATACTAAAAATACTGCCATTACATGAGGCTGAACTTCCTCAGCAGTCATTTGTACAGGATAGCTGAGATCAAGAACGTCGGGGGTGACATGTAAAATCGGTGCCACTTATTTAACCACTCTGTCAAACTGAATTGGTCTATTGTTGCTGCTTTAGCCTTGAGAAACAAATGGAGTGGGCCTTGGCTGGCATATGCTGAGATAGCTGAGGAATCAGCCTTACTGTCTCTATGGCCGTTTGACAAAGCAGCCAAAGGCAAGAGGACTGGTTTCTTTGCATTATCTTGATGTCAGCTAAGGGCCTCCACAAACAGATCTCTCAGGGCTGATATTACAACTGCAGTCCAATCTGTAGGAGCCCTTGGCTAGCACATAGCTAATGACTGCTGTGAAATCAGCCTTCGTGGCTTTGAGGTAGCCCAAATGGTGACCTAGCTGACATGCTGGCTGGATGAGGGCTCCCAAAAAGTAGGCCACCAAAATTTCTAATTATGATATTGCCTTGATGCATTTATTTCTTCCCTGGTATGGGAGAGAGACACAGTCCAAATACACGTTCCCAAACAACAAGTGAGAAAGCCCAAACCATGACAATAAATCACTGGAAAACAGGTTCCTTAGGCCCACCCTGTTACTATCAGGCTGCTAGAACAGTTTCCTTGACTCTCCTGGAGGGACTTGTATGCTCAATAACCTGTGGCCCAGTATTTAAAGAGTCCATAGTCACTTCCCTCCATCCCAACAAGATGATCCTAACCAAAAACATTTAAAGAGAAACATATCAAACTAAAAAGTTAAGTGAGTTAGATCACTGTTAAGAAAATGTTTATGCAAAGAATGTACTTTTGTGCAAGAGTGTGTCTAAGGTACACCTGCAATCCTTGTATTGGAATCGAGCTAGTCGGAATCTCTCTGGTGAAACATTTTTTGTTAGAAAATTGAAACAAACTTTTTGCAGGGACTTAAGAATTTTGACAAAATCTTCTTTGGGAGGGTTTCTCAGGTCCAGGATGGAATTTATCATCAGAGAAAGAGAGAGTGAGACCAGAATAACCAGGAGCCTAGTGGTTAAGGCACTTATGGTAGGAAAATCAGGTTCAAGTCTCTGTTCTTCCTAATTCAGTGTTTCCCACAGCACACTAGCCATGAGGCTATAGAAATAGTGTCATTCTTTCATTCTGGCCTAATTAATATTTAATCATTTATACAAAGAGCAACAGCTGAGATTGAATCTGCTCCAAATTAAATAGAGCAGGGACAGGTGAATGACCTAACACTGGGCTATTTGGGAAGGGTTTGCCTCTGTTTTTTCCACAAAATAATTTAAAAGGTCTCGCTTTTGTTCCAATGAGCAATGTAAACAAATTCCAAAACCTCATTTTTTTTTTTAAACAGAATTCTTGTTTTCTGGCCAGCCCTAGATGTTAATCTCGTAAACAGTAGGCCAACTTCTGCTCTCTGAGCTATGCCTGTTCATTGACTGAGGGAGGAGAGGTGCATATGTATGATGAAGAGCAGAGATTGTCCATGGAACTTTAAAACAAGTATAAACCCCCAAAGTTTTAAAGTGAAATTAAGATCATGTATAATTTGAACAAGTTTGCCCTTGAGACGAATGGAGAGCATATCAGCTGGCTCTAGCTAGCATGTTTTCCGCAGCACTCTGTAATAAAGAAATGAAGTACAGTGTGTACTTTTCTGGTGAAACATTTAGATTGGCTACTGACACTGTAAATGTTTATAAAGAAAACAAAATGTGGATGTTGGCCATTTTAATTAAAACTTGCAGAATCAGTTTACCCCCAGTCACATGATCTCCGAGCCATATTTTATCTTCTTTGGAAACATCCGCTTGGCACTACAGTAACATGGAACCGTAAATCTTACAAACAAACTACTCACTTGGTTGACTGGCTTGGTAAGCGACGTGGCTGATATAGACATTGCCAGGTATCTGATCTTTATCTGAAGGTGAAGGTTAATATCATGTGGCCCTGCCACCTAAATTTGATTTTAACACGTGAAAGCTAAGACACAGTTATTTTACTGGAGAATGCAGGCAGCATTATAACTTTAACACACAGAGACCACTGTCTTGTTCATTCTTCTGTCTTGCTGCATCAAGTAAAATCCTTAAGCTCTCTTGCTTTCTAGGGGCACTGGAGCTCCAAAATGGTAGTATTGGTGAATAGCTGATCACTGCCTTCTCTTGTTTGATTTGCACTGCGCATGCTCTGTTAAAATGAGAGAACACTGTTTTGTGACAATTCTGCCGCTACTATCACTTATTTCACTGCCTAACTATTATACCTTTTTGCAAGTGAAGTAAGGGCATCTCATATTTAGTTGTCAGATAGTATTTCCATCACTGAGCTCTGCTTCTAAAGCCAGGGAACAATGATTTCAAGTCTTTGTTCTTTGTTAAAAAATAATAAAAAAAAGTCCCTCCAAAGTGTTGGCACATTTGTTGGTCATGTAATTAGAGAGCTGACAACACTGGGTAGAGACATAACTTGAGATTAATCCTGGTGGATCTATTCACTTAAATACTGTTACCCCAGGAATTACTTTGCCTCATTGTGCGTGGGTGCTGCCTAAGCCTTCCTACGCAGCTCTTGTCAATGTACTGAACTGCCAGCCTGCAAAACCACTGCCTGGTCTATGTAGCTTTTGGCCACTGTGTCAAATTGTTACCAGTAACTTTGAGTTGTGAACAAATGTTAACTAAAGAGTGTAGCCCAGTTCAGTCCCTGAAGTAGGGATCCTCCCGTGTCACAGAGCTGCAGGAGTGGCTTCTACTAGTCTCCTCTCTGCAGTGCAGGGGTTATAATTAGTATGGGGCTGTTTCATCTGGCATAAATTAGAGCAGTGTTCAGGCCCCATGCAGAACAGCCTCAGGATCAGGGGAGAGAAAGGTGGCTTAAACCCACCTTTGTAGACTCCTTTCTGAGTGGTTAATAATGAAAGCTCAGTATTGGGCCATCATTTGGACTATTAAATACACCAGGCCTGATTCTCCATGAACTTGCTCCTTGCATAGTCTATGTGCAAAAGGGTTATAAAACGTTATCAAATCAGAATGTGCTGACCTTGTACTGAGACCAGGACAGGTGTAAATGTATATGACTCTATTAGAGAGACAAGGTGGGTGAGGTGAAATCTTTTATTGGACCAACTTCTGTTTGTGAGAGAGACAAGCTTTTGACTTACACAGAGCTCTTTCTCAGGTCTGGGTGTAGCCTCACCTGTGGGATACCCACCCCTGTTGATGTTTACCTCTCTTTCTGTTTATTGTATGTTTGTATATATTCTACATACACCTCTACCCCGATCTAATGCGACCTGATATAACACGAATTCAGATATAACACGGTAAAGCAGTGCTCCGGGGGGGCGGGGCTGTGCTCTCCGGCGGATCAAAGCAAGTTTGATATAACGCGGTTTCACCTATAATGCGGTAAGATTTTTTGGTTCCCGAGGACAGCGTTATATCGGGATAGAGGTGTACTGCAAAGGCTAATGTCGAGGCCAAAAAATACATCGCCTACATCTCATGTTGTCCTATGCTTCAAGCCCCACCTTCTCTGCAGAATTCAAGCCAAAAGTTTTTGCTTCCCTTTCCGTAACTGTGTGTTCTGGAGCTCAGAACTGGCTTTTAAACTCAAGCAACTGCTGTGAATTTAAAACAAATCTTCTTGATTTCAAATGTCAGGGCACATCAACTAAGAGAGAAGAATGAATGGCAACAGGCTAGAAACTACAATGGGCTGGAGTATTTACAGCTCCGTCAACAGCTGGGTGATAATGAGCGGAGTCCTAAAATTACCCATCTATTGATGATGGCTTGAATGTAGCAGACATATCTGAAAGACAGTGACTGGCTCTGGCTGCACCCTGATACTGGAAATATTAGAATAATAGAATCATAGAACTGGAAGAGACCTCGAGAGGTCATCTAGTCCATGCCCCTGCTCTCATTGCACGACTAAGTATTATCTAGACCATCCCTGGCAGGTGTTTGTATGACCTGCTCTTAAAAATCTCCAATGATGGAGATTCCACAACCTCCCTAGGCAATTTATTTCAGTGCTTAACCACCTTGACAGGAAGCTTTTCCTAAAGTCCAACCTTAACTTCCCTTGCTGCAATTTAAGCCCATTGCTTCTTGTCCTATCTTCAAAGGTTAGGAGAACCATTTTCTCCCTCCTCCTTGTAACAACCTTTTATGTACTTGAAAATTGTTATCATGTCCCCTCTCAGTCTTCTCTTCTCCAGACTAATCAAACCCAATTTTTTCAATTTTCTCTCATAGGTCATTTTCTAGACCTTAAATCATTTTTGTTGCTCTTCTCTGGACTTTCTACAATTTGTCCACATCTTTCCTGAAATGTGTTGCCCAAAACTGGATACCATACTACAGCTGAGGCCTAATCAGCATGGAGTAAAGTGGAAGAATTACTTCTCGTATCTTGCTTACAACTCTCCTGCTAATACATCCCAGAATGATAGCTTTTTTTGCAACAGTGTTACACTGTCGACTCACATTTAGCTTGTGCTCCACTATGGCCCCCAGATCCCTTTTCTAGGAAGTCCTTTTCCATTTTGTTTGTGTGCAACTGATTACACCTTCCTAAGTAGAGTACTTTGCATTTGTCCTTATTGAATTTCAGTCTGTTTAATTCAGACCATTTCTCGAGGTTGTCCAGATCATTTTAAATTTTAATCTTATACTCGAAAGCACTTGCAACCCCTTTCAGTTTGGTATTGTCCGCAAACTTTATAATTGTACTCACTATGCCCTTATCTCAATCATTGATGAAGACATTGAACAGAACCGGACCCAGAACTGATCCCTGCGGGACCCCACTCTATATGCCCTTCCAGCTTGACTGTGAACCACTGATAACTACTCTCTGGGAACAGTTTTCCAACCAGTAATGCACCCACCTTATAGTAGGTCCATCTAGATTGTATTTCCTTAGTTTTTTTATTAGAAGGTCATGCGAGACCCAACAAAGAAAGCTATTAGGTTGGTTTGATACCATTTGTTCTTGACAAATCCAAGCTGACTTATCACCTTATTATCTTCTAGGTGTTTGCAAACTGATTGATTGCTTAATTATTGCTCCATTATCTTTCTGGATACTGAAGTTAAGCTGACTGGTCTGTAATTCCCTGAGTTGTCCTTATTTCCCTTTTTATAGGTGGGCACTATATTTGCCCTTTTCCAGTGTTCTGGAATCACTCCCATCTTCCTTGACTTTTCAAAGATAATTGCTAATGGCTCAGATATCTCCTCAGTCAGCTCCTTGAGTATTCTAGGATATATTTCATCAGGCCTTGATGACGTGAAGGCATCTAACTTGTCTAAGTAATTTTTAACTTGTTCTTTCCCTATTTTAGCCTTGGATCCTACCTAATTTTCACCATGTTAGCTGTTCAATCACTACTAACCTTTTTGGTGAAAACTGAAACAAAAACGTTATTTAGCACTTCTGCCATTTCCACATTTTCTGTTATTGTTCCCCCTTCCCCCATTGAGTAACAGGCCTACTGTGTCTTTGGTCTTCCTCTGGCTTCTAAAGTATTTGTAGAATGTTATCTTGTTATCCTTTATCGCTCTAGCTAGTTTAATCTCGTTTTGTGCCTTGACCTTTCTAATTTTGCCCATACATACTTGTGTTGTTTGTTTATTTTCATCCTTTGTAATTTGGCCTAGTTTCCACTTTCTGTATGACTCTTTTTTGAGTTTCAGATCATTTAAGACCTCCTGGTCAGGCCAAGGTGGTCTCTTGCCATACTTCCTATCTTTCCTATGCAGTGGGATAGTTTGCTCTTGTGGTCTTAATAATGTCTCTTTGAAAAACTGCCAACTCTCTTGAACTGTTTTTCCCGTTAGACTTGGTTTCCATGAGTTCTTACCTACCAACTCCCTGAGTTTGGTAAAGTCTGCCTTCTTGAAATCCATTATCTTTATTGTGCTGTTTTCCCTCTTACCATTTCTTAGAATCATGAACTCTACAATTTCATGATCACTTTCACCCAAGCTGCCTTCCTCTTTCAAATTCTCAACCAGTTCCTCCCTATTTGTCAAAATCAAACCTAGAACAGTATCTCCCCAGTAGCTTTCTCCACCTTCTGTAATAAAAAATTGTCTCCAATACAATCCAAGAACTTGTTGGATAATCTGTGCCCTGCTGTGTTATGTTCCCAACAGCTATCTGAGTAGTTGAAGTCCCCCATCACCGCCAAGTCCCATGCTTTGGATGATTTTGTTTGTTGTTTAAAAAAAGCCTCATCCACCTCTTTTTCCTGGCTAGGTGGTCTGTAATAGACCCTTACCATGACATCACCCTTGTTTTTTACCCCTTTTATCCTTACCCAGAGACTTTCAACAAATCTGTCTCCTATTTCCATCTCAATCTGGGTACAAGTATATACATTTTTAATATGTAAGGCAACACGTCCTCCCTTTCCCCCCCTGCCTGTGCTTCCCGAGCATGCTGTATCTTTCTATACCAATATTCCAGTTATGTGTATTATCCCAACAAGTCTCTGTGATGCCAACTACGTCATAGCTGTGTTTATTTACTAGCATTTCGAGTTCTTCCTGCTTATTCCCCACACTTCTCTCATTAGTATACAGACATCTAAGATACTGATTTGATTTCCTCCCTATGTTCTCTCTTGCCTCTCCCTTATCCCTCCTATATACTGTTTATTTTTATCACTTTAAGGTTAACTAGTTTTTTGGTGGGGCACTAAAAACTAAAATCGTGCGACTCCTTTTGCTATCTGCAGGCATGGCAATTTTTTGAACTTTATAGTGACAAGGCTGCTTGGTATGTTACTCTACTCTGTCCATGAAGAGAGAGAGAGAGAGAGAGAGAGCAAACTCACATTATGGCTTTTAAGTTAAAACCCCTGTGTATGAAAAGTAACAGCCAGGATAAATTAGCTGTTATTGTGACAAAATAACGTCCAAAGATTGGAGTAAAAATCTCCAGTGCATTGCAATGATTTGTTGTGATTAAGGGGAATGTTTTCATGGAGGGTGCAGTTTTTGCACATGATTTCCCCCCTTTCTTTGCTTTATGTAGGTGGTGTCAAAGATGTTTTGGCTTCACAAAATGGGAACAGACTGGAGAAAGTGCAAGAAGTCTCTGGAGGATGTCAGGCTGGAACTTCCTGTTTACCAATAAGGCAGACCAGTAGCTTTTTCAGACTGGCTTTGTTTCTGCATCCAGGCACAGTCACAATTTCTTGGGACTTTTAGCACCGCATTGCTGAGTGCATTCTAATTTGGGGAGTTGTGTAGCAGAGGCTAAGCCCTGGTTTCTTCAAAATGCATGGCACTATACCACAAAGACAATTCCTGTAGGTCCATGTTTATGATTTGTTGGGGTAGCTTCCAGAGGTAGAGGTATTTCCACAGGTCAAGTGATAGTCTGCTTATACAATATAGTGTATTTATCAGACATGCCACTAGGTTAAAAGGCTGCTGAAACATACAGCTCTTCAGAGCCTTGGGAAGACCTGAAGAAATCTTGATAAGCAGCTTTTAGTGTAATATATTGTTTAAAATTTCCCCTATAAATTCAGATCAGTAAACACATTTTTCTTTGGATTACACTGCTGCCTGTAATTTTCACAATATGGAAAAATATATTTATTTTAAACAGCACAAGCTACTTATCTAGGGAAATTTGTAGTAATTTTTTTCAAATAACCCATGTACAAGAAACATAGTTCTATATTTTTTAAACAAATGCTTTTAAACAATTTGGCAAAACATAAAAAGTGTACTCTGTTGAAGATAAACTATGGAAATGTGAACATCCTCTTGAGATAAATCAAATAATGGACTGTTGGCCTATTTTTCAAACCATTTCTCCTCAGTAACTTGACATTTGATAGGATTATCTATTACCGTTGGATTTTGGTTGACTCTCTGGCATGCCTGAGAAGATTGTCATCTTGTGATTTAAAGATAATAGAGCCAAGCATGTGACACTGCACACAAAGAAGAAACCTTTGACTCATAACTGAATATTTTTTTAAAAGAGAGAGGAAGAATTTGTCTTCAGCTTGTTTTGATACACTCACTGTTAATGAAATTATCCAGTGATAACTTTCCATTCTAAATGTTGCCTTATTATGTGTTAGCAAGGCTCTCATGGCATTCCATATAAAACCACACAAACATGGCAAAATACGATAATGGTCGAAAGAGCTGAGGAGGATGAATTTGATTAAACGCTTGTGACATGAAAGCTTTAATTCAAAAATGTCAAAGCCATTTGTTGTGAGCTTAAAAAGAGTTTGGGGATCTGTATGAATCGTAGGAGCTGTAACAATTGCAAGGCAAAACCACCTCAAGTAAGAAAGGCAATAGTGTATAAAAGTGAAATAAGCCATATACCATACATAAGCATGTAAATACTGGCAAAGAACTTGACCATTCAGCATTTCCAAAATACCTAATATCTATTTTTACTAGTAAGCCTTACAACTGGGGAAAAAAAAAAGAATGAGTTAGAGAGGGCTTTTTATTATGCATGGTTTTATTTCTCTGGATTTCAAAATTACCTAGCATGCATTTTAAACTTTCTACAATGTACAGGGTATTTTCATTTCTATTTAAAAAAGGCTAAACACTAAGATACGTCTCTGCTTTGCATTCTAATTCTATGTAACTGATTTGCACATCAGAACAAAAACCTAATTTTCAGATTATGAATCATGCACTAAGAAATAATTATTGTTCCACTAGAAAAAAATGTTTCCACTTTTTCCCCCCCTTGCTCAATTTATGTGAACAGTTTACAGGTTGCTTTCTTTCACAGACCACCATCTATCGCTCTTTAGGGACTAGAAAAAGGCAGACATGCAACTGTTTTGACTGCATTCTTTTGCTTGCAACATAACACTTGCCTTTTATTATTTTATCTTCGACAATCAAGGGGTGACTAAATGGTTGCAGGTGGTGATGAAAATAAAAGCCATCCATCATTATTTATTAGGCATGAAAAAGATACACAATAATGTAATTTAATCTCAGAGCAGACAATTATTTCCACATATTGATAATACAATGTGAAAACTGTCATGAATCCTAATATGATGTTCGCCTTTATTGGTGAACCACTAGTAGCAATACAAATAATGAAATTGTATAAAAAAAAAAAAAGGTACTTATTTGCATATACCAGTACTATCAGAGAGAAACATTATTACATTTTCCAAAGTTTGTAATGATCACAATTGATGCATTACTTTATTTCTGATGTTTGAAAATGTGAAATCAGAGATTAACACTAAAGAAATATTTTAATTGCTGTGTCATTGAAATAATTCCTCAATTTTGAACATACTACTATATAAGCACTAACAGTTTAGAACCTCTCAGATCTGCTAATCTGTTCACATGTTTATGAGAGGCACTTACTCCATTAAAAATAATTAATAAAAACTTTGCTCAATGTGGGGCCTGACTCAAAGACGGCTGAAATTATTAGAAAGAGTTCAGTGGGCTTTGGATAAGGCCTTCTGTGGCTGAGTGCTATAAATAAAGTACAGTTGGCTCCAATTTGGACAAAAGACTTCACTCATGCGTATTTTGAAGGGTGACATTTAGCCCTGGGCTGAGTGCCAGCAAAAGGTCTTTGTGCCACTTAAGGCCCACTTACGCTTTTTCTTTGAGGACTTGAGTGGAATTTAAGTGGTGCATAGGCCTTGTCCTGAAAAAAAAAAAAAGATCTATACAGTGCCTCACTTTATAAATGGGGATTCCACGTAAAAAATATAACCGCAATGGTATACGTGATTTACATTTGAATTACCATAGTTGGGCATGCAAAACAGACATTTACTTGCTCATCTATTCAGTTTTGCATCTAACTGGCCATTTGCGTGCACATCTACCCAATACAGGCCTTCAGACTTGGTAACGTATGTCTGCAGCATTTTGCTGTATCTTATTAGTGACTAGAGTGAGGAAGATTTTTTAAAATGTTCTCTTAGGGATTGGGTCCCTGGTAGAAAAATCTCAGTGGATTAGTAATTTTGAGAAGACTTGTAAACTAGCTGTGCTCGTTTAGTTTTGAAGTCATTTGTTCAAAGGTGGTGTAGACTCCATCCCTAGAACACGTGTGCTAAGGAAAGTGTTGAAAATGAGCTCTGAATGGGTAGGTCAGTCTCCTTACTACTCTGTATATAAACTCACAATCTTAACCCCTCATCCTGCAAACAGTATGAACATAATGGGACTTGCCCTGAATTTCGGCTGAAATGGAGAATTTAGGTTTTCTTTATTTATAATTAAAGCTTGGCCAATTGTTTGTCATTCAAAGGAATCTAATCTGATTTAACAATCTTTCCAAGCTCATAAAAAGATAAGAAAGGTAATGGGGATTCATGAGATGGCATTTTGTAACCTAGCAAAATTGGAAGATTTTACGAAATGACTCTAAAATATCTGCAGAATTTCACCAAAAGGCCTGGGAAGTGCTGACATATTTGTGAAACATGCTGAAAACATGCTGGCATTTTGGGCTGTCACCACAAATATTTGGCAGTGTGGAAAAACAGAGATTTTGCTTAGCCCTGGTTGGAATCAGATAGCCAATTAGACTTGGAGGCGCTCTCTAGAAATTCCTCATATTTTTGGAAAACAAAAGGTTTTCAGGGGAAGCTCTATCTTTGTTATGCATTAGATTGTTATGGGAGGAGAAGGTGGGAGTCAATAGCTCTACAGAAGAATGGGCAAGTCAGAGCTTTGCTGAAATTCAATGGATTGTTTCTGTCCTTAGATTTGTGTATTTTCCCCTTAGGAACGTGGATCTTCATGTGAGAAAAAATCTTTATTAATTATTAATTTTTGTTTGTTATTATTTATTACTGTGTCCTCACTACATTGCACCATGAGTGATCGTTTAACTGTGAAGTGGGTGTACAATGTTATGAAACCAGAAAGGCAAAGGGTCATGCCCAGAACTCCTCTGCACCGTGGTGACCTCTGGCTGGTGAAATAGCAGGTACCAACTGGACAAAGACAGAATAGCCCTGAGATGGCTCCATTTGGTGCTCAGGGTTGAACCCAAATTTTGGTGATATTCAAAGGTGGTGTTCAGTCATATTCGCCACCCCACCTAGTTCCTGCTCCAAGTGGCATTGAAGAAGTCTTGCAAATTAGGCACAAAGAGTGTCCTGAGTTGTCCTCCTGCCCCTCAGTCTGCACATCTTTGGTGAAATCCTGGCCCCACTGAAGTCCGTGGGAGTTCTGCCACTGACGTCAGTGACACCAGGACTTCACCCAGAGTGCAGATCTCTATCCACCAATGTGGATGGGTGTCAGCAGCCACCATGGCCTCATCTCTCCACACTCTTTCCAGACTCTTTCCACATGTGTGGGGTGGCAGAGCAGAGACTGGGTGAGCCATGGGGAGGAATGGTGGTTAGGTGGGCCCTGGGGCAAAGCTGCTCATTGTCCCTCTCTGGCCTACAGAGATTTCCCAGAAAAGCTAATACAGCCTGGATTACATCTATGCAACCTGAACTTCTATGCAAACACATAGACACAAATTATTCCATGTGAAAGAACTCAGTTCTAAAAGAGCAACATATCCTGGAGGTGACATGTGAGTAACTCCTCTGGGAGCATGCTCTGTATGCATTGTGTGTACCAATAAATGCTAGAACGGGAAAAGAAAAACTGACCATTGGAAGCTACTGACGTCACTGATTGCTTAAGCACCGATCATGTTTGGCAGAGGCCGAGTTTTGATAAACCGTACCACAACCAAGCAAAAACAAGGAGACAACGTGGTATACAGTAAGTTCTGTGGTCTGGACTATGCAAAAAAGACAAATTCCCTGCTCAGAACCCAGCATAAATGCTGGAGAAATATGTGAGGATAAAGAAAGAGGAGCGCTCTTGCCCATGTGCCCTCAGAAAGGCTTGACAACCACACCCTGGAGCCCATTTCAGCCTATCAACGCTCACGTACATGCACAACAAGGCCCTGTCTCAGGAAGAGGACTGGAGGATCCACACAATGGTAAAACCTCTGGTTCTGTTGCTCTACCAAACCAGCCAGCTTCCATTCCCTTATATGCTTATACACTTCCTCTGTGGTCCCCCAACAGCGAGCCATCTGCTATGCAGCGGAACCGCAGTAATTCAGTTGGTGGGGGAACCACTGTGGCCACAGAGGTGAGGTTGGATATAGAATCATAGAATTTTAGGAATGTAGGGCTAGAAGGGACCTTCAGAGGTTGTCTAGTGATTCTCCCGGCACTGAGGGAGGACCAAGTATAGCTAGACCATCCCTGACAGATGTTCATCTAGTTCTCAAAACACCTTGATATAGTGAGGGAAGACTGTGCTCTCTAAGTATGCACATTCAACCTTTTGAAAACGCTATTGTTCCAGCTAAGCAACCACATTCTGAATCACAACTGGGTGCAAATTCTCAGCCTTAAATCCCAGCAGTCTTTTGAGAAGTATCCAATGAAAGGCAGCCCATTTTGATACCTCAGAGCATTCATTGTGATCCTCATTACAAAGCAACAGCGGCCGACCCACCTTTAAAAGTCACCAAATGTCATTAAAAAAATCACCAACTGTAACAAAAATATCATCTCTCAAACTTTGTCATGTCTATATCAAATTTCAGCCTGGAGTGAATCTGTGCATCCTGTTGATAATTCCCTGAATTACAGGGTTTGTAATGGAACTGTTGACTAATTCTTAACTGTCGTGTCATTAATAATATATTAGTAAACGGGAAGTGAACGGCCACAAGATATTCTAAGTAAACTCCCTTTATTATAGCTCACAGCAACCCCCTGTTCAAATATATGTCTCCTTCAGTCATGACAAACTTTAGCCATTGTGTGTGTGGCTTCTCCTCCTATGAATGCACAATAAGTGTAATAAACAGGTTGGTGTGAGGGGGCTAATGATAGATGTTCTATATACTGGGCACACAGATCGCACATCACTGAGGCTAATTCTCCTCCTTTCACGCTGGCGTAAATCAGGAATAAATGCAGTCATTGATGCCTTACACCAAGTTAAATGTGGTGAAAGGGAGTGGTGATTTTAGTGTGTGAAAAAATAGTTTATGTATCTTACGGCACTGCAGCATCTTTATTGTATTGTCCAAGCATGATTCTGTGCAGTGGGACCAAGTTGGGTCTCTAATGAGAACTTTGCTCAAGAGCAAACATCGTCATGTTACATGCTGGAGACAGTGCGGGTGGAACACGCAAACATAAAAAACTCTCTTTTTCCTACATAGTAACGAATCACTTATTCACAGTTGGATTTTGTGAGTGCACTATTTACTGTAACTATCCCCCCATTAATAAAGAAATTTGGCAAAGGAAACATGTACCTGTGGCTTGGCTAGTTGCATTAGATTTTATTTTATGCTAAATATTTATAAACTGTCTTTCCAGGGCTCCTTAATGTGTAACAATATGGCTCAAATCCAGCCCAGGTCACTAGGGACTGTGGCACCATTGCAGCAAAGCTCTTAAGCACGTGCTTTACTTTAAGCATGCGTTTAAATCAATCCCTGTTCAACAGAGCACTAAAGCATGTGCTTTGTACAATGCCTAGTAAAATGGGGTCCTGGCTGATGACTGGGGCTCCTAGACACTACTACAATACAAATAATAAATAGAAACAATAATAGGTCCCACTGACGATAATGGAACTCAAAGTATGTGCTTAAGTGCTTTGATGAATTGGGGCCGATACGTTCTTATGGTCTATTGGTTATTTAGGGATTTCCTTAGGAAGTGCTCAGCACATCTCAAGAGCAGGCCCTTGGTGGCCTATCTGAAGTGAGTTTAGGAGCCCCATTTGCAGCAGGAAGCGCTCCACATCTCAGAAACCATCACTGCAGGAGGTATTGAGTCCCTTTATTGGCAGTCTCACCAGAGAAAAGATATTGTGACTGAACTAGCCACTTACCCCATTATGTGAGGTTAGGACAGGGCTAGGGCAAGCTCTCTTGGAATGTTTCTTGGGTAATCATAGAATCGTAGGACTGGAAGGGACCTCGAGAGCCCAGTCCCCTCCACTCATGAGAGGAGTAAGTATTATCTAGACCGTGTGGGGAAGCTTGAACTGCAACTGCCCAATGTCTGAGACTGTTCTTTGGCTAAACAGAGTATATAAAATCCACTGCATGGGGGGAGGGGGGGGGGATGCAAAGGAAACCTAGAGGCATGCTGGCTGACTCAGCCAAGTCAATGGGTAACTTCATGTACTTCAATGAGAGCAACGTTAGACCAGTGCTAACTACTTTTGAAAATCTTATTCTACATGTGTAAATTAAGTAAGGTTCGTATACTTTAGACAGTGATAATTTCAAGAGACCAAATCCCTTGAATTTACACTAGTGTAAATCTGGATTAACTTTACTAAATTCTGTGTAACAGAAGAAAACTTGGCTTCATGTGTTTGCACTGGGAAATCTTCCTTGGTTTTTCTGTTATAAATGATCATACCAACTGTGCCCTTAGTTTGCAAAGAACACTATAAGCTAGCAAGAAGTGCTTAGGAGAATACCTACCTTAAATATGTCACAAATAATAGATGACAATACATTTAACTTACCATTTGGTGTTACTTTCTCTCTACTTGGCAAACAATACTGTCTGCTTTCCAGTCCTAATCAAATTCCAGGGTACTAATAAAACAAATCCAAATGAATAAAGCACATTTCCTTTATATTAATCCTCTTAAAGTTATCAGGGTTTCACATCCCTAGATAGGACCAGTACTGTCTGACATAAAGTTGGGAGATAAAAGTAGGATAAAAGAACCATTTCTATACAACAGTATTAAGACAAAAATATAATTGCAAGGGCTGAACTTAACTTTATTATTTAAAACATGTGTTGGGTGGAGGCACTAGTCTGCAGGAAGCAGCTGATGCTGTTGAACCCACAGAACCTTGGCATGCGCAACTTTTCAGCATGAATGTAAGATATTTATTAATTTTATTTTAAAGCTATTCTATTTGTTTTGAAAATACTGAAGCCTGCAAAACACATGAATTCTGTAATTGTTTCCATAAGAGATTTGAGGGATAGAACAACATTAGAGGTAGTGGGATATTTTTTTTTCTGGGAAGAATTTCCATTAAAATTAAATCTAGTTTAATTATAGCTCCTCGGCAATGAGTATGTGATTTCTGATTATGTCCCTGGTGGAGGCTAAGACCGGTGCTGCTGTGGTTGGATTGAGGTCTGCTCCATTTCATTACTTTTTCCTTGAAGAGAAACCTCACTGGTATTTGTAGAAACCATGCATTGGTTTGTGCAGTGTGTATTAACATATCCTACAGTTTAAAAAAGATTCTATTGTTTTTTTCCAGTAGGATTCTCTTTATGTGACATATATACTACATCATTCTATATGTTTCCATTTCAAAAACCCAGTCCCCAGGCTGGTTAATCAAGGGGTTAATTGTATATGCATATAAACAAATTTCTTGGTGTATGTCCAAAAAGCACAAATAATTAGTGATGGGTGAAGCTCAAAAGCTTTGGAGGTTTGGTTTGGATAAACACACACAAGTTTGAATCCTGTGCAAAGCTGCAGAGGAACCTACATAATTAGGGCCACATTCTGATCTCCGTTACACTGGTGTAAATGGAGTCAGTGGTGCTATACCAGGGAAGAGAAAGTTTAGAAAATGCCCCTTTGGCTGGAAATCTCAGGAGAAGCTTTTTTTGTGAGATTTCTATTACTTCCTGTTTCTGGTCAGGTCCAGGTCAGGAATAATTTTTCTCAGAGTGCTAGGACAGTTGAGTTTCCATTCTCAACTGGAACCAGGAAGTGCTGAGGAGCATGGAAATAAAAATGTTTCATAACTCAGAAAAGATTTGCTTTGGGCTAGGTCTGAGAAACAGGCAAAGGGCTGAGTCAGTTCTTATTTTGTCTGAACTGGAGCCCCTGTCTACAGGCATAATAATAATTAATAATATGTAAATAATAGTGTAAGATGAGACTATAGTTATCACAATGGGATATGCCTCACCTAGGTTCATAAATTCACAGATTCCAAGGCCAGAGGGGACCATTATGGTCATCTAGTCTGACCTCCTGTATAACTCAGGCCATAGAATTCCCCCCAATGTAATTCCTAGAGCAGATCTTTTAGAAAAACATCCCATCTTGATTTAAAAATTGCCAGTGATGGAGAATCCACCATGACCCTTGGTAAATTGTTCCAATGGCTAATTACTCTCACCATTAAAAATTGATCCCTTATTTCCATTCTGAATGTGTCTAGCTACAAGTTCCAACCACCGGATCATGTTAGACCTTTCTCTACTACATTGAAGAGCCCATTATGAAATATTTGTTCCCCATGTAGATACTTACAGACCATGGGCGGCTGGTGACTCGGTCGTTGGGGGAGGCTAGCCCCCAGCCCCTCCCCATCTGCCCCCCTCCCCTTCTGTCCCTCTTCTCCCGCAGGAGCCCAGAGCCTCCCCACTGTGGCCCCTGGCCCCAGCGCCGGGCAGCCAGATGGCGCGGCTGCAGCACCCTTACCCCCAGGGCGCTGGGTGGTGTGGTTCGAGTGTGCGGTGGGCAGCGTGGCCCCAGCACCAGCCACCCCAAGTCCCTGCGGGAGGCAGCCCCAGCCAGCGTGGGCTAGGGCAGAGTGCTGGGGGGGGAAACTGCAGGAGGGGGCCATGCTAGGCTGTTTGGGGAGGCACAGCCTCCCCCAGCCTACGATACCCGCCACCCATGTTACAGCCTGTAATCAAGTCACCCCTTAACCTTCTCTTTGTTAAGCTCAGGAGATATAGTTATTGAGTTCTTTGAGTCTAAGGCATATTTTCTCATCATCATCATAAGAGGAGTTTCTTGTGTGTGACTCCCTGAATAAGGTGAGTTGGAATAACAGAGTTTTATGGAAACATTTAACAAATTGGCTAAGGTTATGTGCTCTTCTGGTTCTGGGCTAAGGTGGGGAAACCCCTACAAGAAGGTAGTTCCTGCTCCTTTTATGTTGCTGGAACATTGTAAAGTGCCCAAAATGTGGGGCAGAATTTGGCCCACCATGTCCACTTATGTTCTCAGTTATTCTGCAGTAAATCTGTTCTAAATTGCACCTGGCTGGCCATGGCTCCAAAAGGCTATTCCAGCATACAGGGATCATTAGTGGAACTCAGCTGTGTACTGGCCACACCCTCTTTTCTGAAGACATGCCCCCATCCTGGGGATTGCAAAGCATGTGTGTGGTACAGAGCCACTACACTGGGTCCATACCACCCATGGATTCCCCTACGCTGGGGGAACGTCTCTGGTAGATAATCAAGCTAGCTTTACAGCCGTGCTAAGCGGCCATATTGGGGTACCTGGACCTTTTCTGAAAGTTTCCAGTAAAAGGAGTTACTTCTAATTGTTGATATTCCCCAACACTTTTCAGAAGCCTTGTCACTAGTGCAGTGTAAACCTTTAGTATTGAAGCTCAATAGAAAGTGAAATTAGGGCATCCCTATGTGGGCAAATTTTGCTGTTGCAAAGTGAGAGTACAGGTTGACTCCTGTACAAGCAATCAGCTGCACTACTTAGACTCACAGCAGGGCTAACTTGGCAAGAGAGGGATCTCAGTTAGGCATTGCAAGAGAGAGCTTTGAAAAATGCTGTTAAGAAAAAAGCGGGTGCTTTCATCTAATGAAATTTCCTAACCCACTGATGCTCAACCTGTATCTCTTCATAACTCTGCATGAATTTCTCTCTCTCTCTCTCTTGAGTGTGAGCAAGTCATAGCGTCAGGTCTATTGAAGTAGTTGTTACCCAAAAAGAAAAGAAATGGCAGCTTAAAACAAAGACACAACCAGCCTGAGAGAGAACCACACAAATGAATGTGGACAGCAGTGAGATTGATTGAGCCAGACTTCTCTAAACTGGTGACAGACGTTGAATACCAAATCTCTCACTAAGCCCTAACTGATACTGCTGATAGTGACGAGTTTTATTTAGGTGTTTTGATTAGAGCATTTTCTGTTACTGTACAAAATTGTTACATGCATTCTTGTACTCAAACATTTTTCCTGCTTTGATGACTCTCCGCAAGTTATTTGATGAGGAAATGTCTGATCTAGAGTTGGTTCAAAAAAGGTGAATGTTTTTCACAAATTTTGGGGACTAAATTTTGAAATTTCAATCAGCTCTGGCCTCTTCTCTGGTGAAAGTGGAGTTCCATTGACCTAAAAATGTCCTTGCATAATAGCTGCCCTTTTTCTGTAGTTCTCTGCCTGTTCTATTCATTCAGCTTTCATTCCACTGGTACATTGTGTGTGGGCTTTCACATTTTATTAGCGGCCCACTTGGTTTTGCTTTATGCTTTCCCTAGCTCCCCATGCAGGGAAAGAAACAAGAATACCAACTTTACTCTGGTTTTCACCATACACCTTGTAATACACCTGCTAATGTGTATGTTATGAATGCCCTCTGCTGGCTGGAATATCAGACGTGCTCAGGTGTGTGCCATACACCCTAATACCTTCTTAGTTTCAGTGGGGTTTGGGAGCTGCTTTTAGAGTAGAAGGTCCAGAGTTTTATCACCATTTGTGACCAGTGCCCACAATATGTGGTACAGTGGCTCATGAGTGCTGATGGATCTGGTACCATCTGAAACCTCTTTCATTTGGCACTGATCAGACTGGCCCATATACTGCATAGGGGAAGTCATAATGGGCAGAGAGATGATCATCATAGGAATGTGTGGGAGATATGTCCAATGCTTTGAGGGAGTTGTATGCACAGATCTACTTAGTTAATAATGTACCTTCTGAGCACGTCTTTGAACACACATTTAAATATATGATTGCTAAGATAGACTATATCCTGACAGCCTTTTTTCTTAATTAAAGTTTTGTGAGTTATGAAATACTGTCCTTTATATTAAGCTCTTATTCCTGTGGAGAAATTTCTATTTGTTTTTATATCATTTTGAGCTTTAAGGTTAATCTTAATTTAAGAATCTCGCTTACTATGAGAGCAGACTCATTGTGCTCCATTCTGGCGTGTATGTGTTCATTGCCTCTGAAGCACCTGGCATTGGCCACCATTGGAAGACAGGTTCTTGGGCTAGATCAGTGGTTCTCAAGCAGGGGCATGTGTACCTTGCGGGTACGCAGAGGTCTTCCAAGGGGTACATCAACTTATCTAGATATTTGCCTAGTTTTACAACAGGCTACATAAAAAGCGCTAGCAAAGTCAATACAAACTAAAATTTCATACAGACAATGACTTGTTTATACTGCTCTACATATGATACACTGAAATGTAAGCACAATATTTATATTTTAATTGATTTTTTATAATTATATGGTAAAAAGGATAACGTAAGCAATTTGTCAACAATAGTGTGCTGTGACACGTTTGTATTTTTATGTCTGATTTTGTAAGCAAGTAGTTTTTAAATGAGGTGAAGCTTGGGGTACCCAAGACAAATCAGAGCCCAGAAAAGGGTACAGTAGTCTGGAAAGGTTGAGACCCACTGGTCTGACCTAGTATGGCCATTCTTATTCTGAGGCTGGATGCCACTAGCTGGGTACATGATCTGTATATGAGTCTCTTTTCTAGATATTAGAAATAGGTGCCTATGTGAATATGCACAAAAGAGATTTTCCAAGAAGGGCATGAACGCACCACGTAAAGTAAAAAACAAACATTCAGGTGTGCAGAATTTATAATATTTTATTTGTCAACATCAGGAAAAATAAATGTGTGATGTTACCCTCTGATCTAGTGCACAGTCTGACATTTAATTCTGGAAACCTTGATAACTACGCACTTGTTTTGTTAGACGGTAACAGCGAGTGATAATTTATTCTATTATGAAGAAAGGAAGAAGTTCTGAAGGGAGGAAGAGAGAATAAAGAGCAAGATGTTTAGATCAAGCTAGCACAACTGAAATCATACAAAATGACCCATCCCTCACCCACAAACACTACCTGCCTTTGCTTTAGAATTTATCACCATTCCGAGAGCGAGAGAGAGCGAGCGTGTGTGTGTGTGCACTCTCTCTCAGTGGTTTGAGCATTGGCCTGCTAAACCCAGGGTTGAGAGTTCAGTCTTTGAGGGGGCCACTTAGGGATCTGGGGCAAAATCAGTACTTGGTCCTGCTAGTGAAGGCAGGAGGCTGGACTCAATGACATTTGGGGTCCCTTCCAGTTAAATAAATGGAGATATCCTATCTCCTAGAACTGGAAGGGACCTTGAAGGTCATTGAGTCTAGCCCCCTGCCTTCACTAGCAGGATCAAGTACTGATTTTGCCCCAGATTCCTAAGTGGCCTCCTCAAGGATTGAACTCTCAACCCTGGGTTTAGCAGGCCAATGCTCAAACCACTGAGAGAGAACGCGCACGTGCACACACACACATACACACACACACACACACACTCTCGCTCTCGGAATGGTGATAAATTCTGGCCCAATGACTCTCCTTATTTAACCACAATGGAGCAGCTTGAAGAGGAGAGACTGAGGGAACCCGCATATTAGAACATTCTACAGCCCACTCATTAGGGCACTCAGTTGAGAGGTAGCAGATCCCTGCTCAAATCCTGGTGCGCCCTCACAGACAGCAGTGACTTGAACCAGGGCTCTCCCACATCCCATTGAGTACCCTAACTACTGGGCTAAAAGTTATGAGGGAGGACTCCCCCACTGTTGTCTCTGAGTTCTCATGCAGGGCCTGATCCAGTAGGCGAGCTCTGAACACGCTTACCGGATCAGGTCCCCACAAGCAAGTTACGTGGAGGAACACCTATCTTGCCCTGCATCATGCATCGCTCTGGGGCTTAGACATCTGGATGTCTGGTATGGGGCTGCCATGTGCGTGCTCACAGGCAGAAACATAGATGCTCTGTGAACTTTTACTACAAAAAATGAGGATCTGGGTGAGTTTAGCCACCTACAGGATTGGGAAGCAACTGAGCGGGGGTTTGGGAATTGCAGTGGGGCCTGATTCTGGGATTTAGGTGCCAAAAGTGGCAGTTAAGCAGCTAACACCTTTTGTGACTCTAGCCCTTAGGCCTGGTCCACACTAACCCTCCACTTCGGACTAAGGTACGCAAATTCAGCTACGTTAATAACGTAGCTGAATTCGAAGTACCTTAGTCCGAACTTACCGCGGGTCCAGACGCGGCAGGGAGGCTCCCCCATCGATGCCGCGTACTCCTCTCGCCGAGCTGGAGTACCGGCGTCGACGGCGAGCACTTCTGGGATCGATCCCAGAACATCGATTGCCTGCCGCCGGACCCGGAGGTAAGTGTAGACGTACCCTTAGTGCTCCGCAAGCTGGGGTGTAACTCTAGAGCGCACCAGCCTGCTGCACACTAGCCGGCTGTGTGGCCCCTGCTACCATGCACTAAAATTTCCCTCATGCTCTTTCCGTACGTCAGTTTACACACCAGAATTGCTGTGCACTAAATGACCATGTGGCCAAGCCTCCTCTTCTTTTGCCTCGATGCTTGCGGCCACCTCCTCTTTTCTGACCTCCCTGCTTCTCACCTCATGACCCTAAATTATCTAAAATGGGGCTATAAATGCCATCTTTGGCTACTGGTACCTGACCATGTGAATCCCTTCAGATTGCCTCCTCTTCCTTCTCCTACCAGTTAGCACTGCACTGTCATGATCTTGTCTAATCTCTGTTCTCAGTTCCTTCTGCTTTCTTTCTGATCGCTAGGCTTCTCCCATGCCACTCCCATGGACCTCCTATCAGTATTTACTTCTCCTATTCTCGTCTTTGTGCCTTCTTCCGCGAGACTTCTTCCTCTATGCTTGTTTGCCACATGAGCTACTCTCCATTCAAACCACTCTATAAAATGCAAGCCGATGAGATCTTTAAATGGTGATCCACAAAGTACTCATTATGTATTTGACTTCCATGCAGAAAAATAGCATTAATGTAATGCTATGGGTGGATGGGAAATGAAGCACTGAAATGTCATACTCTGGCCTTTGTGGATATGGCCTTAAAATATGGCTTGTCTTTACACAATACATAATGGGCCCAATCTTATGCCCATTGAAATCAAAAGGCAAAATCTCCTGGCCTTCCATGGGAGCAGAAGTGGATCAAATCTGAAATTTGTCCCACAGCCTTTGAGACTGTATCTATTCATGACATGCAGATGGATAAAGGACTTTGTGCAAAAAGTTACAGTAGTGGCAGGAGCATGACATTTCAACTACAACAGTTATGGCATTCTAGCTCTGTTCTTTAATCAACACAGCAGATGGCAGAACAGTTTTGTAGCGGAATAGATTGTGTTCGGAAAAGCAATAACGTATCTTGCATTAGGTATGATCACAAATTTTAAAAACACTTCAACATCTAAAACACCAGGCTACCATTGACCTCCAAATTTTAATTGCACTACTTACCTTCCTTGTAACATTATATTTGGGAACAAAGCATCCCAAAAAGGTGGTGTTATAATGAGATTTATCCTAGTGGGACACAACATTGTTGGGGCCAAGGTATAAGAGCCTTATATTAGACAGAAAAAGAGAGAGCATCTCTTTTTTGCCTTTATAATGAGGGTGAAATTCAATTTATCCATTGTGTAACCCCATTTAACCATAGAAAATGTTGTTGAGAACTAAAGAATAAAATATAGATCTACTGTTCTCCCCCCCCACAGATTTGATCTTTTGTGTTTGATCATAAATGCACATTGTGAAAAGATGTCTTATACCTCCAAGCTAACACTGTTTGCTACTCATTAGTGATTTATAAATGATAT
The DNA here is from genome assembly GCF_027887155.1 of Malaclemys terrapin pileata. Taxonomy (NCBI): domain Eukaryota; kingdom Metazoa; phylum Chordata; order Testudines; family Emydidae; genus Malaclemys; species Malaclemys terrapin. The sequence goes on along the minus strand of NC_071511.1, from coordinate 9,687,196 downwards.
TTTCTCCCTGGTGACATATCTTTTGATATGATTCTCTAATAATAACATCCACCAATATTAAAATAAGAACATCCCCATGTATTGTGATCACCTTCAACCACATTTCCTCACTAAAATTAAATTTTAGCATACCAACTGATATTGTATGCATATATTTGTCTACCATCATTATAAATCTCCTAAGGGTCTCTATAAAATGATAGTTTTGCCTCTTTGCAGTAATTCTACCTAATGCTCCAAAGCAAGAAACTAATTACATGCTGACTTTTCACTAACTTTGATCTTTCAAATACCATACTATGAAGTTTCTATAGGTAATCATATAATTACAATACACTAAGTGGGATGAAATTAGCCATCAACCTTTTTTATTATTATTTAAATTGCATTAACTACTTTTTATAAAAACATTTAATTTAAAAAGTATATTAATCATTTCTTCAGTAGTTTGCTATTTATGATGCCCTACCATATAAGTTTGCTGATATAAGATTTCAACCTAAAATCTAATTATATGCACTAATGTTTATAACAAATGTCTCATTATAACACAAAGAGCTTTAATGGAAGAGACTATGGCAAGAATTCTTTAAAAATATGCTTAAGGAAGGGCAAGGATAAATGATAGTGGTGTTAGGAAATTACTGAGATTACTCAAGGGAATCTTTGAGTCTGTAGAAAAAAAATGACTTCATTTGTATTTTCCCAATGACTTGGTATGATATTTCCTGTAAGAAAAATTGAAAACAATAGTTGCTTTCAGTTGAACTCTGTTACTGTATAAAAAAAATCTTGGATTTCCTCTTTAAAAACTATGAGTTTCTTACTTTCCAAATTCAAATGTATTGGTAAGAAAGTTGGATTTTAAAGAAAACAAACTACTTTCAGTCTCTTTATGTTGTCTAAGAAATAATAGTGCTATTCCAGTGTGATACCCTTTACATTTGAGTTGCTATGTTAGTTCAGTAGTAAAGCCATAAAATCATCACATCGAAAATACTGTGAACTACCACCCTCCACTCTGACTGTATTTCTTTCACACAAATGCAAATGTGCAATGACAATACAGCTCTCCCTTGCTTGCTCTCTGATTCGGTTCCAGGCCTACATGTCCTGCACACCTAAACATCCCGTTGATTTCAATGAAAAGTCTAGGGGTGAAATCCTGGCCCCACTGCAATGTCAAAACTCCCATTGACTTCAGAATTTTGTCCTACACATGCAGGGAAGGCAGAGTTAATTTCATTTTGGCCTGGTCTATACTGGGGGGGGGGGGGGGAGGGTCAATCTAAGATACGCAACTTCAGCTACGAGAATCGCGTAGCTGAAGTCGACGCAACTTAGATCGAATTAAAGTTACTTACTTTGCATCCTCGTGCCGCGGCTCCCCCGTCGACTTTGCTTCCGCCTCTTGCCGAGCTGGAGTTCAGCAGTCGACGCGAGAGCAATCGGGGATCGATTTATCACGTCTACACTACACGCGATAAATTGATCCCCAATAGATCGATCGCTACCCGCCGATCCGGCGGGTAGTGTAGATATACCCAAAGGGTACATCATGCTTATATCTATTTTATATCTTTCTGGAGTAAGGTACTACTCAGCCTACTAAGTAAGTAAGCATGGAATAAGCCAGTTCTACATAAAAACAGCTGATTGCATTAGCCAGCGTGAAGCATTTACAGTTACAGAAGGAGAAATCCCAAATGGTCCCTGGTATAAGGGATGGGTACATACAGAAATAGATACTAGTGAACAGTTAATACATAAATTCAGTAAAAAATTGTAACTTTAGGCCCAGCTTTGTATGAGGTGGCCTATAAATTGCACCCCCCAGAGAGACATTGTGCTCGGGTGGTGAAATTCTCTCATGACTCCCCCTGCTCTGAAGGGAGGAAGGGTAATAATTTGTACCTGTTCCAGCACTAAATTATAACACCCTCTGCTTTGATGCAGCTGGACTGACTGGTGTATTGGAATGAGAGTGCCAATGTTCTTCCCCTGGGTTGAGTAACCGGGCACTGGGCATCCACTTACTCCTGTGTGCTCAGACCCAAGGCCTAGGTACCCTATGCAGGGCCACAAGGAGGTGTTCTTACTCCCTGGTGTGGCTCACAATCTACTTCTTTGTGAATACTTGATCTTAAACTCCCAAACCAGTGGAATCTAATAACCATGACATATTCTTATTGCCATGAAGCTCCTTGCAAATGCCTCAATGGTACGGAAAGGAAACATGTTGTTTGTGAAACAGAGCTTTACCTTTCCCACATCCCATATGTGTACCTTGTTTGTCTAATAACATTCAAAACCACAGAAAACTCTGAGTACCACATTCACTTTAAAGCTGAATAAATAAAATTTGTTTTGACTTATCATCAATCATGTCATGTGATCCCAGGGCATATTGTGTGCAAACGGCAGTTGTTTTATCTGGAGCTTCAACCTTTAAAAAATTCAAAACAGTAAAGTTGTTTATTTGACACTGGTCCTGACCCTCAGACTTTAGCACTGTATTCTGACAAAGTGAAAGAAAGAAAACACATTTTGCTTCTTAACTGTTGTGGCATAAAGGAAACCTGGTTTCTCGAGAGACTTTTGACGTATTCCTTGCATTTAAAATGTTACAATGGGAACCTTATTTTATTTTATTTTATTTTATTTTTAATTTTTTTAGAGAAACTAAAGGAAGAAAAGTGCTTACTTGGTATTACACATGATAGTAACTCTCATTCTGAAGAGTTGCAGACACAGTATGTGCTTTCAACTTTGGGAATTGCATCACTTAAGAGCCCTGTGGTTAGAAAGATGAAGTCAGACAGACAATAAGGAATAACAGTGTGAAATAGATGTATAAAGGACATTTGCACAGATCCTGTTAACAAATAATAGGCTTACGAATATTCTTTTCATGCACTGACATGAAAATTTATGCCAACATGGATTTTTTTTTCACAGAGCACAACTTTTTTTTTTTTTTTAAATTTCTTCCAGAGATAAATAGATGATGTGAACAATGTCCCAAAATACCCCCACTTCACTTTGTATTTATACCCGTACAACTGTGGATCTTTGGTGCATTTTCAAACATCAGGAATATGGAAGCATACTCGACTGGGTGCCTAAATAACTTCAAGGATATGGGCCTGAGAGATTGGGCTTATTAATCAGTGTCGTGAAAAATTCCTTTTTAAAGCATGTATGTGTAATGTTCTGGAAAAAAATTATTGTTCATCAGGAACTCCATTCTGCATATACATTTTCCTTTCATAAACTTACGGTAGTGATGACTTCTGAATGTTATAGTGTTGAGGACAAACTTTCCGAATTCAGCACTTATCCATGAAAGTTAAGGCCTGGAAGTCAGGAGATATGGATTTTATTCCTAGCTCTGGCACAGACTTCCTCTTTGATTTTGTGCAACATATTAAATCTCTGTTTCCTCATATATTAAAGGAGATGATAAGAATGACCTCATAGCTAAAGATGGTGTGAGGCTAAGCAACCTAATGTTATTAAAGTGCTTTGCAGTCCACAAGCACAGAAACATAGGACTGCCTTAATGAATCAGAGTTGTGCGGTCTATCCAATCTAGTACACCAACAGTGACCAGTTCCAGATGCTTCAGAGGAAGGTGCAAGATTCCATGTCATGGACAATTTTGGAATAATGGGTCCAAAAGACAAAGGTTCTTCCTAACTCCTGTCATTTAGTGGTTGCTTTAAGCAGGCTCATTTGAAATCTCTCCTCATAAATGTCAATGGCTCTACTCATTTGCTCTTCAAATTTCCTCTCAGTCTTTCAGTTTATCTTTCATTGTTTATATTCTCTTCAGTGGGGGTTAGATTTTCATTTTCGGAAAGATGACTGGATCTCTCCAATAACCTCTTGAACCTATCCTCTATCTATATGGTTTTGTTCTTGCCTTCCTGCTTCCTTGCTTTTATTTAGTAGTATGTGTGCCCTCTGTGATTCTGTTTTCATACCAAGTAGCTGCAATGGAAACGGAGCCTACCTATAATGAGAACGTTGATAGGACATCATCAAGAAGTATACAGAAAGGACCCACATGAAAATGGGATGAGTGAAGACCCCACAGAAAGAAAATGGGGTCCATTTTCCTCAAGATCAAAGTGGATCTTAACTTCTTCCTTCCTGGTCTACTCAAGGCTGGGAGAGGAGAGCTAAGGCTCATCTCTGCTATAATTTGGAAGTAACTCCATCACATCAATGGCGTGTCGTGGCTGTAAGTTAGCTCAGGATCAGACTGACGGAGTCCCTCCGTTCCTCCACCCCACCGATTGGTGTGCAGTTAATTATATTTGGATGAAGAATTCTAATAAAGCTGTGACCTTTAATGCCAATTGGTGGTTTTAATTTTGATTCATAGTCAGTCACCTCGCTGTGAGCCCTTCGCGTGTGCGAGCAGCAAGCGAGGCTACTGTGCATATTTACACACAAAAAACAAATATGGGCACAGGGAAGCTTCCCGTGGGGTGAATGCATATATTGTAGATCTTAAAAAGAGATTTGTACATTACTGGATTCTGAAGTGAATAAAAGTGCATAAATTCCTAAGAATCAAAGATGTGTCAAAGGGAAAAAAAAGGCATTCACAAGTAGAAAGCAACCCCCACAGCTCATGAATAGCCTAATTATGTGAGAGCCCCACAGGCAAATGCAAAGTTACCAACACAATTGCCTTTGGAGCTCACGGAGGGGTCAGATGCTACCCTCAGAATATTATCTTCTGTAGCATAACACCTGGGTCCTGTTCTTAAGGGTGCCATTCAAAAACATAACAAGGGATAGTCCGAGGCGGTGAAAGCACACAGGAACTCAACGTGGATTTTTTTTAATGTTGGTATGTTTGAGACTCTTCTGTCTTTTCTCATTGTAACGCTTCTGTTTTTAACACAGACACTTCTCAAAAGTGATAGGATCCCTTTGCCTTAACTCTCCACTCTCTGCATAGCTCTAAGAACTCCCTTAGCTCCTGCATTCTTGTAGGATTAGAGACTAACTGTGAGAGGCATGGTGCTGAGATAGGAAACATTTATTAAAAATAGAAATAGTTCATGTAACACGCTGGCCCAATGTGTCTGTGTCGCCTGCTTTGTGGCCAACAAAAAACTAGCTGCCTGCTACTGTGCGCAGCTAACAAATCTAGTCCTTTAACTCAAGTAATAGAGGTCTCCTTTTGGAGCTAAAAGGTCCAGGTTCAAGTGACCCAATAGAGGGGTCACTAGCTTTAAGTAGATGGACATGCTGCCCTGTGCTGTGATCCAGTCATAGCTCACATGACATTTAGGGTTAGCTTAGGAAGGCAACTGGATAGGATTTTTCTATTTGCATCCATCTTTCATTAGTTTGTTGTCTGTGTGGTTGTTAGCTCAAGGCAGGGACCTTGTCTTCTCATGTGTTTGTACAATGCCTCGTGTTTTCTTAGGTGCTGTAAATAAAGACCACCACCAGGGCTAGATTCACAAGGGACTCAGCCATTGCAACGTTCAGTGTTTAGGCACCAATCCACCCAGTGGTATCCATAAAGCCTGAGTTAGGCACATAGGCTCCCTCTACAATGTATAGGAAGAGATGGGCGCCTAAGGATGGGAGACGTGAAAGCCAGCATGCTGAGTGGGAAGCCAATAGCAGACACCAAGGAGAGTGGGGCCTAACCCCCACATTTCTCAGAGAGTTTGGTGCTAGTTTCAGTTGGGATTTACAGCAGGGAAAACTTTCCTGGAGTCAGGGGCCTATGGTGTTTCTTGCAAGAAAGACAGCAGCACAAGCCTAACTGCATATGAAAGGACCAGAGGAGGATGTCTCCCTTATAACCTTTAGCCCAGTGGTCAGAGTACTCAGCTGGGATGTGGAAGATCTCCGGTCAATCCCCTGTTGCCTGTTGAAAAAGGATGTGAACATGGGATGCCCACTTCTCAGGTGAGTGCCCTAACCACTGGACTATAGTAGAGTTGGTCTCACCTATTTTGGCCTAGTGCAGGGGTGGCCAAACTACGGTCTGGGGGCCATATCTGGCCCCCCAGATGTTTTAATCCGGCTCTTGATCTCCCGCCGGGGAGCATGGTCATGGGCTTGCCCACTCCGCGTGGCTCCCAGAAGCAGCAGCATGTCCCCCCTCTGGCTCTCATGTGTAGGGGCAGCCAGGGGCCTCCGCTCACTGCCCCTGCCCCAAGTGTTGCCCCTGCAGCAAACATTGGCCAGGAACCTCAGCCAAAGGGAGCTGTGGGGCTGTGCCTGCGGACAGGGCAGCGCGCAGAGCTGCCTAGGAACCAAAGGAGGGGACATGCTGCTGCTTCTGGGAGCTGCTTGAGGTAAGCGCTGCCCGGAGCCTACACCCCTGATTACCTCCCGGGTCCCAACCCCATGCCCCAGCCCTGATTCCCCCTCCTTCCTTCCAAACCCCTCAGTCCCAGTCCGGAGCACGTTCCTGCACCCCAACCCTTCATCCCCAGCCCCACCCCACTAGGCTAAAGGTTATAGGGAAGGCTGGTTTGTGTGGAGCTGGGCATACTCTGAGAACACCTACTGGATTGGGCCCCACAAGCACCATAGCCAAGGGAAAGCCTCGTTTGAGGATCCATCTGGGGCTTTGGTGTGAGACAGGCTGGGTGGGGTCAGGCCTGAGGTAACTATGTGTACGTGTACTCTGTGAAGCATAGGCACCTCCAGGCTTAGACAGGTGCTCAACAGGAGTTTTGTGAATGCCTATGCTGGTTCCTCAATCTGGGATTTAGGTGCTTAAGGTGGCTCTGTCCTTGGTTCCCTTTTCTTCATGCTTTAAACCTTGCTCTTGGTGGTCTTCCATGTGGCTTCTATTCCCATCTCTACAGCTCAGGAATTGGTCTTTCCATGGCTGACCTGTCTCCCTCTGTCTAAGCCTGTATCTCAGCTCTCTCGGTGTGTCTCTGTCTTTTCCTTCCCTTAGCTAAACTGAACACCTTGGGCTGAATCCTCAGGTGGTGTAAATCAGCCTCATTCTACTGAAGTCAATTGGGCTATCCTGATCCACACCAGATGAGGATCTGGCTCCATGTCTCCCCTCCATGCTCTCCCCGCCTCCCTTTTATGGTGATAACAGCACCATCTTCCCCATCACTCGGGCCCATAACCTGGGAGGAAACTTGATTTCTCCTTGCTCTTCACCCACATATCCAAGCTGTATGTATATCCTGAAGCTTCCTCCTCCACATTTCTAAGTATCCAAAGAGCCAAAATTATTGTTCAGACCCCTATCATCTCCTGTGATAACTTCTGCAGCCTTCTCTCTGGTCTCTCACATGCACATTGCACTCTCTAGTCCATTCAAATGCTGTGGCTAAGATTATCTTCCTGGACCCCCATTCTGACTATTTCATTCTCCCTCTCTGAATCCCTTCACTGGCTCCCCCACAACCACTGAATCAAGTTCAAAGTGCTTCAAAGTCCTCACCTTCAAAGCCATCCGGCGCTCTTGACTTACCCACTCTTCTCTCTTACCTTATTGGCCACCATATTGCTGCCAAGTCTACTCTGCTAATGAGGCTAATCTTGTCTATCCACTTGGAAGCATCTCCACCAACCATATTTGTTCCTTCTTCTATACTGTCCTCCCTAAGTGTGGAACCATACTCCTTAGACGCATATGTAAAGCCACTATACCCCTTGAGAATCACTCCTCAAGACCCATTTCTTGTATGATGCATACTAGTAATTAACAGCTAATTAAGGGTAGGTTATGGGATAGACAGATATGGCTGATGACCATTTGTTTATATTTTATAAAACAGTGTACATAAATATGTAATGGGTGTATATAATATATAAGCCCTTTCATTTTCAGTTTAAACCGATTTTTACCAAAAAATGTCCGGATTTTACAAAAAGTATTTTTTTTTCCTTCTGATTTTCACCCTACTTTTCTATCGTTCCAATACATAAAAAATAACTTGTTTTATTAGGAAAATACAATACATTGCATGAGATCTATGTATTACGATAATACATTAGTTTGTGTGTATATGCAAAGCTGCCCGTTGAAGCAAGGCTATGAGACACACACGCACAAAGATACACACAATAACCAAACAGGCATGCACACAAGCTCTGAAGTGCGTGTGCATCTGAACATACTGATGAATCTCACACCCCCCACATACACATCTCAAGCTGTTAGTAGATAATGGTTTGGGATAGCTCAGTGGTTTAGTCTCCTAAACCGAGGGTTGTGAGCTCAATCCTTGAGGGGACCATTTAGGGATCTGGGGGGAGAAAAAAACCACTGTCAGGGACAGTACTTGGTCCTGCTAGTGAAGGCAGGGGACTAGACTTGATGATCTTTCAAGGTCCCTTCCAGTTCTATGAGATAGGTATATCTCCATACTAAAATGGGAAGAAAATGAAAATCCGTCTCATGCTACATTTCAGAAAACAAGGAAATATTGGAAAGTTTAAAAAAAATCAGGAGAAAAGGATGAAGTTGAGTGTATGCACTGCAAATCCCACCACCCTCTGCCTCTACCAGGTGCAAAAACTGCCCACATCAATATGTTAAATTATTAAATGTAAATATAGGGGAATGGTTCTAAGTCTACACCAAGAAAGTGTTAATTCAAATGAAAAGTTTTATTTGGGGATCAGAAATATATTGTTTTCTTAAACTGAAAGGAGGCATTGTGTTTTGAGTTCTGTTTTAGTTCTTTAGCAAACCACATTGATGAATGGAATTCAAAGCGTTAATCTACTGAATACTTCCCCCGCCCTCTGTCTTCCTGTCCACCAAAATAAAATCTGGTATTTACCCAGAAAAATTACTAATTTTTTTTTGCACTGATTTTCACCTGTTTTTGTTGTTGTGTCAATGAACACTGATAAATTCCCCGGAATAAAATAAAATAAAATAAAAATTGAAAACAAAGGGCCCTATTAATATTGTGTACATATCCCACTCCATATGGGAATCTTCTCCAGTCATGTTGTTCTGGTTGTTGTCGGAGACTGCGAGTTCCTTAGAACAAAGAGCGTCTCTTCTATTTGCTAATTCATGCCCTGAGCTTCATGCCCAAGCAGGAACACAAAGAGGAGCAACAACTCGCCATCCATCCCTATGTGAGCGAAACAGTTCTGTGTGCCCACTACTCCTGGACAGGAGTGAACAGGGAATGTATTTCCTGCTAGCTCCAGACTTCCCGCCCACTGATCAGTGTAGCTTTGCAACATTCAGGGAGCAGTCATTTGTTGCTGGAGTAGGCCTCTAGAGAAAGAAGGATGGAAATTGTGGCTCACTGATTGCCTTTTCTTTCCTGTGGTACTCCTGGGGCAGTACAGCAACATGCTGACCTTACTCTGGGATAGTAAAAAAAAAAAATGCACTGGGTAGATCTCTATGTTTGTACAGCGCCCAGAACAATGCTGATTGTGGTCTGTGGGTACTACCACAACAGAAATAACATGCTGAATAATGTAAGTGCAAAGTTGTCATCTTATTATTACTTAATAAAGAAGAGCCATTTATCCTATTAGACAGTAGCCTGTTTTCATATTTGCTGTGCTGGGATCCATGAATATCATATGGTTTTAGAATTTACAGTCTAATTTGATTCAAAATTCATTTCTCTCTGACAGAATCTAAAGTGATTCAGTATATGTGGTTTTAACTAAAATAATATTTTGTTAGACTCTAATATGATGTTAATACCCATATGAGACAGGGTAATACCATTCAGTGTTCATCTTAATTAACTAACATTAACTATCATTAGACTTTTATATGGTACAATGCACATTACTTCATAACTTCAACACAGATCACATGCAGCTAGATTATAATGCATAATATCAATCATGGCTTTCTCAAGGCTTTCTTAGCACCTAGCTTTCATTTTAAAAGTTAAGGTCAATCTTAAGTGTTACACTTCAGCTGAAAAAGTTAAAATCAATGTTAATTAACAATGCTAATTAAATATTAATCAGTTAAATGAAAGCATTTTTCATCCAGTTTCCCTGTAAACTATGGCCAGGTAATCTTGCATACATTGTCTGAGTCATATAAATATGTCATCACCCTTGGGATGATGGTAGGGAAGCCTGAGACAATCATTCTTGCAAAGATAAAACAACTTGCTTATCTCAATCAAAAGGGGACTAAATTGCATTGGAAGCCCAGACTCACAAATAGGCAATTACAACAGAGCCAGAGGAAAATCCCATCACCCTCTGCCTCTACCAGGTGCAAAAACTGCCCACATCAATATGTTAAATTTGGGGATGGATTTAGAAACCATTTGGGCTCCTGTGAACATGACAGTAACTGCCTAGACATGTGTGAGAAAGGTAGGTTATAAAACACACATTGGTTAACCAATGTTGTTACCTCTACTAGGTTTCTCACTGTCCTTTAGGTCTGTGTGCCTTAGCTAAAGAATTATTATAAACATAAGAGTTTTAGTAGCTAAAATAGATTTCAAAGCAAACATAAAATTACAAAAAGCAAAATAAAGATAGTTCAATAATAGTGTTCACAGTATCAAAAATTGAACTCAACATGAGATGTTACAATTTTCAAGGGATAAATTAATTCAAGGTCTTATCACAATCTTGTTACAAAGGCAAATTTTTACCATACTTCTATACTAGTCTGAGCAGATGATTTTGGCATCAGCATGGAACAATGAATCCTTAAATATAGATCCTTATACTTCCAAGCAAGATTATATGGCAGTGGAATTATGGGACTCTATGATTTAGAAATTTAGCCAAAATACAACTTGAACACATGAAATTAATCTAGAATAATGTAGGGTGTGAATTTAGAGCAGATTAACTATTCCTGATTAACTCCATGTGTCAATGCTCTTATTCCAGGATAAGAGTGCCTTATTCTGAATTGGTTTATGTGGATTAAGCTAATAGGGCACTCTTACTCTGGAACAAGACCGTTAATCAAGTATAGCTCCTCATGTACACAAGACTTTACTTAATTATTAAAGAATGGTAAATTCAGTTCAAAATGACATTGCCCAGGTGATACTCATAGCCAATTCTGAACCTATACTAATTTCTCTGGAATTTACCCAGCACTGTAGATTCTTATGCCACTTTAACCAAAAGTTCAAATAGTGGTAAAATCTTTAGTTTATGAGCTAATTTAAACTTCTCCTTTTTGTCTAAGAAGCTCTCAATTCTCTTGACCACAAAATCTGGGTGATTTTTCGGCTGAACACTTCAAAACACTCCATGTTTCTTGCAATAAGTTTTGCTGTAGGGAACCACAGTATCCTCTTACAAATAGTACTATGTTTGGTTAGTGTGATGAGTTTGTCCAGCCTCAATTTCTTTTTTAATGCAGCATAACTTCTAGACAACTAAGATTAAACTTGTTAGTAAAATACAAGCACACATCAGACATTTTAGTAATTTCAGAGGGTTTTAATGCAGGTGTGTACTTCCAGAGAAGCACTGACTTTAACAGACCCAAGTTGTTACTTGGGTAAACAGCCCATGTATAAAGATCATTGTTTGTTCGTATCAGTTGGAACTGGCATGAAGGTGGATTCTCCAGCTCAGCTTCATAGTTGCAATGACTGGTTTCTTGAGAAAGATAGAGGTCATTGAGATGATTCATTTAAGGTGTTATGACATGTTTTGGCCCAAGCCTCTAATTTGTCTAGGTCCCTCTGTATCCTAACCCTACCCTCCAGCGTATCTACCACTCCTCCCAGTTTAGTGTCATCTGCAAACTTGCTGAGGGTACAGTCCACACCATCCTCTAGATCATTAATGAAGATATTGAACAAAACCGGCCCCAGGACCGACCCTTGGGGCACTCCGCTTGATACCGGCTGCCAACTAGACATGGAGCCATTGATCACTACCCGTTGAGCCCAATGATCTAGCCAGCTTTCTATCCACCTTATAGCCCATTCATCCAGCCCATACTTCTTTAACTTGTCAGCAAGAATACTGTGGATGACAGTATCAAAAGCTTTGCTAAAGTCAAGGAATAACACGTCCACTGCTTTCCCCTCATCCACAGAGCCAGTTATCTCCTCATAGAAGGCAATTAGGTTAGTCAGGCATGACTTGCCCTTGGTGAATCCAGGCTGACTGTTCCTGATCACTTTCCTCTCCTCTAAGTGCTTCAGAATTGATTCCTTGAGGACCTGCTCCATGATTTTTCCAGGGACTGAGGTGAGTCGGACTGGCCTGTAGTTCCCCGGATCCTCTTCCTTCCCTTTTTTAAAGATGGACACTACATTAGCCTTTTTCCAGTCATCTGGGACATCCCCCGATTGCTATGAGTTTTCAAAGATAATGGCCAGTAGAAGGATGGAAATTGTGGCTCACTGATTGCCTTTTCTTTTCTGTGGTACTCCTGGGGCAGTACAGCAATATGCTGACCTTACTCTGGGAAAGTAAAAAAAAAAAAATGCACTGGGTACATCTATTATGTTCTCCCTGCTTGTTTCCCAGGGTTTTGTGTTTGTGTATAGGCACTTAAGATAACTCGCTGATTGTCCTGCTTTCTCAGTATGAGGCAGGAGTTCTCCCCTCTTGTGCTCTCCTGCTCGTGCTTCCTCCCAGTATCCCACTTCCCCACTTACCTCAGGGCTCTGGTCTCCTTCCCCTGGTGAACCTAGTTTAAAGCCCTCCTCACTAGGTTAGCCAGCATGCTTGCGAAGCTGCTCTTCCCTCTCTTCATTAGGTGGAGCCCATCTCTGCCTAGCACTCCTCCTTCTTGGAACACCATCCCATTATCAAAGAATCCAAAGCCTTCTCTCTGACACCACCTGAGTAGCCATTCGTTGACTTCCACAATTCAACGATCTCTACCTGGCCTTTTCCTTCCACAGGGAGGATGGATGAGAACACCACTCGCACCTCAAACTTCTTTATCCTTCTTCCCAGAGCCACGTAGTTTGCAGTGATCCGCTCAAGGTCATTCTTGGCAGTATCATTGGTGCCCATGTGGAGAAGCAGGAAGAGGTAGCGATCCGAGGGCTTGATGAGTCTCGTCTGTCTCTCTGTCACATCATGAATCCTAGCTCCTGGCAAGCAGCACATTTCTTGGTTTTCCTGGTCAGGACGGCAGATAAATGACTCAGTCCCCCTGAGGAGGGAGTCCCTGACCAGCACCACCTGCCTCCTTCTCTTGGGAGCGGTGGTCAGGGAACCCCCATCCCTAGGACAGTGCATCTCATGCCTTCCAATCGGTGGAGTCTCCTTCTGCTCCCTTCCCTCAGATGCATCATCTAGTCCACTCCCCGCATTAGTACCTATGGAGAGAACATGAAAACGGTTGCTCACCTGTATCTGCATTGCTGGTACATGGATGCTCCTCTTTCTTCTTCTGGAGGTCACACGCTGCCAATTTTCTTCACTCTCCTTCTGTCCCCGCTGTGCAGCCTGCTCCGATTCTTCAGAATGTTGTGCCCAAGAAGCATCTCCTGACGTCTGTCCAGGAAATCTTCATTTTCTCTTATGCAATGCAGGGTTGATACTCGTTTCTCCAGTCCTTGAACCTTCTCTTCCAATATGGAGACCAGCTTGCCCTTTGTACAGACAAAGTCACTTCTGTCCTGTGGAAGAAAGACAAACACGGCACATCCGGTGCAGGTCACAACAGCTGATCGCTCACTGTCCATATCACCGTCCTTCTAAGGGCCTCCTCAGCTGTTGCAGGAACTACTCAGAGAAGCCTGCAAGCTGAAAGCCTCAGAGGGCTCTCCCCAGGCGAACTCCCTCTGTTCGCCGCTCAGCTGGTTCGCAGCTGACTGCCTTTTTATACCAGTCAGGCCCCCTCAAGGCCCACCTGGAACAAAGCACTCCCAGTTCACACTTTTCAAACAATCAGGCACATGGTCAAACTGACAAACTGTCCCCGCAACGGACACTCAGATACTCACCAACACAGCCCCCCTAATGCAGCACTTAGTGTACCTCCTCTCGAACAGCTCCCAGCCAAATTCCCTGTGTTAGCCTCCACTGTTCACCGCTCAGCTGCATCCAATAGTTCAGGTTGATTTACTATATCTCTATTACAAATGTATAGATGTACAGCATATAAAATAGAAGAAAAAGGTAAAAGAGGAAGTTACTTCACAATTTAGCAAGTGTTTGTGCTTAAGCCTAGCAAGTTAGCTATAGTAGTTACTCAGCCTATGTGAAACACAGAAACAGCATCTGATTTTTCATAGGTTTTTAAGGCTTAAGCCTAAATTATGTCAGGGATTCTGGCCTATGTGTGGATGTCTATGACATTATTGTTATTAATAAGCTCCACAGCTTCTGTATCACCACTAAATGTGTATAGGCTGGGCATTTCTCCATCCATCCTATGTAGGGATATTCAACCTGGATAAAATTCACCTCCAGGCAGAGAGCTTGTAAAAGGCTCTATGTCCCACTTGAATTCTCCTATTAAGTGCATCGTGCAGAGACATGAAGTTCACTCACAATGAGTCTTTCCGGCAATATACTTCATAGAGATAATCTCATGATTTGGAAGTGACTATTCCTAGAAGGTTATATTTTAAAACAGTGCGGACTGATCTTTTTTGAAATTGCTATTTATTATTTGTATTAAAGTAGTGCTTAGAGGCCCCCCTGAACTGGGCCCTGAACAAGCATGTAGTAAGAGATAGCTCCTGCTCTAAAACACTTACAACATGACTGGAAGAGTCAGATCAAGAAAGCATTCTCAGTCTCCCTTTTACAGGAGGGGAACCAAGGCACAGACAGATTAAGTGACTTGCCCAAGATCACACAGGAGAGCCAGCCCAGGGCCTCAGCTACAAATTGAGCTTCCTCTCAGACTCCTTGCCAAGCTCATCGATTTGTCAGCTAGCTGCCATCGCACCTAAAACATCATTTGTCAAATATACAAAGTCAATATCCTTAAATCAACAAATTGTACCTGTTTTTACTATTCATTCACCAGTCCATTTGTAACCAGCTTAATTCAAGTCTAATAAGTTCTCAAGCACCATTTTTTTTTACTTTGTTTAGGTGTATATTTCAATTATTATCGATGGAAATATTTTGTCTTCAATTTGTTGACAGCGAAATTGTTTACCGACAAAAATCGAATCCTACTGATGGGTGTTGTAGCTACATCATGGGAAAATGGAGAATTTGTTATTTTTTATTTTTATAAAATAAAGGCCCATTCATTTTTTGTTATGGCATATTATAGCTTTGTGATTTTATCAGTGCTGTGTGAGCCAAAGCTCAGTGACTTATGGGCCGAATTGGGTGAGCATGGATGGCTTCCATTTACTTCAACTGTGAAATTTGTGTGCTTACCCAATGGCAGAATTTGATCCTTTATAGCTGTGTTTTCCTGAGAGGATTCTAAAATATTATCGGAGTGTCTCATTCATAGATTGTCTGGAATATAGCTTTATGTTACACCCTACCCCAGGACCTATACAATCACAGTACCATCAGGCTAAAATGCAAATGTGTACAATCTAAAGAGTATTGCTTAAGCTTATTTTCCCTCAAGTTCAGCAATGTTTTACCAGCTACAGGGTGGGCTATGCCTGCTTGGCAGCTTGGGGGAATTTTAAACAAGAGACAATTCTTCTAATTCTTTAAAAGTATTGCTTACAATCAATTATATCTGTAACCTATGCTCAAACTGGCATTTGGTCAAAGCCATACTTCCTGGCATGTTACTGAGATGGTTCTTTTGGCTGAGTGTTAGACACCTCTCCTGCCATGTAGAACATCTATTAACAAAAATAAAATATAATAACATAGAGACATAATAGGCCTGGGGGAACAGCATGCTCATCTACTTTGAAAAGCGTCCATGTAAAAATGGCACCCTTCCTAGTCAACAGATCTGCCCGTGCATGTATTCTGAGCCACATCTACTTATTTTATTGACAAAAATAAGTTATTTTTCTACCTTTTACTCTTCTTAGCACTGCCAGGCAACACAGCTAGGAGACAGTGAACTAGATTCTATACCAGTTTGTGCAGCATCAATAGAATTATTTACTAAGCCCTAATCAGTTGCACTTATGCAAATGCACTGAAGGCAATGGTTCTTTATACATCACCAAGCACTTAAATTGACCTGCAGACCTTCTGTTACAGGTGTAAGGCTTAACTAGCAAAGAGCCTACATTGACTCTCAGATCCTAGGTTGAGTTTGCAGGGCTGGCAGCTAGTATAAACATCTTACTTGTAAACTTGAGCACGGGTGATATGGAAATCCATGCGAGACACTAAGTGCAGATGCCCACAATGCCATTTTCACAGACTCAGAGAAGAACTGCAGTTCCAGGGCTGAAGGGGCAGCTTCATCATTGAATGGCTTTGCAGAGTGCCACAGAATAATCCCAACAGCATCTGAATGGGGTGGGGAGGGACAGAGCCATAGCTCCGTCCCACCTACATGCTGGCCAACAGAGCTGGTTGGCCATAGCGGAGGAGAGGAGAACTATTCTGGAGTCATGCATGCAGTTTGTGTTCTTACGTTAGCAGGTGTCCAGGTTGAGTCTCTTGGGCACCATGCAATGGGAAAGTGGCTCTTCTGCTCCCCCTTCCCATCTGTCTTCTGTCAGAGACTGGCCTCTCCTCTTCAGCTCTCCTCCCTTTTTGTCTCCCAGACACCAGTCTATCCAGAAAGGGATAGACTGGTCTCCCAGACACCAGTCTATTCCCCTGTCTCCTTCTCCTGCTGAATCCTGGAAAGTGCAGGAAATTGAAAGGGTATTTTTCCTTTCTCAGGACATGATTCTCCACTATCTTGTGCTTTGTTACATTTATTTAACTTCGTGGAATGTGAGTGCACACGGTGCATGTCAAATGCCATCAAGTCAAAATGGCAGGTGTAAATGGCTACACAAGGTGCAAGCAATGAAAGATCAAAGCCTTCTGTCTCCTATTCCTCTCCTGACAAGTGCTGGGAATGACCCCAGGATGGCTTTTCACCTTCCCCTTCCCCTTGCTCAGGGTTTGGGGGAAGAATGAAGCTCAGAGCAGCTCCTACACAACTGACGAGTTAGTTTGCTCAGTGCTTCCTGTGTTGAATCAGGGCATTCTGGGAAAAGATCTTTGGACCAACCTCTGCCTTGCAAAAAAGTACCCCAGAGCCGTAGTTTCAGGATTACTACTTTATACAGCAATGTGATTAAAAGCTTTGAATACCCAGAGTAGTTTTAATAAACCAGCCATTTATAAATAATGGGTTGGCCAGTATATCATGCAGTCGGAAAATGTGACAAAGTATTTATAATCTATATAATCATTTCTAAACTGTCTTTAACATTGAATTATGCAGCATATACATGACTAAACATTAGGAGGTACAAAACAAGGCAATGCAATAAAATTATGGGACTTCTAACGCATTATTAGACTAAAAATACCCCTTGTAAAGTGCCAGAGCACTTTTGCTCATGAGTCTTCATAATAATCAAGACACACTTTTGGCCCAATCCTGCACAGATGCAGATGAGGGGGGAAATTCACCTTGGTGCTGAGGGCTAGCGCAATGCCTGTGAATCTCTTAAAATCTGCTTAACCCGCAAAATGAGGACGAAGGCATACCTAGCACTTGCACTAGTCCCTGATTCAACAGGGGTCAACCGCACCCCGTGACAGAGCAATGCAAGTGCCACTGGACGTGATTCTGTGCCATTCCCCATTTAATGAGGTGAAGAAAGTTGAGGGTTGCTGGTGCTGCTGGCTGGTGAGCTCCCAAGAGCATGGTGCCTAGCTGATGTCATGAGGCACTGAGCAGCTGGCTGCAAGAGACTCCTTTTGGTTAAAAATCACTGAAAGCATTTTTTGTGACTGTGGCTGGCCCTTAATTATTGGGCCAGATTGCAGCCGTGGGATTGGCCCTTAAAAATGGGAGGTGCATAAGATGAACTAGAACTGGTTGGAAAAATTCTGATGAAACTCTTGTTTCGATGGAATTTGCCCATTTGGCAAAATCAGAAGCTTTTGCAGAGCGGTCCCAATGTTGTGAAGTTCTAACGGAACCCAGGTAGTAAATGGCCAACTCGCATGCCTAGCTCCTTGGCAGCCTGGGCTTCCCGGATCCGCAGACTGTCCTGGAGGAGGGTGGAGGAGACCCCAGAGTTTCCCATGTCCCTGACTCTGAGTTAGCCAGCTAGGCAGTTTGCCCCAAGCTGGGACTCCGTTCCCTTTCCCAGAACATTTTGGAATTTTTGGTTTTTCATTCCTAATCTCAATGAAGCCAAATTTCAAAATATTGAAATCCTCTGCAAATTGAATCCCCTTTGGCCACACAGCTCTAAGAGGCAACACCCCAGAAATAACACCAGCAGACACTGTTCCTCGGATGCATCCCTCTGAGGGTACATCTACACTGCAAAGAAAAACCTGCAGTGCTGAATTTCAAAGCCCATGTGAACCGACTTGGGTTCGAGGGGCTTGGGCTGCGGGGCTAAAAATACCAGTGTAGACATTCCTGTAGCGAGTATAAGGCTTGCAGATCCGTGTAGCCATTACAGGAGCCATCAAGGCTTCTTATTCCTGCATCTGCCACTTCACTGTGCACCTGCCTCTGGACCTCAGTAATTAATAATAATGATGACTGGAAATGTATCTACTACCGAATCATGGG
This sequence comes from Malaclemys terrapin pileata, assembly GCF_027887155.1. Lineage (NCBI taxonomy): Eukaryota > Metazoa > Chordata > Testudines > Emydidae > Malaclemys > Malaclemys terrapin. Next base: position 9,668,589 of record NC_071511.1, on the reverse strand, counting down.
AGACTTTAAGCTTTAAGACCAGTTTCTGAAAATGCATCCTTGAAAGTCAATCTGATTTAATCTTTGAACAAATTTGAGTTTCCTCATTGTTACTCCTAGACCCGTAATGAGCTGTTCACCAGAAGCCTGAACTCAACTAAGTGAGCATGCCAGTTCCTCACCACTGGGTGAGGGCCAAGGAATTAGTTGAGGGCTGGAATGAAGGAACCACCATTGAAATGGGGCAAGGGTCCTGGGTGGGGAGCTAGCTTTCTGATTGTTTATATGAGACGCATTCACTGGAGACAGTAGGGATGGGAGCTGTGTTTTGCTTCTGGGAGTAGGGAGAAACAAGGATGAGCAGGATATGTAGTTTTAAATCATTTTGTTAATTGGGGATCTGAAGCTGTAAGGGGTGGGGAATAGGCATGTAAAACAGCATTTTGTGTTTCAATTAGTGTATTAATGGGGGATCAGCATAGAATAATGCAGCTGGGACATGGAAGGCCAAAGGGAGAACAGTCTTTTTTTGGAGGATCAATTTATAACATGCCTGTTTCAGAGTTCCTTTGACTGAGACCAGTAAGGAGGGCATTTTTAAGACACAACAAGTTAAAGCTGCTCTTAGGTTTAAGATGAACTTTTTGGTGCTCTAAGATCTGTTAAAATGAAACGGCCATCTTGCTCCGGGGGGCGGGGCGGAATTTTTTGCGGGTGGTGGTTTTTTTTCCCCTTTACAGCCTCTTCCTCTCAGTATTGATGTACCATCATTTGATTTGTTACATTTGTCTCTTCATTCTGGAAATCTCCATCCCCTTTGATGGCAAAAGCTGTCACGTTCTCACATCCAGAGGGATAGCACGGCAAATGAACTATCAGTCCCCAAATCAGATGAAAATGGGCGTGTGTCAGTAAGAGGAAATTTAGTAGAAATGATAACATTTTGCAAAAATGAAAAAATTACATTTACTGTACATGGGAAGAGTAAAACAAAAACAACCCACGTCTCTTTTATTGTTCTTGCAGTTGAATAAGGAAGAGCTGACATTTTCACAATAGTATACAATATAATTCTTTTGACAGCCGTTTGTTTTCCTTTTAAATGCAATTTGTTTTGTATTTCTAAGAAATATATCAATATTTCTGTCAAAGCCTTTGCAGGGCCATTAGAACAATACCAAAGTTTATTTTTAAGTCTTTTCAAAATTGTTATACTCCGCCGTTCAGAGTTACCTTGGTTCTTGAAGGAAACTAATAAACTTACTGCCTAATAGTATCTGGCAGTTTCTATTTTGCAATAATACAATAAAATAATAATAACATTAATAATAAATAATAATAAAACATGGAAAAATATATACAAAGTGTCTCAAACATCTTTTATGGTTGAGAGTATACACGACAGGATTTTTTTCCATTCAAGAAAACATATCTGAGTAATGTCCCTGTTTAAGACATCAAAGTTCAGTGTGTTAAATATAGGATTTCCCAAACCCAGTCTCAGCAGAACATAAAAGGATGATGCATGCAGCAAAAAATTCAGTTACCTTCACTTTAGTGTAGTTTTTCATCTGTGGATTAAGTTGTCTTCCCGACTGTTTTTGCTATTTGATGTGACTGGCATGTTGATGAAAAAACCTATTTTTGGGTTACAGTGCATGAAACTTTTGGCTGCTGACTTGGAGCTTTTCTGTCTGATGCCACAATCTCAGCTAAAATAACACAGAGATTTAGTAATACCCTGGTCCAGTCATATCAGGGATCGCAGGGTAAAATTCACCCCTCGTCTGTAGGGGGCCAGCAAGGCCTATGTAACAATTCATAGTTTCAAAGATTGTAAGGCCAGTGTGATCACTGACCTCCTGCATAACACAGCCTATAGAATTTCACCCAGTTGTTCCAGCATCAAGGCCAATAACGTGTGGTGGGGCTTAAGCAGGGTTTAGGTCTTGTTTTGGCACTCTGCGCAGGTGAGAAACTCCCCCGCCCCCTGAGCTCAGACCCAAGGCCTATGGGTAAATCCAGTCACTGAGAAGGCTAATCTTTCAATTTTTCTTCATTGGCAGGGAAATTCCACTCTTCAGATGTGCTGCTTCTACACAAAAAATGTTGTGTTCCTTTTCATCAACGTAAATCACAAATCCAAGACGGTAAAACATTTTGGCCATGGTTATGGAAGAATTTATTTCTGTAAAACAAATTAACCCCCCATCGAAATCAAGCTTTTTTCCTCAATTTTTTTCTCTCCTTCCCAACCCCCACATTGGGGTTTTCTCTTGCCATTTTTAAGGTCAATGTCCAAGCTGCAAGCTCACTGTTGATGGTGAACTTTACATAAGAAGATAAGATTGGCTATACTGGGTCATATCAATGCTCCATCTAGCCCACTATCCTGCCTTCTGATAGTGGCCAGTGCTAGAGGGAATGAACAGAACTGTGAAATGTATTGAGTGATCCATTGGGGGAGGGATAGCTCAGTGGTTTGAGCATTGGCCTGCTAAACCCAGGGTTGTGAGTTCAATCTTTGAGGGGGGGCCATTTGGGGATTTAGTTGGGGATTGGTCCCCCTTTGAGCAGGGGGTTGGATTAGATCAGTGCTTCTCAAAGCCAGTGTGCTGCTTTTTCAGGGAAAGCCCCTGGTGGTCTGGGCTGGTTTGTTTACCTGCTGCGTCCACAGGCTGCAGTTCGCCCCTCCAGGCCAATGGGGGCTGCGGGAAGGACAGCCAGCACATCCCTCAGCCCGTGCTGCTTCCCGCAGCCCCCATTCCCTGAAGAAGCGGCGGACCGGCTTTGAAAAGCACTGGGCTAGATGACCTCCTGAGGTCCCTTCCAATCCTGATATTCTAGGATTCTATCCAGTCGCAACTTCTGGCAATCAGATGTATAGGGACACCCAGAGTGTGGGGTTGTGTCCATGACCATCTTGGCTAATAGCCATTAATGGACCTATCCTCCGTGAACTTATCTAATTCTTTTTTTTCCACCCAGTTATACTTTTGGCCTTCACAACATCCCTGGCAATGAGTTCCACAAATTGACTGTGCGTTGTATGAAGAAATACTTCCTTATGTTTGTTTTAAACCAGTTGCCTATTAATTTCATTGGGTGACCCCTGGTTTTTGTATTATGTGAATGGGCAAATAACACTTCCCTTATTCTCTTTCTCCACTGCATTTTATAGATCTCTTTCATATCCCCACTTAGTCATCACTTTTCTAAGATGAACAGTCCCAGTCATTTTAATCTCTCCTCATACACAAGCTGTTCCATCCCCCTAATCATTTTTGTTGCCCTTCTGTGTACCTTTTCCAATTCTAATATATCTTTTTAAAGATGGGGTGACCAAAACTGCACAGAGTATTCAAGGTGTGGGCATATCATGGATGTATACAGTGGCATTATGATATTTTATTATTATATTCTATCTTATTATCTATCCCTTCTCCAATGGATCCTAATATTCTCTTAGGTTTCTTGGCTGCCGCTGCACATTGAACTGATGTTTTCGGAGAACCCTACACAAAGACTCCAAGATCTCTTTCTTGAGTGGCAACAGTTAATTTAGACTCCATGTCTCTTTAGACTCTTCATTTATAGTAAGGCCCTCATGTTAAGGAATATCCAGGATGAGAGCAGGCCATGCATTACAATGGTATGCGCTACTCTGCTTCCATGGAATAATGATGGGATTGTGGAGCAGGAGGGTCTAGCTTGGCAGAAGACTCAGAAGCATGATGTGCTCAGAGTGATACAACAGATTTTAAATAACGTTGTGTAATCTCCTCTCGCCACATAAAGAGTTGATCCTTCAGAAATGGTACCATTAAGAAAGGGAATGGTGAGGTTCCTTTCTGAGGGTACGTCTTCACTACCCGCTGTATCGGCGGGTAGCAATCGATTTATCTGGGATCGATATATCGCGTCTCGTTAAGACGTGATATATCAATCCCCGAACGCGCTCACCGTCGACTCCGGAACTCCACCAGAGCGAGCGGCGGTAGCGCAGTCAACGGGGGAGCTGCGGCCGTCGATCCCGCGCCGTGTGGACCCCAGGTAATTCGATCCAAGATACTTCCACTTCAGCTACGCTATTTGTGGATCGATCCCCCCCCCCGCCCAATGTAGACCAGCCCTGAGTAAACACAATCCTTAGGACAATGGCCCATTGACCAAGTCTCGTCATATAGAAAATGTTTACAGTGGTATTGCATGATTTCCAGAAAGAAGGGAAACTAAGAAGGGCAGAGAGTGATGATTTAAGGGACTACTTAATCAAGCAAAAATATATGTCTAGGCTTTTCATTCTACCATTTGTTTTTCCTTTGCAGTGTTTTAACAGCATTTATTTCCCATAAATGAGTTCTGCAAAAGTTTAATTTTCTAATGGCAGAAACTGAACACACAAGTCAGAATTACTGCAAATAAGGGCCAGCTCCAGTGTGCAAGTTACATTATAACATGTGAAAAGGGAGTGTTTGTTTTTAAAAGGTTTAAAATATTGTTTCTTTATTTTCCGCTCTAACTCTGAGAACTTTGGCATTTGACTAATTTACCGTGCACTTAAGGCTGGTAGCAATATTGGAAAAGAAATATGATAATCACATGCTGCCACAAAGCATTCTATACCTCTCTCTGTTTTCCAGCTCCAGTTTCACATGTGTTGGTTCAATGGAATATTCAATTGACATTTATAGGAAATAAATTGAGAGATGAATGTAAACCATATGGCATCTGGAGGTTTATTTGTAAAGCCCCTGCATCAAAGCTCTCTCCAGATCACACCATATTAGCTATGTTTTTCCAGTCCAGCAAAATCAGGAAGGTAACCACAGACTTCCTTGATGGAAAACACATGAAAAACAGAGCAAATCTTAATATGTAGCTAGAGCAACTGTTCAAGTAGCATCATTTAAAATAATTTTATTACTAATATGTAAGGAGTATTGTTTGGCAATGGATTCTAAACCAAAACCAAAAGTAAGTTAATTTGCTCTGCTTCCCCACTCCTGCCCCCCGGCAATTTGTACAACACATAGATTATTAAGATGTATCAAACAATATATAATTAGTGTTTGTATTTTTAAGGTATTTAGGGCAATTAAAACCTTTCTTGAAGCTGAAATGCTGCATTGAATTTATATAGAGAGACTTTTTCCACATTTTATAGGCACTCACATTTGTATAAGTAATAAAAACTATTGATTGGACAGAATGAAAAATTTGTTCTCAACCTTATTTATTTTTGAAGAAAAAAATTTCAACCTTAAATGCTCTCTGTTTTCTCGAGTTTGGCACCAGCCAGCATTACATTTGAAATTAAATTAAATTGTATTCTCATACACTATGTTATATAAATCATTATGAAGGGCCAAGAGCTTGTACATATATTTTTTAAAAGTTTTCACTTAGTTTTCATTTTTCAATGTCAACCTTTTTCAGCCAGTCAGTTCAGCTGCAATGATTTTTGTGTTAAACTTCTTTGTCATTTGACTTTTTTTAAAAAAATCACCCGTTTAATATTAAACCTTATGCCTACTGGGCAGGTAAAGTGCATTTAAGGTGCAATGCAAAGCACTCTTTAGCGCCCTCACTCCTGCTAACATCTATACAAATTCTGACCTTGCTGCACTTCTCACAGTTCATGAAGCTTAGCACATGCCCAAGTCTCTGCAGCTTGGTGGCCTTACATTGTTCCATACACGGTCCAGTTCAGAAAAACAACAGTGTTCAGGACAGCACTTAAGCATACACTTACCTTTGAAGTCAAAGGGATTTTAAGAACATGCTAAAAGTTAAACACTGAATCGACGCCTCAGGGCCTGATTCAAAATGCACTGGTGTCACTATAAGTCTTTCCATTGACTTCAGTTGGCTTTGGATGACACTTTAACACCCAAGCTCAGGACAGCCCATTATTAGAATAATACATTACTTATAAAGTCATTTAGTCTTTTAAACCTCCTCCTTTGAATATGCACATTTACACTATGAAATAATTACTACTTTAAAAATATTACGTTACAAAAGCACACACTTGAGAGAGTTTTTCTCATCTTTATTCATAGCATTTAGTGAGAGATTTTCAGCCAGAGATCTCAAAATTACTATTCAAATGTGGTTAAAAAATTATTATCCACATTTTACAGATGCGATAAATGAGGTTTAGAGAGGCAATGGGCCTGCTCCAATGCCCAGTTAGTCAGATTTTGATGGTAAGAAAGGTGCCCAATGTTACACAGTGTGTAACATGAACTAGAACTGACGTCTCCAATGCCATTTCAATAGGGTTGTTCGTCCTCTTTATCCATTTAGCTATCTTGGTATGGAGAAGTGATTATATTCTAACATCTTAGTTCATGCTAGAAATGAGGTCAAGCATCCAGATTTAGAGCCACATCCAAATTTCAAACGCACCAAAGTTTTGGGAAGAAGACTGCAGTGTCTTTGTTTGATCCATTCCAAAGACAGATTTTAGGGAATTGGGGGTTAATAGGCAGAGGGATTGGAGACTGAAAGATGATTTAAATAGGGCCTTATGATATAATGTGGTTAGCCAGAGTCTATTCACTTCTTTGAGGGAAAGCCTATTAACTGGAGAATTTGTAACTGGAAAATTGACGATCAAAACTGTTGTACTAATTGGGTGTTTTAAATTTGGTACTAAGCTCAGAATTCCAGATAGGCACCAGTGAAATCAGAAATAAAACAATAATTTGTAAAATCCAAATTTAGAGGTTTGAATGTCAAATACCTCGATAGACCAGGAGTGCTTAGATCTCAGGTTTTAGTCTGAGCACTTTTCTATTTAAAACCTCTTCTTCTCATCAATTTCTTTCATTCATCAATATACAGGTTAGCCTTTAAATGTATGGAAGTCAATGAATGCCACTCACAAACCTTAGAAAATAAGTATGCAAGCAGCATCAGTTTAAAAATATGCAGCTAACTGCTGGAAGCTATTAAAACCCAAATAAACAAAAGAGATTATACTTCAAAGAAATGTCAACAGTTTTTCCTCTCTTAGAACAGAGCAGTTTTCTTTACTTCTATCCACAGCCACATCTGGAAAGTGCTTACCGCTTTACACATATCTAACAGTAAAATGCATTTATTGATTTTTTTTTTTAAATTCCGGATAGGTTTACGCAATTTCCAAAACAAAGGTAAACTCCTGTCCCAGTTAAAAAAATATTCTGGTAATAACAATAGCGAATTCATGAAATCATAAGAGCATGATACTTATTTAGACAAGCAAAACCAGTCACTTGCCAAATAACACACCACCTTTGAGAGTCTTTTTAGGTAGCAAGAAATTGCCATTTAAATTACATCCTTCTAAGGAAATGACAATAAATGTTGGTTTCTTACGCCCTATTTCAAACAAGAACAGCTAATTCTAAGTATTGCTTTAAATACTACCTGATTTTCATTATAGCTAAACTGAGTCAGTTTAGGTGGTCCAAATGCTGAATTTATAATTTGTTTAATATTCCACATTTGTAGCAGCCAACGGCTGTTAATTTGATTTTGGTTTACAATTAACTAGGCAGTAGCAACTTGGCCCATGCAGAAGACTGCCAAGAAAAATGCTATCTTTGGTAAATTACCAAATATCGCAATGTGGACAACAGATTTTTTTCCCCCTGCTACAAACTATTTTTAACTAACAACAATGTTTTTGATATAGTAGCAGCATTTAATAGAAAATATAATGACAAGGTGCAAAATTTGAAAAACAGTCCAAGATTATATAAAGAGCAGAATATGTTTAATATTAGACAAAAGTACAATTTAAGCATTACGCCTACAGTAAGCCTCTGTAGTCAAATGAAAAGAAAATAAACTAACGGGACTGTTGCAGAATGGGAAAGCAGGTCCAATTTGTTTATTTATAAATGGGTAACAAGCAGATTCTTTCACACTAACTAAACCAGACAGTAATTATAAACACAGATTGGTTAAGTTCCCTGCACCCTATCAAAGGAAATGAGTTCCTCTCTTTTCCAAACATTGTCATTTGTTTATTGAGCCTCTTTGGGGCTTGATTTCATTAAAAACGATGTAAAAATCCACATCTGCAGCCCCCCCAAAAACAATGTCAAGCTTGTTAAGCCAATCCAGAGTCCTCATTACACAAAAATTTGCAAGCAACATAACCAAAAGTAGCCACTGGAATACAGAGCAGGGAATTTGGATTATTTTTGTTCCATTACAGAAAACTTATATTACTGTGCAATAGAACAGGAAGCAAACAGTAACCGCCTCAGTAGTTCTGGATAATTAGTTACCTAAATTCTCTGAGGTGAACACAATGTACTTAGATGGGGGAACATTACTGCTTGTATTCTGAAATAACGGAATAATCTTGGTTCAAATGAAAATTATAAATACAGGCGTAAAAAGTCACGTTTAAAATCATTAGACTTTATCAGTAGAGTACAACTGAGTTCCTCATTAAAGTAACAGTTTTATTAAAAAAGGGGATGATACTGCTTATATTAGCTAGTGTCAGATATCAGATTTCAACAAACTTTAACACAGTCAATGCTATTAAAACATCATTATTAGAGTTGTTATGCTTGGATGGCTTGAACTAAAGTGAATTTCATGTATTTGTTGGAAGACAGCAATAATAAATCCTGGAGCTTGTAAGAAGTGACTTAGAGTTTGCAGGACTAAAGTTAAAAGAGTTTTGCCACCAACTTCAGCAGAAGCAAGATTAGTGAAATTCAGCCCTGTGCAGAGGGCCTAGGCAAGGCCTAAGCAGCACTGAATTTTAAGGGATTAAATGGGATTTAGGTGGTGTGGGGCGTGCTGCACAGGGGTAAATAAGCCATTTACACCACTTATGGTCTTCATGTGAGAGTGGATTGGTGGATAAGAGATATTGGGGGTATAACCTGTTATAATAGAGTATAACATAATAGGATCCTCTCTAAGAGCATGTTTACACTACCCGCCGGCAGCGATCGATCCAGCAGGAATCGATTTATCATGTCAAGTCTAGACGCGATAAATCGACCCCCGAGCCCTCTCCCATCAACTCCTGTACGCTAGCGCCACGAGAGGCGCAAGCAGAGTCAACAGGGGAGCGGCAGCAGTCGACTCAGCGCGGTGAAGACATCACGGTAAGTTGATCTAAGTATGTCGACTTCAGCTACGTTATTCACGTAGCTGAAGTTGCGCAACTTAGATCGATCCCTCCCCCCCCCCCCCCCCAGTGTAGACCAGGGCTAAGTGTGAGAAGTACCCACTGAGATCAGGTGGGGATACAGTCCAGGCATATATCAATTTATGAATAAGCTAATGAGAAAGGGAAGAAGATCCAAAAGGGAAGAGGAACCAAAAGTCAAGGGTGAATCAGCTAAGATGGTGCAGGGAAAGCAGGAGAATGTGAAAGTCCATAAAGGCTCTTTTGTGAAAAGATTACGGGGCAATGGGAGGTATGTCAAGAGCAGCAGGAACAAGAGCATTTCTACCTCTCCAGCATTTATATCTATATACCCCTATTTCATCCTGCTTTAATATCTTTTGGGTATGTATAATAACCCATGTGCACAGCGGGGCAAAAAAGGCAAGCAATGGGCCTGAGGTAACAAGGAAGACCAAGTAAGGTAACGCAAGTTTACTTAGATTTTCAGAAAGCCTTTGACAAGGTCTCTCACCAAAGGCTCTTAAGCAAAGTAAGCTGTCATTAGATAAGAGGGAAGGTCCTCTCATGGATCGGTAACTGGTTAAAAGATAGGAAACAAAGACTAGGAATAAATTGTCAGTTTTTGGAATGGAGAGAGGTAAAAAGTGGTGTCCCTCAGGGGTCTGTACTGGGACCCAGTATTATTCAACGTATTCATAAATGATCTGGAAAAAGGGGTAAACAGTGAGGTGTTAAAATTTGCAGATGATACAAAACTACTCAAGATAGTTAAGTCCAAAGAGTGTGAAGAGTTACAAGGGGATCTTACAAAACCAATCGCCATTCCTGTCCTCCGCCATTACTTTATGAAATTAAACAAAACACCTTTAATTTCTCAATATTATTTCAAAATTAAAACAATCAAGCAAGAATCATTGGAACCATCATGAAGCAGAAGAAACCTAAACAGCTCAAATTGTTTTCTTTTGTGTAACAGAGAGTCCTGCACCTTTAAGACTAACAGATGTATTGGAGCATAAGCTTTCATGGGTGAATACCCACTTTGTCAGACGCATGTCACATGCGTCTGACGAGGTGGGTATTCACCCACGAAAGCTTATGCTCCAATACATCTGTTAGTCTTAAAGGTGCCACAGGACTCTCTGTTGCTTTTTACAGATCCAGACTAACATGACTACCCCTGTGATACTTTCTTTTGTGTCACATCCCTCCCTCCCACCCCGTATTTATGACGATCTCGGAGCCTGATCCTGCACAAACCTTTCCCACTGAAGTCATCACTGAGAATTAGGGGTACTCAACATCTCACAGGATTGGGCCATGGATACCTGTGGCATTGTAAAAATAACAAGTCATAGTAGATCCTCAGCTGGTGCAAAATCAGCCTTACTCCATTAATTTCAAACGAGGTATGGTGATTTACACCAGATGAGGGAAGACCTGGCCCACGGTGTCCGGATTGATTTAAATCCTACACACAAAGAAATCTCAGTACATCCAGTTCTGCGTGGAGGGTGAACATAAAAGGGATGGGTAGAAGAAAATCCATCCCTTTTTATTTTTAAATGCTCAAATGCTTACCAGCTGACCTTCCTCTTTACTGCAGATCTGGGAATCAAGGTGCATACAATAAAGTTCAAACCAATCAACTGCTTTCAGCTGTTCTTGTGCAATGAATTTTTAAACATTTGGTCATTAAGACCAATCTATATGCAGGTCAGTTTTTTGAACAGGATGGGAACAGTTTGGGAGCAGATGCCAGGGCACTGACTCATGAAAAGGGGCTAGTTAAGAAACTCAGAGTAGGTTTATATTGGCCCACCCATCAGGTACATGCTACTCAGCCTACCCCCCTCCTTAGACTGCTGTAATGATCAAGAACAGTTATTAATTTCTGCTACAATTTCTTCATTAATTGAACAGTGGTCTAAAGACATTGCAAAGCAATAACCAGAAGCATTAATAGAATTTGTCAAACTAGTTGAAGTCAACCATTCATTCAGCAATTTTAGCCTTTTCCCTCTCCTGTTTCCAGACAATCTGCAAATAGAGCACAATTTTTAGGAATGTATTTGTTCTGCAAAACTGTTTGACAAATTGTTGGTGTGAACATACTTCAGCCGGTCTGTTTCCGAATTGTTCTCTGCAAACACTCAATATTCTGAATATGCGTATTATATGTGACTGGTCACCTACATCACTTGGTACTGCTTTTGCTCTCTTACTGGATGAGCAAACTTTTATCAATGAGTCAGTGCCAGTATTCTACAGTATGAATTTGCTCCCAGAATCATGCAGTTGGGCACTTATATCACATGCCATTATTTCTGTTTTATGATTGGTTTCCCCTCACCTGTATGAACAGAAAAGGTACCTGTGGTTTTGATTCTCTCAGGGAGATGTGGGAGCACTTTAGGAACAGAGCTGTAAAAAGAGATAATCAGGTCTAATAGGGAAAACACACACACACAAGTTTGAACAGATCCTCCTTTAACCAGGGAAAGGTGAAGAGCAGAAGATTCTGTGAAGTTCATTAGAGATTCTCAATGCATAACAAACTTACCTGTGAAGTGCTTAACTGTTATGTGATGAATGCTACTGAAAACCTTAAAATCAACAGAATATAGTCAGAACATTATAAACCTTTTATTTTCCTTCTTTCCACAATAAGGAGTGTGATACTCTGGTAGCATAAAAATATCCAGTGACTTCCTAGCTGAGGGAGAGAGTAAGACATAACTCTTTGAAATCTGGTTTAATTGATTGTTATCAACGGATACTATAGTCCATATTCTCTTGTCACAGTAAGTTAAAGGTGTTTCTGATTTGTGAAGGAGACAATCACAGAACCTTGTCATCTTGTTTGATCAGTTGTCTCAATAGCAGGCCTCTGGTTGAGGAACTGCTGTGGTAAGTGTCCATCCCATATATGATAACATTTCATAATTTGCCAAATACATGGGCTGAATTTACAGGTCTCCATTTTCTTCCAGCATTCATACTTGGGATTGCACACAAATATGCTTAGCTGTGTGGGAGCACACCTGTAGGCATTAATCTGAGCCCTGTTAAACATTCATGCGAATAAAAGTTGCTGGCATCAGTGTCTACCGAAATGCGAATAAAGATTGTAGCGGGGTAAAGGGATTGACATATCTGAAATGAAATGCAATTTAGAATTCACAAAAGCTTCACAAATAATTCCCATCATTTGCCCAGTTCTAAGCATAAGCATATTCTTCGTGCAAGGTTTATGGTTGACTAATCATGCAAATAGATCTCTGAAGAAACTTTGCATTGTGTTCTGTTCATAGGTAATGCATTACTTTGTTAGTGTTCAGGCTATCCATTCAGGATCTCCTGGATTGGATTCTCCTATCCTTGAACTTCAGTGAGAAAATTAGCAAGACTTTTAAGTTATTTCCCTTTGCTGAATTCTGTCTATGTAGCTGTAGGTATTTATATAGTACCTAGTCACCATGGTATTCTGTCTACCATGCCTATGAGCACTAATTGCACAGTGTTAGCTTTTAGTTCAAAACATAGTTTATTTAGATGGAATTATATAGTATCATGAATGGACTGAAAAATGGATTTAAAACAGTGGGAGGCAACAACAGAGTATGGAAATCAAGAAGCCTGTGTTCTAATCCTAATTCTGTCTCTGACTCAGCATGTCCCCTTCAGAAATCAACCTCTCTGTGCCTCAGTTTCTCCATCTGTAAAGCTGGGATAATAATAATGCATATTCACCTTTGTAAAGAGGTCAGACAGTCTCAGCTGAAAGCTGCTGCAAGTGTAAAGTGTGTATTATTATATTAAACAACAGATGTCCCAAAGCAGTGACCTACTTAAAATAATTGTGCAGTATTATAAAGAACATCTTGCTGTGACGTATGCACCTTGTGATGTGCACCTCCTCAGACAATGCATGATGACTCGGCTGAAACAGTTTATGTTCCGAATTAGAACATACACATAAATAAATCTACATTTATGTGATCCCAACAAACAGGAGGCATGGACAGGAATGTCTAGCTGATGGAAAAATGAGACACCACAAACAAACCACAGCTCGATGATAAAAAAGCCTGGGATTTATAAGGTACAGCTGGTTATGTGTAGTGCTTTTGTAAGTCTACAGCATCTGGTCACTTGTTTTAAATATCTGGGTAGATAGAATCCTGAACCTTGCACAATACATGTTCCAAAATACCCTTGCACTTATACAAAAGAAATGGAATCGCTCCTTGCTCCCGTGAACAGATGCACAGGTGAGAAGTGCCAACAGGTCTAATCCAACATCCACTGAATGTGATGAGAGTATTTCCAGTGGTTCAATCAGCATTGGATCAGGCCCCGGCTGTAATTTGTATGCATGCAAGAAGATGTGTGCGTGCAGGGACTGGCCAGTAAAAAAGCAAACTACTAACTAATAACATTTTTAGCACTCAATACCACTTGTGCATGTTTCTATCATTATCTACAATCTCTTCCCTGTTATGATCATGAGGACAGCATCGAATTCATTGAAAAAGAGAAAAGAATGAGCTATGTGTCTGAACTTTGGACCAGCTGCAAGGAACTCCTGAATTCTTGATCTGGACACGTAATTGTATGAGGACAGACACTGGGATGGATTTTAAGCAGCAGGCCACAACTTTATTAAAATGTAACGTTGGAGAGAGAAGGACTATCTGCTTCGTCTCCCCATACCAGGCATAGTTGTGTCAAGTGCAGGGTTTAAAGGACATCTATCATATAGCCCATAACCTAGGGTAGACTCTTCCTTGCCTGCCCCAAGGATTCAGGTGGCTCTGCTGAAGCCTCTCACCCTCCCCACTGCAAAGGGGACAGAAGATACCAAAGAGGGACTCCAGTTTGCAAGGGCTTCAGATCTCCCTTTTGCCCAGGGAGTCCACCAGCAAAATCCCAAGTCTTTTTATTTTCTGTTTCCTGGACCTTTTATCCCCACTGCCATGGGAGCACCAGCTAATAGCTTGGTTGCACCCCACCCACCTGCACTGCCTGGTATCTCCTACCTTCTTAATCTAAAACCTACCCATTCCAGTCCCTTATGTTCTGATGCCAGCTGGTGGATCCAACCAAGTTTCCCACCTCTTAAATCAGTGGGTAGCATGATTGTGTTGCTAAAATTGGCTTAGGGCATCTAATCTGATTTCCTGCACAACACAAGATATAACACTTCCTCCAATGATTCCTGCATCTAATATGTGTGATGGAGAATTTACCACATCGTTTCCAGAGCTTCATTGAGTTCAGTGGAGCTACACTGACTTATCCCAGCTGAGCACCTGATCCATTGTCTTTTAGGGGAACTAAGAAGCCAGCTGAAAACTTCACAGAAACCATTGTTAGAACCAAAATGAAGGGTACTTCATCTACAAAGGGAGCTAAATTGCAAAGCCTGTTAAAAAGAAAGGAGAAACTAAACTACCTTCATGCATTACTTGTAGGGTAATTGACTCTCCTGTTTCCAGCAGATGACTTTTTTTATCCAAATGCTCAAAAGATACAGCATTTCACAATGAGTTCTGGGAAGTGCAGATTCAAAGTCTGAGTCACAGAGAGGAAAGCGAGTGTAGAATTTTATTGAACCTAAGAACAGCACAATGGAGGTTAGTGGAGATGGTAGAAGCAAGAGGATAAGGAAAGAGCTAAAGTAAATTCTAGTATTGTATCTGCAGGGAGTCTACAAAAAGTCAAGAGCATGAGTGACAAGAAGAATAAATGATGTAATACACTAAGCATCCAGGTTGCTCCAAAATAAGGAAAAATCACTTCCAATAAAAGGCATGTAACTTTTTAAAAACAAATGTGTCCTAGCTGCTATTATCTGATGGGGAAAGTCTGATTGGTAAAGTTTTTTCAGAACCTAAATATCTAGATTGTTTTTAAATCTGTCACGCCATCACTGAGAAAATACAAAAATAAGAGATCGTATTTCCTTTAAGTCTCGCCAAAAAACCCTAAAGGTTTGTGCTCCCTCTGTTGGCTTCTGAACAGAGTTAATTCACAAGGATTGTATCTAATTTTGTGTTGCCATCAATGGAAGAACAAAAATGACAGGATGCAATTTATACTGAAGTTTCTGTTGTTCAAACAAGAAAATGGACGTGTTAATTTCAGCTCCATCCCAACTGCAATGAAAATGAATAAAAGTGAATAAACAATTTGACAAACTGGAGAAAAATAAATGTATTTCCACACTTCCGAAGGGACTATTCCAAGCAATGGAGAATAAAAGAAATAACAAGCACTATACAAAATTACCTTACAGTAAATAGTGCTATTGTTCTCAACTGCACTGAAATCCATATCCCAAAATGTCTTCATTGCTCATCTTTTTTTGCAATTGCATCATCAGGCTTCACATGCAAGCTGGAGGGGAAATTAAGATGATGTGAGAAGAGTCAATGGCAAAAATAAGTTATCTGTAGTGTTATTACTGCTGTGTTGGTCCCAGGATATTAGGAAGCCAAGGTGGGTGAGATAATGTCTTTTACTGGACCAATTTCTGTTGGTGAAAGGCACGTTTTTGAGCTACACAGACCTGAGCTCTGTGTAAGTTCAAAAGCTTGTCTCTTTCATCAAGAGTTGCTGGTCCAATAAAAGATATTACCTTACCCACATTATCTCAAGAATAAGGTA
Organism: Malaclemys terrapin pileata; assembly: GCF_027887155.1. NCBI lineage: Eukaryota > Metazoa > Chordata > Testudines > Emydidae > Malaclemys > Malaclemys terrapin. The sequence goes on along the minus strand of NC_071511.1, from coordinate 9,652,784 downwards.
GGTGGTCTTGAGTCTGAGGGCTGGTCTTCACTACGGAGAGATTGATGCTGCTGCAATCGATGCAGCATGGGTCGATTTAGCGGGTCTAGTGAAGACCCGTTAAATCGACGGCAGAGCGCTGACCCTGATACTCCACCTCTCCAAGAAAAGTAAGGGAAGTCGACTGGAGAACGTCTCCTGTTGACACACCTCAGTGAAGACACCGGAGTAAGTCAACCTAACCTATGTTGACTTCAGCTACGTTATTCACATAGCTGGAGTAGCACAGCTTAGGTTGACTTAACCCGGTAGTGAAGACAAGCCCTGAGACAGTATAAAACCTGAGTAGCCAGAAAAAGCATGCTGAAAGGATGGTCTTGTGATTAAGACACTGCACTGGAACTCAGGTGCACTTGGTTCAGTTCCTGATTCTGCTACATACTGTGTGATTTTGGACATGTCAGTTAACCTGTGAGTACCTCATTCCCCATTTTAAAAACAGGTATAATAATTCTGCCTTGACTATTTATACTGAAATCTGTTTAAGACATGGACTGCCTTGTACTCAGTTTTTGTTTAGCACTCAGCACAATGGGATCCTGATCTTGATTGGAGTCTCTAGATGCTACTGTAATAAGAATAAATAAATATGAATATGCCATTGCATATATTGGTCTGGTTGGGTCAGCTTAGGGACAGAGTATGGAGGCCTTACTTACAAGAGCAGTCCCTTTGGCTTCAATGGGACTATTGTTTCAGTAAGTGCAGGACAGACTGAGCACTCGCTCCACACTCTGGCTCTTGGTAGTAGTAGATAGTATTGATTATATTTAATCACATCTCCAAGTGCCCCACAAATTCTGCAGAGACCTTAAGGCCTGCTGGGAAATACTGATTTCCCTATCTATCTAGGTAGCTATATAAGTGCTCGAAGCACCTCAGTCATTAATGGATTATATCCTCACAATGCCCCTGTGAGATAGGGAAGTGCTATCTTCATTTTACACATGGAGAACCAAGGACTAGAGTAGATTAAGTGACTTGTCCAAGGTCATACAAGAAGTCTGTGGCAGAACATCCTCCCTACCATTGCAGACACTGGAATTTGAGGGCATTCAACACACCCCAAGAAATGCTCAGCGCCACACAGGATCAGGTCCTAAGAGTATTTCACAATGTGGTGATTGTGGGAAAGGAATCTCAAATACAAAATTAAAGTTCCTGCATTTGCATTGTTTTCAGGGGGTTGCAAACCATTGCTGTCTCAGTGGTTGATCATACATTTGCAACAGTGAAAATGGTGATTTTGCAGCTTACCTCTGCCATACCACCATCCAAAATACAAACTATTTGAGTAAACTTTTGAAGAAGACCAAACTGCATTTATTATAGAATGCAACTGCAGAAGCATTAGCTTGGTAGATGACTTACCTGCAGACCTAATGTATCTGACAACAGTGCTAGTATGGCATATGTTCTAAATGTTGGCAACACGCACACACAAATCTAGTTAACCTTGCTTGTCACTGGCTTCCAGCCTGATAGCTGTGACACTTCAATTATGCTGGGGTGGCATGTAGAATCTGTGGATACTTTAGCCACTCTGTCAAAGCTAGAAAAATCCCAAGTAAACTGGAGCAGGAAAACAATCTGCTGAAGCGTCACCTGAAGCAGGAAGTTATTAGATGCTTGAGTGACTTCTAGAACCGAAAACGGTGTATGAATATGTACACAAGGCAAAACAGATGTTGTCCTGACCTCTGCATACCGGAATCTTAAAGCTGCTTTGTTTACTTTCTTCTGTCCATAATGCATCTTTAAGCCAGGTGCTGCCACTTACCAGGTATCTACATCTCTTGTTTAAACAAACGTTAACTGAACTTGACAGCAAAGGGGACCCCTGCAGCAAAAATGGCAGAAGACAGCTTTAAAGCTACCTTCAGTTCTTACTCCTGAAATAACTGAAGTGTGTGAATATGTAAGGGAGCAAGGTTAGTAAGTTAAACTCGTGACCCCCATCTCAGTGGAATTTTATACACATTCTGCTTAGTTCTTTGCCTGTACATAAAGTTCAATTGTACAGGCAGGGATGACGACTAATCTTCAGGACATGTTGGGGTGCTGCTCTGTACTCTGTGGCCTTTTTTATATTGTCCTCCCGGCACCTCTTGAAACTGTGGATTTCCTCTATCCACTTTCTCCCACCTGCAAGAATCTGCTGTCATCCCAACCACAATCTCTCTGGCAGTGAGGCGGGTACTTCCAAAGCCAGTCCATCCCTTGTATCCATCAGAGGGAGTTGCCAGGGAGTGACATCTGGTAAGCTGTGACTTTGGTAACATGTCCCTCTTCAAATGAGAATTTGAAGAAAAATGCCAGTGAAGACAAGGCCATAATGGCGTCATGCATGGCAGTCTATGAAAAAGTTGCTCTGTGGCTTTATACTTTGCCTACCGCCATAAGAGCTCAGCATCTTCACCATGGAATCTGAGTTTCTGCATTCTGAGATCTATTGGGAAATCATTCAGCATCTTGTGATAAACTGTGTCACCTCTTTGTCGAGGGCAGGACTGTAACTGTTCCTCCATGAGGTGAAGACAGCAGATGCTGAAAGGATGATTTGTAGAAAGCTTTTGAGCCTGGCCCTTCTTCTCTTTCTCCTCCCATGTACTGACACACACATCTGAGATAAAGGTCTTCAGATGTGTGCAAGTTCCCGAAAAAGATCAAGTTGCAAGAGAAGCCTAGGAAACAACACTGACACTAGCAAGAAGGTTAATGAAAAACACTGATTGTGTGAAGGTTTTGTTATCAGCAGAGAGTTGGGACAACACTATCAAGACAGAACCAATCTATAGTTATCATAACAGTGAATACACCTACATGATGAAAAGTGCCTTGGCTCCAGGGCTATTTTGCAGCCTTTTGGTAGTCCCCAATGAGGATCACTTAAGAGACCTCTGTATAGCTGTTTCACTCTTCACACATTGCTCAGGAAATCAACAACTTTCTTATCAAAGCATAGTTTGAACTGGAATTTATTTTCTGATTGGTTAATTAGCCTCAGTGTTCCATGGGTGGTGTTATACATTAACTGCTCAAGAAAGCCTATCAGATCATAGGAAATCAAAGACAACATATATATATATATATAAATAGTCTTTATTTTAATTTAAAAATTGATAAGCGGTACATCATAGCAGGTCCGGGTAGCACACACAATCGTTAAGTTTGATTTCCTGCTTTCACTCTCTAATCCCATTTTTCAGTTGCTCATAACTACAGCTGGTCAGGACCCAAAATTCCTGTTCTATGGAAAATTCTGAAATTTAATTTTTTTTCCTTCCAGATCAGAACGAAGTTCTGAAATTTCATTTTGAGAAAACATTTAATTTCAACTTCATGTAAACATTTTGCTTCAATAAAGAAGTTGAAATGTTTAATTTTTGATAATGTCAAAACATTTTGATTTTTGTATTATGGATAACAAAAGTTAATTTTTTTGACCAGCTCTACTCAGAACTTTCTCACAAAAACTAATTTTGGGATGAAATTTCCCATGCTTGGTCTCAGTCCAATAGTGCACCACATTTGACGTTGCAGCTACAGATCTGTTTTGCACCTTCAGAGAACTGGGCCTGTAGCTGACTGTAGATAGAAAATTCAAAATAATTCTTTAAAAATGTGCTCATGTCCATGCAATAACAGGCGAACCCTGGTTTTGGTTGCTGAAAGAAAAATACAGAATACAACAGTGATGATCTACAGATATTTTACCCCAAGAGGGCTCAAGTAAATCCTAAAATGATCATCTGAAGAAAAAGGCTACCAATCAACTTTAGTTTTCTTCCTCAACAGCATTCCCCAGTCAGAACGTCAGCACCTCTGCACCCCATGTCTCTCCTTCACCCTGTGGAAGGGGAAGGAGATCAGGTCAAAAACATTACTTTTCACATTATACTTTTTTCCCTAAGGTCTCTCCTGTCATTCCTTCATATCATGACAAAAGCAATCTAGCACAACCAGCCTTTGCTGCTTTTTTTTCAAGTAAGGAATATTTTTTTAGAAAGATTTGAAATATATAGTCTGATCTCAAATATTATTTGTGAACAAAGTCGTTTTCCTAAAAATTATTAAATGACTTCTAGAGTTGGTCAATTTTTTCTCCATTTGAATTTTTCAAGAAACATTTTCATCAAAATTTTGAGTAGGAAAAAAACCTGTGATTAAATATTCATAATTACCCACCTTTTCCAACAAGCAGTTCCCTACCTGGTAATCAGGGCCGGTGCAAGGAAGTTTCGTGCCCTACGCGAAACTTCCACCTTGCGCCCCCCCCCAGCCCTGCAGCAGCTCCCTGCCCCCCCCTCCGCCCTGAGGTGCCCCCCCCCGTGGCACTTCCCTCCCCCAGGGAGCCGTGTGGCAGCTCCCCACCCCAGCTCACCTCTGCTCGACCTCCTCCCCAAGCACGCCGTCGCCGCTCTAATTCTCCTCCCCTCCCAGGCTTGCGGCGCCAAACAGCTGATTGGCACTGCAAGCCTGGGAGGCGGGAGAAGTGGAGCAGCGATGGCGTGCTCGGGGAGGGGGCGTAGCAGAGGTGAGCTGGGGTGGGGAGCCCCGCGGCAGCTCCCCCCCTCCACCCTGAGGCACCCCCCCCCCGCGGTAGCTCCCCACCCCCCACGGCCCGGGGAGCCGTGCGGCAGCTCCCCATCCCAGCTTACCTCTGCTCCGCCTCCTCCCTGAGCACGCCGCCCCCGCTCTAATTCTCCTCCCTCCCAGGCTTGCGGCGCCAAACAGCTGATTGGCGCCACAAGCCTGGGAGGTGGGAGAAGTGGAGCGGCTGCTGCGCTGGGAGAGGGAATCTGAGCCACACATGTCAGCGCACCACCAGCAGCCCAGCCCAGGAACGCTGTAAAAACAAATTGAGGGCACCGCTTTTTGGCACCCCCAAATCTTGGCGTCCTAGGCAACTGCCTAGTTTGCCTTAATGGTAGCACCGGCCCTGCTGGTAATGCCTCTGATTCTGCAAACACTTACACACCTAAGTAGTCCCATTGAACTTAATGAATAGCTAATTTGTTTGCTTGCAAATTAGTCAGTAATGCTGTAGCTCATCACCAACTGAGAAAAATGAAATGCAAGATGGGTTATACTAAGGCATGAGTGACATCTGCATGAGTGAAACTACATCTGGGTAGTCACATGAGCACAAAACCCTAATGTAGATGTGCTGTGCTAGTACAAAACTGCACTATCCTGGTGCAAACCCCTAATGCTACTAGATTAAGTTGCACTGGTATAAACTCTGGTTTGTGTTGGTGCAGGGAACCTACATTAGGGGTCTGCAATGGGGGTGTAGCTTTACTGACATAGTTAGACACTGGTGCAAATTTTCTTAACGTAGACTGGGCCTAAAGGCGAGACTGAGACATGAAGGATCTGGGAAAATACTGTCTATCAACTCTAGTGCGACAACCGGCACTTTTATAAAATGTCCGTTTAACTATTTCTCCTGATAAGTATGGAAATATACAAGACAATAATAGGAAACTGGTGTGCATATCAGTGCTCTCAGCTAATACTGAGCTACGAAACTGCTCTAATAAATTTGTTAGTCTCTAAGGTGCCACAAGTACTCCTGTTCTTTTTGCGGATACAGACTAACACGGCTGCTACTCTGAAACCTGACACTTTGAGCAAAATACCTTTGAAAAAAATCCTCATTCTGCATAGAACCAGGAAATATGAATTTAATGATATCATATACCCTAGCTAGTCATTGCTTTGAAACTCACAAAGCCAGACAGAAGGAGGAGGAAGATTTATGCCAAGGTAGAGATGCCTGTTCAGTTGAAACCTGTGGCTGAGTATTACAGGAAGAGTAGGAATGTGTTATGGGGAATTTATTAAACCATTTGAACATTACAGGTTTGAAATTTCCAGATGAAATTGAGCCTCGTATGGTTCCATTTGCCGTACTTTCCATTTATGACTGGTTGAGAAGGGAGAGAGTTTAAGGGACAGTTTTCTCACCCACAGCCCCCAGGCCACCTGATCAAATTGTGGGAGATGGTCTGAGTGGCACGTAAGAAGAAGATGAGAATAAGCAGGTAAGCAGCAGGGGCATATGGAGTGAGTGATCTAGTCGTAGTGGAATCAAGAATATAGTGTAGTTGACAAAGCGGGGACAAGAGGATACAGAGAAGGGAGTGAAGGAAAATGTTTATATGGCAAAGAGGAAAGGGCATGCACCAGACAGAAAGGACCTTGATCAGAGAGAAGCACCTCAAAAGAGAGGTAGATCTAGGGCAGGCAGAGTAAATGTCTGGCGGGGGGGGGGGGGGGCGGCGCTAGGGAGGTATAGATTTCAAGCACAGCAGTCTGACTCTTGCATGCAGAAAGATTAGTAGTCAGCAGAAGAGCTGTGCTAGCTCAAGAAACAGAGTGTGTGTGTCTACCATTTATTCCACAGGCAGGAGATCTCTTGTTCCCGTTGCAAGATGTGGGAACTCTAAGTGGTCTGAATAATTTCAGATTCTCTGAACGTGTAGTTACCTGTCCAGCAGCAGATAGCACAGTTATCTTCTTGTCTGTGCCCCACCTCCTTCCTTAGGAGATTGCAGTGTTTGGAATAACAACATGCTTGATCACACATCAAGAGGGAACCCCCTCCCCTCCCAAACCAACAAACCCTCACTGAAATGAATGTAACCACGTATTTCAATGAAAGCAGGGCAGAGTGTTCCCAGCTTCTATGAAGGTTTTGGCCAAGTTACACAGCACCTAAAATCATCACTGTTTCATTGCCAGTGTATGGCTCACCACCATTAGAGCCTCTTGTTAACATGGATTGTTTAACTCTAGCTGATTAGCTAATTAAAGTCTCTGGTCTGGCTTTTCCAGTCACAGCTGTGTTAGTGTTTGTGCGTGTATGTGTGCATAGGTGCATCCCATCAGCCATGACAAGGAGAATGCCATGAGGGGCTCTGAGGGGAGCACACTCAGAAATGGCTTTATGCTCTGGCAAGACCTTCACAGCTAGATACAGCCCATTTGCATGTGGTATACATCTGGGTACACTACCCGGCTTCTGTCACCCCTTGGACCCAAACTGCATGTGCAGCTTCCAAATTGCACATCCTGCAAATAATCTGTTGCACAAGGTGATGGAGGTGATAGCTGCTGGAGACCTCACTCATTTTTCTCCACTGTGGTTTCCTGACCTTAGACAATAGGACCAAAGTAGGGTAGATCTGCCCACATATCACAGTATAATATTTTAAGCAATAATGTAAAGACTTCCAAAACGTTGTGGAAAAGTGACACCTTCTGTGGGTACAATTCCCCAGGTATAATTGTTTATGAAATAATTTCCACCACTTTCAAAAGTCAAATACAAATTTCATTCTGGATCAGACCGAAAATTTAAAAAAAAATGAAAAAGTTTGGTAAATCACAAAGTTGAAAACAATTAACTTTGAGTAGAAAAAATGTTTTATTTTGTCAAAATCAAATGTTTCTTTTCAATTTCAACAGTTTCTACAAGTTTTTTGATTAAAAAAAAATTAAAGGAAATTTTGAAACAAAAACTTATTTCAAACCAAAAAAATCAAAATGTTTAATTTAAAAAATGTCAGAATGAAACTTTTTTTTTTTTTTTTTTTTTTTTTTTTTTTTTTTTTTTTTTACTGAAATGAACAATTCAGTGAAACAAACACAAATTTGTGAAACTTAGCTGAATCTGCATTTGTCTCCAAAAAAGTTTTGGCCAAAATAGTTTTGCACAGCTCTAAGGCCTGTCTGTCTTTGGAAGAGGACAACAATGACTTCTAGTACTTCTTTCAAATGCAGCTAGGCTTCTGTTGAATATGGAGGCATGTGCACACAGAACTTTGCCAGATTTACAAGGATCCAGTATCTCACTGGTCTGTGAATCTTAAACAACATCTGTTACTACATGGCTGTTCAGCACGTCTCTGAATGCACCCAAGAAAAAGTAGGATTTCATTGTTAGCAGGAAACAGCAAACAAAGAACTGGCTTGTCATCCCACACAGAATATAATAAACTGATTAGAAAACCTTGGCCATATTATTTCATATTGTGGCTAATAACTGTCCTTTGGAATACATATTGGAAGAAATAAAATTGGACATTCTTTGGGACCTAGTTTGCTGAGCCAGCACTTACTTTGGCTTGCTACCAAGCAAATAAAATCAGTGCTTATAAAGTAAGAGATGAGGCAATTTTCTAATCTATAAGGTTATTCTAAGATACTCTGACAGCCTCTAATTTAGCTTAGGGTATAAATGGAAAATTTGTGCTTGAAATCCCTGTCTCAATTAGGAATTTTAGTTTTCAATTCTAAAATATCTTATAGCTAAGAGAAATAATAGCACCCCTGAGAAAAGTTTCGGCTGTCTCCCAGAACAATATAGGGTTATGGTACATGACAGGGTTAGGTGAGGTAAAAGTTTCCCACTGCTCTTCCAAAAATATAGAAAATTGCTGTTCTTTAAATAGAAATGGGCTAATTTACCAATTAAAAGAGCTTGGAACAAAGACGACGAAGTGGTATGAAATGAAGATATTTCCAAATCTAGCAAAAGAAACCATACTGCAGAAGGTTGGGGAGATAATTAAGAAAGCAATCTAAGTGGGAGTAAGATTTACGGATTTGAGGATAAAAAATGGGTTGCTTTGCACTGGATTGTGGAACCTGTCAACGATCTAAGAGTGATAATTCTAGACCATAAATGTATATTGGACTTTTTTCTCTTGCCAACAGAGTTTCCTTCTGCTTCAAGGCTGGCAAACCCACTGGAATCTCACCAAGGACAATGAAAGTTTTAAAATTGGGTTACCGAAGTAAAGACTGTGTATTGTGGATAAATAAAGAATACATTTCGGGGGTATTTATAGCTAGTCGTGGCAGTTCACAAGTTACTCAATCATGAAAACATGACATACTAGAAGACCTAGTTTAACAATTTTTCTACAATTTTTAACCAAGAGTTTTAAAAATGTGTGGGAACTGATATTCATTTCACCCAATGGAGCCTGTGACGTTAGGATGCTTACAGACAGAAGGACCCAAAAATAAAATATCATCCCAATTTTTAAAACACTCTAAATATTTTTCTAAAATGTGTGTCATACCAAAAACATATTTAGGTGGATATTTTATAAGCAAGCAACAAAGTCATCCCAAAGAAATATCAGTAAAAACTTAATACCACAACACACCTTGATGTGTGACATATGTAACATGATTGTTCATAAGAACAAAAGATTAATGTCTAGGGAACAACAAACGTTTTATCAGCATAGGTTTAGGTTTCTGCATTACTCACAAATGGCCTTAAGTCAATTATGCAGCTTATGCCAATTAAACCTTCATAGGACCACACCAACATGTAGCCTCTCTCTCTTGCACTCTCTCATTTATAAACACACACTCACCCCTTAATTCAATGTATGATTAGTTCAGTGTGTGCTTCTGCTATTCAAACAAGACAGAAAACATCTGCACAGACACAGCCCTTCATGGGTGTGTATGACTTTTGTCTGGTTTGACTACATGATTCAGACTAGGAAGCAACATGCAGTTCTTAGACTAAAGAAAGACCAGGGACCGCAGGTTCAAGCCGGTAGGGATAAATTCTAGTCCAACACCCATCCTGAGTAGCTGAGTTGGATCTGGGGCACATGCATGTGGGAGGTGGCCAATGGCTAAAGTAGCCTCTGTGAAACATTACAGAGTCCTCTTCATGGTAGGAGAAAGACTGGAGGAGGATCTTTATAGTAGCACAGTCTCTGCCCCCCCCCACCTCCCCTCAGCCCCATCAGTCTGCCTATGCACTACCCCCACCTGCAACTGCCTTGCAGGGACCTCCTATAGAGAAGGGCTCTGCACCATGCAAGACATATGAAGATCCAGATGTTTGCCCTGGCCATGCATCTACACCATTTCAGCCATCAGGGGACTTGCCATGTCTGCAGAGCTGCCTGTCATTAAAATCACATGAGAAAAAACACATAGATGCAAGAACTGTGGCAAGAGAATTATGCGGTCCCATGAGAGATTGCAAGAGGAAAAATGCACAAGGACTCAGGAGCGGTGATGCTGGAATTTTCAGTAAGGCGAATGGTTGAGACTAATGGGAAGCATAAATAAGGGCATTTATGAGCTCTCGAGATTTACAAATAGCTTTCTGGTAGACGAACTAGGAAATGCCAACTTATACTGAATGTTTTGGAATTTGGAAAATTCTAGCCATGGGAAAGATATGTACATACATAAAGAGGAAATAGATTATTAGCATATTATTAGTGGCCTTTTATTAAATATTCTGAAAAGATAAACTTTGTAGCTGCCAGACTTAGTAATATGATCTCATTCATTCCATCAGTATATCAAGGTGAGAGAATCAGGTGGGAAGGAGAAGAAAGGCTAACTAAGCGCCAGTGCACCAAAGGAGGAAAGGCTCAAAGTATATGGGCCAAATCCTCACTAGTGTAAAGGGACACAATTCTATTGATTTCACGGGAAAGTACTCCTTTATATTAGTTAAGAATCGGACCTAGTGAATAGTGGTCTATAATTATAATATCATTTTTATTACTATTTGTTAAGAGATTTTGCATGTGAAATTAATATTTTTGTTCTAAGAATACTGGGCTCAATTCTGATCTCACTTATCCTAGTATAGCACAGGGATAACACCATTGACATCAACAGTTACCCCCAATTCATACTATGTCAACTGAGATCTGATCAGATCCATAATATGTAACTGCCATAATTAGGAAGAATGGTTTCTGCAATGTGCTTTTTAATTTTTAAGGGAAAACTGAGTAGTCAAAAAGAAAAAAACGACATATCCTGTAACTGGTTTTTATTACTATGATTATTATTAAATATTTATTGTAATAGTATGTAGAGTTCAACCCACTATGTTAGGTATAGGACACGTATAGTAAATGGCAATTCCTGTCCCAAAAGGCCAACTTATCACGCGTTGTGGTGGATTCGCCATCACTGGAAATTTTCAAATAAAGGCCATGTCTTTTAGATCCTAGGCTCTTTGGATAAGAGAAACATGCAGAGTGTAGGGTGGGGGGCTGTGGCAGATGAGGTAGTAGAAAGTAATACAATTTTTTGCAGTCAAGAGCAGTAATCATGACTTGCAATCTGTCTCACCACATATAAGGGAATAGGCATCTCTCGTGCACTGAAACTACAATATGGAGTGTTGCTAACTGGGGAACTCCCGGGGATACCCAATTGGAGTTCAGAAGTGTAGAGGACCAGCAGGAATTTTCTCAAATGAGAGGATGGGATATGAGCCTTTATCAATTTAAGCTAGTGCAGTTCTTGAGTAGCCTGAAGCCTGATGGATGGCCAGGACCCTACAATATGTTGGGAGAGTTGCCAAGACTATGTTAGAACTGCTGATAAATAGTCTCCTATCACTAGTCTAAATACAGCAAACATTTTGATTTCACTGGGAGGCACTGTGCCTTAGGGATAGTGCACTGGACTAGGACTCAGGAGATCCGGGTTCCATTCCCAGCTCTGCTACTGGCCTACTGAGTAACCTTGGGCAAGTCACTTCATCTCTTTCTGCCTCAGTTTACTCCTCTGTAAAATGGTGATAATGGCTGGAAGTTGAAGCTAGACAACCTTAGACTAGAAATAAGGTGCAAATTTGTAACTGTGAGGGTAATTAACCATTCTCTATAACTGGAAGTGTTTAAATCATGCTTTGAGGACTGTGGAACCCAGCCAGACTTTAGGGGTCTATTACAGGAGTGGGTGGCTGAGGTTCTGTGGTCTTCAATGTGCAGGAGCTCAGGCTGCATGATCATGATGGCCCTTAAAGTCTATGTCAAGATAAGGGGAATGAAAATGATTGTGGGTATGGAACAGCTTCAATATGGGAGAGATTAAAAAGACTGGGACTGTTCAGCTTAGAAAAGAGATGACTAATGGGGGATATGATAGAGCTTTATAATATCATTAATGATATGGTGAAAGCGAATCGGGAAGTGTTATTTATCCCTTCATATAACATAAGAACTAGGGTTCACCTGATGAAATTAATAGGCAGCAGGTTTAAAACAAACAAACAAACAAACAAACAAAAGGTTCTTCACACAATGTAGAGTCAACTTGTGGAACTCATTGCTAGGGGATGTTGTTAAGATGGTCAGGGATGTACCCCATGGTCCGGCTGTCCCTAAACCGCCAATTGCCAGGCTGGGACTGGATGACAGGGGATGGATCACTCAAAACTGTTTTGTTTTGTACATTCCCTCTGAAGCATCTGGCACCGACCACTGTTGGAAACAGGATACTGGGCTAGATGGACCATAGGTCTGACCCAGTATGGCTGTTCTTATATTCTTATGTTTTAAAGAGCAAGCTTTGGTCCACTGTCAGGGTTAGACAATTTTACCAAAAAGAAAAATATTAATTTGTGGCTTTAGAAAGCTGCAATCATTTTGTCACGAAAAAGTGGGAGTTAATATAAAATGTTGCAATTTTCTAAAAGTTTGTTAGAACTTCATGAATGAGTCCTGCACATCCTTTTGGAAACAGAACAGTACAGTCATAGACTTTTCAATATTTTCTCTTTAGGGAGTACTAAGCACAGAAATTTCTCCCATCCGAGTAAATTTATCACTGCGTGCTGTAAAGCACCTACAATATACACAATCAGCGAGAGCCACCTTTCTTGTTTTCTTTTTCCTCCTTTGACTAAGTAATTCTTTACATGTAAAAATCAAATATAAACAGAGCAAAGACTAAAATAATACTTTCTTGGAACTTCACTTAAATTAGAGCTGTAAGAACTTGGGAATGTTTACATTTCATTCTTGAAGTCCTCATCTGTTTATATCTAAACTGCAATCTGAATTTAGACATAGCTACAAGTCTCAGTAAAATAACAGAGTATTCCCTTGAACCAGAGTCCTGGAAATCCAGCATTTTTCTTCATTAATATCTAATCCCTGTTCAATAAGAATTTAGCTACTTTTATCCTGATATGAAACTTAGAGGTTGCCTCTTTCACTCCACTGCCTGCTGCTTCTAAATAAAGCAGTGCCGGTGGTGGAGGTGGTGTTTGTGAGTCATAAACACTCTGTCACTGTAACATGTCAGCTTTCTCCAAAAGAAACATTTGTATACATGAGATTATTTTATTATTAGTTTAAGAAGGTTCGTTTAGATCCCAGCAAAGCCATGAGGAAGAATTATGCACTTAAGCATTTCTATCTCTGATGTGTAATGCCTTGGAGACATTTAACATGCTGAGACAAACAAGAGAATCCCCAGAGTCTTCATCTACTACGGGACTTATTTCATACTGCATCAATAATGTAAATTGAGATGTGAAGATAGCTCCCTGTTTTTGTAAGGTATGATTACGCTAGTGCAGACAACATCCACTCAGCTTTGCTGGAAATATTGAAGTCAGCTCCCTTGAAAAACACTAGGTAATTCTTTATTTTAATGTCAAAAATGTTTTTATTACCATGGCACTAGAGTGATCACACTCCTTTAGTATGATAAAATATTGACCTCTACATTTTCCAAGCATCATGTAGGGGTTTAGTCAAATAACTCACTGATGTTAAAGAAAAGGAAAATGTAAAGGTTAATCTCTTTTTACAATCCTAACTAACTAAAATAACCCCTGGTGCTAGTTATTTCTGTTATAATTGGGCTAAATTGTACAATCCTTAATTACTTTGGTGAGTACTTATTCACACAAGTAGTCTTCATACATGAGACTTCAATGGTACTTCTTGTGTGAGTAACAAAAGGATTGCACAATCTAGCCCAGGGGTAGGCAACCTATGGCATGCGTGCCAAAGGCGGCATGCAAGCTGATTTTCAGTGACACTCACACTGCCCGGGTCCTGGCCACCGGTCCGAGGGGCTTTGCATTTTAATTTAATTTTAAATGAAGCTTCTTAAACATTTTAAAAACCTTATTTACTTTACATACAACAATAGCTTAGTTATATAGTATAGACTTATAGAAAGAGACCTTCTAAAAACGTTCAAATGTATGACTGGCACGCAAAACCTTAAATCAGAGTGAATAAATGAAGACTTGGCATACCACTTCTGAAAGGTTGTCGACCCCTGATCTAGCCCAATGTACTTTGGGGAGTAAGCAAACCATTACAGAGAAATCACAATTTCCGAGTGTGACCCTTTCCCTGCTCCAGTAAGATGTCAAGTTAGCTCGCCGGTGCCCATATTTACTATAATGTACAGTACATGGACTAAATATAAACTACAACTATCCAAAACCTCCAAATATCTTTTCCTGCCAAGATGCATAAACGTTTCCTTTCACCCATCAAATTATTTTAATTACAGTTGCTGAGCTTCATAATTATTTTTAGCCAGGCTGCCTCTTCTGTTGTTACTGAACGTATGATATGTACTGTATTGCATTTACTCATATTCCCTTTACACAAATTATCCTGTGTTTCATTATACCAGGCAAGTCCTTTAGCTAAGATTGTGAAGTGTTTTTCCATTATATACCACCCTCATATCCCTATGAAACATTCACATTTTGGGCAGTCATTTTCTAGGTTCGGTTTTTGAGTAAAGGAAGAATTTTGTTTGAGGAAGAGGAGGGATCATTGGAGCAAAAGCTCGAAGGCTTATTTTTGAGTTTTAGGAGAGAAAAAAGCAAATAGATTTTTTTTTTACAGTGCAAATTCTAACAACTGGGGGTGGAGGTGGAGGAGGCTACAGTAAAACCAGCTGAAATCTGAAAATCAAAACTTGGCACGAACACAGTCCTCACTGAGAACCAGGAGCCTTATTCTTCAACCCAAATCCCATGGGTTTCATAACTACATCTGATGCAGGGCAACAGAGAATTGGGACCCTAATCTTTTCATGTCCTGACTTCTTGTGATTTTTAACAATGCAACCTTAATTTTGCAATAATGCAGCAGTCTGCAGTTAATAAAGCACAAGGTAATTATCCAAAATCAAAAGCAGGCTGCAGATGACTAAAAACCATTGGAACTCAAATATACACCATTGAGGCACCTGTGTGTTTCTGAGTGCTTCTGAAACACATGCCATTTATAACACTACAATAGCGAGACTCTTCTGAAAGACACTGCTAAATGTGCAAGTCACTTACCCAGGAAGAATTTGTATTGCATTTGTGAAAGCAAAATTACAATAGCTGACAAAACATGAAAGTTTCATCATGGTGGATTAGACTGCTCACAAGGAATTCAAAGGAATTTATCATTATTCAACATTTCAGCTAGTGTTCTCTTAACATGTCTTCAGGGAGTAGATTTGTCTTTGCTCTCTGTAGGAAACCCATACTCATAAAAAGGTTAGATTGGAGGAACTTAGTAAATAATGTAACAAACAGCTTCTATCTTGTTAGAATATAGAGCAAGACAAGCAAATATGTGTTACTCCTATACTATTGTGTCACCAAGAAAATATGCATGCTGCCTCATGTCTGATATAATTGTTTCCTTGCTAAAGAATCTTCATTGAGTGGGGGGAATGACAACTGACTTTAAGATGCCTTGCTCCCTCCTTCCCTTGCTAACCTGAATGATGTTTGCAAAGTTCTCTTTCCCTTTTCATCTGCCAAGGTACTTAGATGGTCTAAAACTCAGCATCTCCTCTCCTTCTCCCTGAGTTTCAGGTAGGGAAAGCTCTCCCTGTGACTTTCTTAATCAGGGCCTTCAAAGATCTTTTCAAGGATGCTAAGCAAAATGAGGGAAGTTAAAAGGTGATATTTCTTATGAGTAAAAAAGATGTTTGGCTGTGTGGAAGAAAGATCACCAACTGCTTTGGAGTAAGGGCAAGAACAAAGTGCAGCCTAGCATGTTTAGGGGAAAGAGGATATACAGGTACCAAATAAGGAATCTTGATTGTGGTGGATCAGTGTGAACAATCCTAGTGGTGGCTATGGAGCCTCTCTGTTCCAAATATACAGGGCTTGATTAATAAAGAATTAAAAAATGATAATTTAATCAATGCCAATCAACATGGAGTTATGGAAAAGAGATCTTTTCAAAGTAATTTGATTTTCTTTATGAGATTACACATTTGGTTGATAAAGGTAACAGTGCTGATGAAATATACTTAGGCATCTGTAAGGCTTTGTACCACACAACATTTTGATTAAGAAACTGGAACCATACAAAATCAACATGGGGCGGAGTGAATAGATTAAAAAGTAGCTGTACATGGGGAATCATCATCAAATGGGTGTGTTTTTAGTGGGGTTCTGCAGGGAGTGGTTCTTGGCCCTAAGCTATTTAGCATTTTTATCAATGACCAAAATAGAACACAAAATCATTATTAATAAAGTATGCAGCTCACACAAAATTGAGGGAGTGGTCAAGAATGAATAGTAGAGGTCAGTGACACAGAACAATCTGGCTCACTTGTTAAACTGGGTGAAAGCAAGCAAAGTGCATTTCAGTATGGCCTAATGTAAAGTCATACAGCTAGGAACAAAGAATGTAAGCAATTCTTACGGGATGGGGGATTTTATCTTGGGAAGCAGTGAGTCTGAAAAAGACTTGGGGGGGTCATGGTGGGTAATCAGCTGAACATGAGCTCCCAGTGCAACGCTGTGGCCAAAAGAACTAATGTGATCCTTGGATATACAAGCAGAAGAATACTGAGTAGGGGTGGAAAAGTTTTATTACCTCTGTTTTTGGCACTGGTGCAACCACTACTGGAATGCTATGTCCAGTTCTGGTGCCCACACTTCAAGAAGAATGTTGAAAACTAGAAAGACAGGCATCAAAGGAGGGCCAGAAGAATGACTGAAGGATTTGAAAATGTGTTATAGTGAAATACTCAAAAGCTCAATCTATTTAAAGTATCAAAGAGAAGGGTAAGGAATGACTTGATCACAGTCTTTAAGTACCTACACAGGGAACCGAAATGTGATAGTAGAAGGCTCCTCAGTCTAACAGACAAAAGTATAACAAGTTCCAAAGTGATTTTAGTCAATAGATCAATAACATGCCATCGCTGGTAATTAGTAACAATGGTCAATGATGGGATATTAAAAGTTACTACAGAGAACTTTTTCCAGAGGGTCTGGCTAGAGAATCTTGCCCGCATGCTCGGGGTTCAGCTGATCGCCATATTTGGGGTCGGGAAGGAATTTTCCTCCAGGGTAGATTGGCAGAGGCCCTGGAGGTTTTTCGCCTTCCTCCGTAGCATGGGGCAGGGGTCGCTTGCTGGAGGATTCTCAGTGATTTGAAGTCTTTAAATAATGATTTGGGGACTTCAACAGCTGAGTCAAGGGAGAGAATTCTTCCAGGAGTGGGTGGGTCAGCTTTTGTGGCCCGCATCATGCGGGAGGTCAGACTAGATGATCATAATGGTCCCTTCTGACCTTAGAGTCTATGAGTCTATGAGTTGGAATTTGAAACTAGACAAATTTAGACTAGAAATAAGGTGGACATTTTTAAGTGAGGGCAATTGACCATTGGAACAACTTACCAAGGGCTGTGAAGGAATCTCCAATGTTAGACATTTTTAAATCAAGACAATGTATTTTTTTCTAAAAGGTATGCTCTAGTTCAAACAGGAATCAATTCAGGCAAGTTCTCTGGTCTGTGTTATGCAGGAGGTCAGACTAGATGTTCACAATGCTCCCTTCTCGCTTTATAATCTATGAAGGATCTTACCAACAGTGGTGAGAAGTTGCTCACTTGAGTAGTCCCATTAAAGACAATGACCTGCTCTGGTGAGCAGTTACTCACATATGTAGACCCATAATGAGAAAACTCACGTCACTATTCATTGATGTCAGCAAGGAGTTCACAACCCAACTCCAAGTCTCAGAACATGGGCATTACTTGGTCACAGTTTTCTGATGCCACTATTACCCTCCGAGACAGAACCACATTATCCTCCACCCCACTCCTCTCTCACAGCAGATGGACACCAGTTCCACAGCCAAGGAAATCTCTGAAGATGCAGGAACAGGATCTACCCCTTATTTCATTTCACACCTAAATTACATGACTCCATGGAGTTGTCCCATGAAATTTTGCCTCCATAGTCCAGTGGGAGGACTCCTATACACACGTATCTGCCTAGTGCTCTCTCTGGCTCCTCGTGGGCCAGGCATTTGGTTTAGGGTTTGGCCCCTAAAATACCTCAGTCCAACATATTCACATTTTAAATTATTTTCCACCTGAAAATTGTTGGAGCAGTTTTCTGTCTCAGACAGCTCAATATTAAAATATTGTTCTCGTCCCTCAAAGTATTGTTGCTTTCACCTGACCCAAAAGTAATGGGACTCTATTTGGGTGCATTCCCCTGTTACTATGGAAGAGTAAGAAAAGGAGAAGACATATTAAAGAGAATTAAAAACAAGTAATTCTTATTAGGGTGGCTGTTATTGGAGTTCAGTTAACAGGTTCATTGTTGTTCAATTGGGCAATATGTTGGTTTGATTGTGACAGTGTACATAGAAGACTGTGCTGGAATTAAATTAAAAAACTCAACTTTCTAAGGATTTCAGGGGGAGTTTCAAAAGAGCTGAGCTCCCAATGACATCAGCAATAAAACCCTGATTGGCTTGAAGCAGCGCCAATGCTCAGCCAATTCAATATTTTATTAAACAAACAAACAAAAAACAAAGGAGCTCTCTAATGGTACTTACATGGCATCAGAAATGTTCTTTGTTCTTACAGTAAAATTCATTCCAGATATTTCCAAGCTAAGGACCATAGTTCCTATTATTTAATGTTTTGTCTTACGTAAGCACAGTTTTCTTGCAACATGTCCATTGATTATTACTTTTATAAGGGAAGGTTCAGCAATATATTTGGGTTTCTCCTAGAAAAGTGGAGACAAATGCACAATGGAAATGATATATTTAGCCTCCAGGAGCTACACCCTATCCCCTTATAAAAGCCATTGGCAAGCAACTCTATAGAATATATTTTGATTTAACTCTAAGGGATGAAAAAGAAATGCTTCCAAAGTTCAAGCAAAGATGCTCACATTGCAGCTGCTGAGATGGGAGGCGGAAGAAAATGGGGGAATTGAACCAAGGGGGGAATAAGTAAAAAAAAATATTTATACATTCTGTTGTTCAGCTCTAATTGCTTCAAAGATTATTTATTTTTCTTTTTCTTTTTTTAAAATAGCTTGCAGCTTCTTAACATATTTTTCAAAGAAGGTGCTGCAAGGCATAATAAAAAGCGAGCAGGGATATGCTTTTTTGAATAGACTGAAATAATTAATGTGAGAATGCTTCCGCTTGGGCATTGTTATTTATTTATTTTTTATGAACTAAAATACATTCTTTTTGCTTTTAAAATTGAGCTAATGTGTCACACAGAAGTCATGGTTTCTTTAATCTTGAAATAATGTTAGTTTAGAACGGTTTTTGGGAATCTGAATTTTAGAAAATCCATTATATTGTTTGTAGCTGACATCACAAGGCTGCCTACAGACTTCACAACACCGTCCCAGCTCACTGTTCTGTTGTCCAACCTAGGCTTCAGACCTCATAACTTTTTAGGTTTGACCATGTATGGTTTTCCTCTACTTTAGCTTATAGTCATTGCATCAGTATTATGCCATCTCTGACCAATGAGTAATCTTCACAAACAACACTCCTTCTTGGATAGCAACTAACGTTTGCTGTAACAGCAAATCCTGAAAAACCAGGACCATCTTTCCACACAGCACATCAGAAAGGCATATTTTCAGTAAGAAGTGTGAAGAATTAGCCAGGCAATATTAATGGGAATTTTATCACTACATCCTTATCTATTCAAATGAAATTTAGCCCATTTATTACTCCTTGGTCTTGCAATAGTGCTTAGCTGCCCCAGTCATAGGTCCCTACTATACTAGCTTCTGTACCAACACAGAACAAAAAGACAGTCCCTGACCCAAAGAGTTTACTATGGAAGTAAGCTCCTGGTCAGGCACATGGATCCATTTGGGCAGACCCTGGCACCCATGTGGTATCATACTGAAGTCAATTTGACTTACCACAGGACATGGGTCTGCCTATGTAGATCTGATTGCTGGCTCCTGGCTTTATCTTGGACATTCTCCTTCTGATACCCCACAACATAGCTGTCTTCCTGAAAGATGGTTTTCATGGTCCAGAGAAGCTCTGAGAGATTCCATTAAGTTTAGGTGTGTTCAAAGAGCAGTTTCTCTTGGCAGAGGAACCACTGCTCATCCACAAGGCAAGCCTGACATTCCCTTGGCTCTACTCAAGGTTGTGTACACAAACAGAAACAATCCATTGCAACTACATGCTTATTCTTAATGTTCCTTTCTTCAGGCATCTTTCATTATTCAGCATATTTTCACTGCTGAACAACAAACGATTATTAGTGTAACAAGACAGCTACACTTGTTTGTAAACGACACTCCGCATGCAGACCCAAAAGCTGCTCTGTTTAGCTGTAGCTCTCCAGTCTTTGATAACTTTGTCATGCAAATAATAGACTGAATGAACTAGCATTGATCACAATGCATAAACAAACAGAGGCTCAGATCCTAGGCCGTGCTCCAACCACTTTGGTATAGCTGACAGTGGAAAGAATACTCCAGCATAGGGGAACACTTTAAAGGAGTACACCCAGCACCGTGGCATCTACACCAATACCCATGCCTATGGTTGACATAAAGAGCTTGGCTGAGGCATCCGTGTGCCCAGGTAATCCCTAACCCAGGTCAGCCTCATTAGGTCATTAGCCTGCTCTAACATGCCATGGGAGTGGAAGTTCAGAATGACTTATTTTGCAAAGGTAGACCATCCTATGGATGTAGCACAGTCACCAGTGCAGAAGTGGCTGGTTCTCACTGGCCTCTGACATTATTAAATGAATATGAAAGAACTCACATGATATAGGTTTTTACATCTGAGTATAAAGTGCTACATCTTGAGATTTGATTTTGAAAATTATTCATCTTTGGAGAAAATTACAGATACCTATTCATCTAAATGAATTCACTCTCCCATGGGTGTTCAACTAGGGATGACTGGGAAATGGTCTTCCCATCCCACAAATATTTTTGATGGTTTGAATTTTTTTTCCATCTCGAATTGGGACAAAAAGATTTGTAAACTAGAAAATATTTGGGAACAATAAATAATTTTTGTTTGTTTGGGTCAATCAAAATATTTAATTTTGATAATTTGGAATGTTTTCCTTTTAGGCCTTTTTCAGCTTAAATTCTGAAACAAAAATGTCATTTTGAACCAGAAAACCAAAATGTTTAGTTTAGAAAATGTCAAACAAAACGTTTAGACAATTTTGAAAAAAATTCTCACAATTTTTTCGAGTTGAGAAATCTGTGATACCCTACCCTGTATTGCAAACAGTTTCAGTTTCAACAAATCAGCATTTTTCAATGAAATAATGATTTGTTGAAAGATTCCTGACAAACTCTAACTTGAGCTTCTATGGCATCTGAGGGTCAAAAAGAACTCTATGTTTTCTGTTATTAACAGCCTCTTTTGATGTGTGAAATGTTCATAATGAAATTTCTCAATAATATTTACAAAGAAATATTGAAAACATCCAGTTTGGAATTTGAAGTGTGACTGCTAATTAAAAAGAATGGTCCAATTAAAGTTTTTTTAAATCAAAAAGTTACCCCGTCTTTCAAAATTTCAGCCTTTTGGACAAAGATTAATTTTAATGAGAAAACATGAATTTTCAGTATAACATTATCTATTTCACAAAACATCCATAGAAAAAACTAAGTTTCTGAGTTGTGAAATGCCCCAGAATATTTTTTTTTTGTATTTTTCATACACCACTTCTCCCACCAGATATTCAGATCAGCAACTCATTCTACTTGAGCAGAAGAGCCAACATTTTAGACTTCTTTACTCCTAACTCTTATCTACAGAAGTCTGCTTCAATTGACAACTCTTACTACTATGTAGTACTTTACCCATCTAGCACTTCCCACCATGCCTTGTACTGTAGAGCAGTGCAATCATTAGCTTCTACTCAAAAGTGGCAGGATATGACAGGGATTCTACGATCAAGGAGGATTCTGGTGTCAATGAACTGTGACACTCCATCAAAGCCTGCATCTTTAATGTCATGGAGAGTTACATCCCTTCATGGGTGATAAAGCATGGGCATTCTGACAAGCCCTGGTTTAACTGTCCTCATTGGCCTCGCTAGGCTCATGTCACTTATTGTTTTATAGCTTAAATTGTCCTCACATTGAAAATAAGGATTCAATTGAAGATTTTATTGTTAACCTCTAAGGGCTTTGGAGCGCTAAGTCTACTCTATCTGCAAGAGTTAAGTGAAGTTTATGCTCCATTTTTTAATCTACCTTCAGTTACAGATTTCTGCAAGTATACCCTATGGTTGCCTGATAGCCATTCTAAACTTTGTTCAGTGGGAGGAAAAATGTGGGTGCAGATATTTAGCTCCTCAAGTCATGTTTTTAAGGGTAGGCTCATTTTTCTGTTTTTTGTTTGCAAATTGATACCTATGGGGCAGATTGTTAAAGGTCTTTAGGAGTCTAGTGGGATTTTTAAAACCATCTAGGTGGCTCACACCCATTGATTTAAATCAGTGGCTGATAGGTGTCTAGGGGATTTTGTAAATCCCGCTAAAAGCCTAAATACCTTTAAAAATCCAGCTCTATGTTTCAATTTAATAATTTTAGGGCCAGATTTTCAAAAGGGATCAGCACTAGAGCAGAGAAGCAAATGGAGTTTTTCTTTGGAAAATTTTGACAAAAACATTAAAAAAATGAAATTTTCACTGGGAAAAGTTTTGACATGTTATAAACCCCCCCCCCATTTAAAATTTTAGTTTTAAGGCAAAAATTTGCATTTTTGGGTGGTTGGTTTTCCTACAAAAAATTGAAACTTTTTCAGGAAAGCAGACGTTTCCTGTGAAAAATGTATTGTAGTCAACCCCCCCAATTTTCTGTTAAGAAAGAGTATCGATGCGAAATTTTTGACCAGCGCGACTCAACACCCAATGGCTCCTATTCAGGCCGCTAAGTAAATGGCCAGATTTTCAAAATAACTCGTCTTCCATTTAGGCTCCTGAAGTGTCTGAGTGCTAAGCACTTTTTAAAATCAGGCCACTTATTTAGGTGCTGAAATGGAAGCTGGGCTTTTTTCAGGATCTGGCTCCAATTGTGGGTGACGAGAACTTTCGAAAATCTGGTCCTGAAATTTTAGCTCTTGAAATCCATCTCTATGACATGTATTTATATTGTTACAGCTCACTATATCATTGTCTGCAGGTTACCAGGGTAAGCACTTCAACTATGGACCAAAGTGCTGTATAGGTGAATATATTATTAAGTGATAATCAGAATCGTGTGGAAATTATTGCTGTTAAGAACAATGAACAGAAACGCACCTAGTTTCTATGTGTGTGGCTGAGATTTCTTGAGGCCATTGTGCTCTGCACTTAAAGAGTGATGGAACCGAGCCAATACCACTGTCAGCTCTCAAGCTTAGTCATCTGTTCTTTCCTTGGAACATAATGTCCTTTCCCCCTTCCATTTTGTACAGGATAAAGCCATTCTTTTCAGTTAGGATTTTTTGTCTGCTGCAATATGTATCACCAGAAATCAAGACATAAAACAAGTTCCTCTTTATTTGGTAAAATGTTGCTGTAAACCAAGCAAAAGCATCATACACCTCAGAGACAAGAGGATGTAGTAAACTTGCAATGTTGACTCAGAAATTTCCATTAAATCTGAAACGCCCTTAAAACAAAGACCATCCCATCTCCTTTCTTTTGTATCACTCCCCAATCTACAGCAGCCATAATTCTATAATGGGGAGCAGACAATATTTTTATTCCCAAAATGTTTTCAGGTTTAGCGTCTTAACAATAAACAGAGCTGTGCCTGTGAATGCGGATTCATGAAGTATTTAATTGGATATTAGGACATCATCCAACCACCAAAAGGACTTCCCTCTGCTCTCACAAGGCTCTGCAGGCAAGTTAATAAAACTTCCTTGCAACAGTATCAAAGACCGTTGACAGGTCTAACAAAATCAACCTGCACTCCTTTTCTGTGGCCATTGTTAAGTGGAGATCAGCAAGAGAGAATCATTCCTGTACTAAATGCACATGTAAAGCCAGACTGGTAGGATCAAGGACACTCATGAAAGACATAACAGTCTTCCCCTGCCTGCATCCTCCCCATGGATCATATTATAAATTATAGGTTAAAAAATTCCTCTCAGTACAGATCAACTGGTGTAAACTGAGTTACACCTGGTAAGGATTGGATCCATAATGCCAACAAAACAGAAGGGATCATCAGATTATCATGATACACCTCTGTTTTTTAATGATTATGCAGCTGCAAACCCTCCACATCATCACCACTGGAATGACAATATCTTCAAACTGAAATGGAAAAACACACACATGAAATTTGGAAAGATCTCTATTTATACATTCCATTCTGAAGGCAAATAAACTAATTAGGATCTTCTCATTTCACTGATGGTCTGATGAGACACTTTGCTGAAAGCCTTTTGGAAATCAGTCCATTCTCCTTCATCTTACTCTAACAACATCTTTTAAAATGAAAGACTCCTAACAAGATAGAAAAGTATGACTTTCTTAACCTTAAACCATTTTTACTATGCTTAATGAATCTGTGATTTCCAGATTTTCAGAGTTCCCCACATGTATATATTTGTATTTTCAGATAGTTTTGAGTATTTTATCTACTACTGACCACGTTATATTTTCCACTGTGTTCTTAGGTGCCTGATTTAACAATGGCACTATTGGGCACCTTCCCAATTTTATAGATCTTCCCTGAACTAATAACTCGCTCTATGTGGAAAAGATGAATCTGGCGATGAAAAGGAAAAGTACTGGCATTTCCTTTTTGATTCTGGGTAGTGTTCAGTTAGGATGGAATTAAGCTGACTCATTTGGATCACTCTGTGAGGGTGGAGGTACAATACTTCCAGTGCAAACTGAGAAACATTTTGTTACATATAAATTTCTCTTCCTTCCTACAGCTTGGAGACTAGCAATGAACCCACTGTGGATTGACTCATTCTGAGAGAAGGTATTGCTAAACGATTGGTATACCTTCATACTCTGATGCAAGGAGTTTTAAATGCTCGAGGCCATACAGTCGTATAAACTAAGAGAGTTCACAAAATTTTCGACAGCAAAAAAATCTTTAAAAACAGACCTGCAATATGCTACTGCATCTCTTCTCAAGAATGGAAATATAGCTGCAAACAGATGGTTCAGATCCTCAGTTGGAGTAAAGAAGTTATTGGAGGATCACTGATTTACACCAGCTAAGGAGCTGATCTAGAACATTAAACCTTCTTAGTTCTCTTTGCAGATGATTTCACTATCAACACCTCAATACAAAGAAAGTTTTGCTGATTGCATTTATCTACAGTTATTAGAAAATGAGGTGTCACACTTACCTGGTCTATCATTCTTAAAAATAACAATTGGGGTTCAGAAGTTTTAGCCCAGGGTCCTTCTGAACCACAGATCCTGCCCTGGGATGTTCCTGAGGTATTAGAGCAATGTTATTAGGGGGAAGCATCCTTGTGGCAAGTCTAGGTCTTAGAAAGTAAATAGTTTCCTATTTGGATTATTTTTCAGCTGAGATAATCACTCTCTTGAATTGCCTCTGTTAGTTTAGGTTTCAGAGTAGCAGCCGTGTTAGTCTGTATCCGCAAAAAGAAGAACAGGAGTACTTGTGGCACCTTAGAGACTAACAAATTTATTAGAGCATAAGCTTTCGTGGACTACAGCCACTATGCATCTGAAGAAGTGGGCTGTAGTCCACGAAAGCTTATGCTCTAATAAATTTGTTAGTCTCTAAGGTGCCACAAGTACTCCTGTTCTTCTTTCTGTTAGTTTACTTTCACCTAAAATCAATATCTGTGTCTCATTTTAACTGTTAAAAGATAAGTGTACCATTAAAAAAACATACCTGATTTACTTATCTTCCCATTGTTCCCTCTAATTGTGTTAATTTTTACCCTGTCTGCTTTTCCTTGGTAGCAAATGAGAAGTGAAACTAGCACTCTGATCAACTGTCAACAATTCCTCCCGTATTTAAAATTCATACTATTTTTATTTTTCATGGGCATAACACCTTCTAAGCTATCAAGCAAAGCATTAAGAATTCATATAGACACTGGTACAAAATCAAAAGTTTCCTAAGAATTTGAGCAGGTTAGTATAAAATGGCAACAGTTCAGGGAATCGGAGAAATTATTAAAGGAATGTAAACCTTCAAAAATTTAAAATTTTCTAAATTTTAGAACCAACCTATGCTTGTCTTGTTCTGTTTTGTATAAACTTGTATTTGTAGATTGCAATCTTTCACGGAAATTACATTAGCTTCAGGACCTTTTATTTACTTTAGAATGTTATGTGCATATGTGATGCTATGTATGTGCTAAGTAAATAATGATCATCTTAGAATCATATGGGCAGGTCTTAACTACCCACCGGATCGGTGGGTAGGGATCGATCTATTGGGGATCGATTTATCGTGTCTCATCTAGATAACTCGATCCCCGAACGCACTCCCCGTTGACTCCGGAACTCCAGCTCGCAAGAGGCATAAGCGGAGTCGAAGGGGGAGCAACAGTGGTCGACTCGCCACCATCCTCATGGCCAGGTAGGTCAACCTAAGATACACCGACTTCAGCTACGCTATTCGACCCCCCCCACCTGACACACACTCCAGTGTAGACCAGGGCATAGAATCATAGAATATCAGGGTTGGAAGGGACCTCAAGAGGTCATCTAGTCCAACCCCCAAATCTAATCTTACTATTATCAGTGGTATTAAAATAAACCGTAAAAGCATTAATGGGGATCAGGACCAGATAGTAAGAGAGAATCCCTATTAGATGCTGAAGAACTTACAATAGACAAGATGTACAAAATCTGGGATAAAAGAAATATTATTATCCCCATTTTATATGTAGGAAATGGAGGCACAGAGAGCTTAGGGGCTCTATCTTCATAAGTGTTGAATACCTACAACTCCAAACAAAGTCAACTGGAGCCAATTCTGGAAACCAGGACCGAAATCACAAAATGTTCAAAATGTTGAAATTTCAGTAAAAAAAAAATTGTCAAAAAGTTGGTTGTTTTAAAATGACTTGTAATTTACAGGTTTCCAGGCACAAAATGTAAGAGTAATAACAAGAACCAGGAAAATCCATTCAGTTAAATACAAAATATTTTAAGCCTTGACTTTAAACTAGATATGTGTTAGAGTTAATTTTGTGTGTGAATTTATTTTAATTTCTGTACAGCCTCTGCACGTCTGGGTTGCATCTGGGACTGGAAGCAAAAATACCATTAGAAAATCTTTCTCTCTTGGTATTTCCAGTCTGGCTGCATCCTTCTTGATAGGCACAAATGGACTGGAAATGGAATAGCAGATTCATTGTTAGAGCTGATTATTATTTCTTTAGGAAATGGCTGTTGAGTCAAATAGCAAAGTGCAATATTCACAGCCACCAGTGCAAACTGAGGAGATTCTTAAATACTATAGTAGTGCATACTGGCCCTGCTTCTCCTCTCATGCTGTTGTAAATCCGGAATAGCTTCATGGAAGTCAATAAGTGACAGTGTAAGTGACAGGAGAATCAGTCCCTTTCTGTGTACCATATAAGTACTTAAGGAGGTGTACTGGAAAGATTTCTAGTAACTAAAAGGTCAGAGGGACCGTGTTAGGGCATAATAAGCAGACGTGAGTTATTTACACAATATTTTGCAACGTTGTGATTCTAATTCTGTAAGCATAGATCTATGCTTAGAATAAATATAGTATAGATCTATTATATCTGTTTAGGAAGCCATGCTAATTCACATCACCTTTGTCCGTTGTGAAAAGCAGAATAGGAAGCTTTTGTTGTTCTGGCACTCAATGTTGTACCTAGTCTGTGGTCAAAGAGGACTTCAGCTTCCAATAATCCTAACCCATTTAGGAGTGCAAATTGATCACTTAACATTTTTTTTAAAAAGTCCATTTTACATCTGACCCATTCACCTTCATATGACGACATGACATCTTAAAATCATAGTAAGTATTAGAAAAATTATGTTTTAAATATGGGCCTTTGTATCTTTTACCACATTCTCTTCTGCAGTGGTTATTACCTAATAATTTTTGACATTGGTGATTAAAGAAAGTTTTACATTTTATGATTCTATTTCAAAACACAGTTGCTAACATATATATCAAGGCAAAAAGTAAGCCTTCTTAAAAAATCTGTAATTATATTTATGCATTAAAGTGTCAGCTGGTAAAAATGAATGCTTTCAAACAATATTTTAATCTAATTGTTTTAAAATCAACCTATTAATCAGGATTTTATTGTCAATCCTAACTAATAGCTTTCATTTTAATATCCCAAAGCACTGATGATGGTCTTTAATTTGAGAACACATTAGAATGAAAGTAATTTAAACAATTATTAATTGAACACCAGCCATAGCTGCAATGCTGAACACACTAGGTAAACAGAAAGCATCTCTTCCCTCTTGGCAAAACTTTTTCTATAACTTCCACCACAAAGGACCCTTTAATAAATACAACTCCATGCAATGCTCAGAATATATGAGGGGGAAAATACATTTTAAAGCCTTTTCTAATGATAACTCAGGTTAGGAGGCTTTTAAAGTTGCACCTGAACAGAAAACAACACTTCATGTTTCAGAGCCGCAGTTCAGAGGCATTGTCACACATGTTCTTAGGAAGTGAGAATTTGGCCAAATACAAATGTACCGAGAACCTAGTTTAGGGTCAAATTCTGTCCTAACATGGGTTTTGCTCCCACTTAGTATACACAAGAGAGCAAAATTTGGCCCTTAATCTGGTGTGAAAGCAAAAGAGGCCTATTGATATTTACCTACACAGGACTAGTGATACACAAATCTAATATAAAAAGACACTGAGATTTGTAACTTTACCTTGTTAAGTAGAATTCTGCATTGTATGACTCACTCTTGGCCAACAATAAATGCCAGAGAATTCTGGATACAGCTGGCAGGGATGGCGCCTGACTGGGCCATCCCAAGTAGAATGATTTATAAGAATGATAGTTGATTTATGAGATTTCACAATTGTGTAAGAAAAACCCTCTCCAGTTCTGCCCATGTTACTTTTTCACTGTGGATTTGGCCACTGAATGGATAAGACAAAGTTATGAGTGGATTTCCACATAAGATGATTTAGTCTGTATGGTTTGCCTGTAGAACAAAAAAATTGAAATATGGAAATTTAATAGATACATATGTTTTCACGTAACACATCTAGCTCACTCACATCAATAGACTTTGTGAGCTGTAACTGCAATTTTTAATTCTGCTCTGTCAAATTTATGTAAACTAAGTGACTGGCAGTGGGCAATCATTAGTGGCTTAGGTACCATTTATGTAATTTTGTTTGAGTTTTCTACTAGAGGCTATCTGCTAAGTGAAAGTGAATTATTGCTTGTGTTTAGTTCACTGTTGAGTAGCACTCTAGGTAAGCACAATTGCTGCTTAAAAAAGAAATTGTCTTCATATGATGCAAAATGAAGGGGGTGGCCTTGTCATAGGAATTGCTCTGACAGCTCTTACAATGGTTTATTGCATGTCTTCTTGCTCCTAGAGATGTGTCTGATTCTAAGTGCTTGGTTGTAAACAAAGCTTTAGTTAGTGTATATTGGGTGACATGAAGTCCAGTTTAAAGTAAAGATGTAAATCAGTTGATTTGGTATATAGACCTGCTTCCAGTTTGTATTATGAATACTTTTCAGGATATTTGGAAACATGAATTAAGGACCATTTGTAGCAGTCCCTATTTATATATTTGTACATCCAGTCATTGCAGATTCATCTTCAACTTGTTCACGAAATCCCCACATAAATGTTTGTGATAACTAGAATTAGCTAGAATTCTCACATAGGACTAGATCCAACATGTAAATGAAGTCAATGGAAAGACTGCCATAGGTTGAAGTGGCCTTTAGATCAGACCCATAAATATGATAATTTCAGTATTCATATCCCTTCAATTCCAGTTTAAGTTGTGGATGTAAATTAATGCAAAAACCTAAAGCAGAACTCAACCCAAACTGCCAAGTTTCTCTTGGTTTCTCACGATTTTTACCCAAAACTATATATCAGTCCAAGTTTGTTCAAAACTTGGCCTGGGTTCACTTGAAACTCAGCCCAGGGTTGCCCAAAGGTTCACGAACCCCAGTGAACCTGGCTTAAGCTCTGGGTTGATAACAAAAGCCCACACAAAGCAAGTTTCATCTTGCTGCAGGTTTTATTAAGGAAATCTTAGCACAGCTCTAGGGATAATGTTTAGAGGTTAACAAAAAGTTATTAAACTAAAATAAAATTGGAACTCATTCATTGTACAAATTAATCTGCCCGGGACTGGAAGAAAGTTGGATGAAAATAGAGAATGTTGCAAGTAAAGTATTTCAACAGGTTTAAACTTGACACAGAGATGCCACGTTGGGTTCGGTCGCAAGGCTTCAGTGGAAGTTGGAATGGGCCCCAAATGTCCAAGGAAAAATTACAAAGGGGTTTTAAATGTCTACAGCTGGCACATTCGGAAAAGTGATTTATCTCTACAAATTGGGCTCAGTCACACAAAGTATAACCTAGGGTAAAACAGAACACACCTTTAGTGCTACACTTTATGATGCTCTGCGGTACCGTACAAAGGGACTATTGTCAATGTTAGGGATAACTACATTTTCTAATTGCTATCAGTGAGCTCCTTAACCTTTCTCAGGTAAAACTTATCAATGCCATGGAACAAAAATGCATAGCATGAGTGAATGAGAGAGAGAGAGAATCATGAGATATTCCTGTATTACTTATCACTGGACTCTTATTCTTTAGGCAGCTAATGCTTTCAGTACTTATTGATTCACTGTACTGATAATTACACTAGAATCGACCTGTCTCCCCTGTTTATGCATAGATGTGGAATATGTTGGAAAGGTAGAGTCCTGAATAGTAATCTGCAATATGTGAATGGTTCACATATTTTTTTCTCCAAACAGTCGTGGTTTATACATGGTATATACAGTCAACCTCATTGCTTACCAAAAGAGCAGACAGTTGGCTTTACAAGGTGTTTTCCTGACTTTTAAGGCTACATTCTTGCAGTCAAGCTTGTTGTAATTTAAATGTATTGTATAAATTTCCCTTTCCTTTTTGGAATAGTATAATTTTCTTCATAAATTACATATGGTGGAAGCCTGTTGAATGAATAACCTTGTTGCACAGAAAATTAATTCTTTTGACAGGTTTATTCCTTTAATAGATATTTGTTGGAGGATTTTACTGTATTATTATATACATTGGGGCTTGCTGCACAGAAAGTGTTTCACAGTATTTCAACGGATTTATTCTTTTAACTGAAGTAACTATTCCTGTCCTTTTACTGTTTGTTACCCAAGACAGGAATTTTTTAGTAATTCATTTTTCAAAGGAAGCTCACTTGTTTTCTTCATGTGTTTTGTTTGTGCCCAGAGAAAATGTATTCTTTTCCCTTCAATCAGCATTCATCTAAATGAATGCTAATATATACAGTTGTAATGAACCATATTTTGTTTGATTATGGTAATCTGTAACAGTGTTAATTTCCTTATATATGTGTTTATGTGTTTTTGAAAACTTTTAACATTTTACCATACCGTACTGGAATCTCTTGGATTATTTGAGGCTCTGTTCACTGTTTTTTGAGTTAGAATTAAGTAGCACCAAAAGCACAATAACAGAAAACAAAATCAGATTGAATGCCACATGGCCTGATTTGAGGGAGGCTAGTTGTATAATTAAGGCACAGAAACAGAAGCCAGAGGATCTGAATTGTCTTCCTAGTTCTGCCCAGAACTTCCTGTGGGATTCTTGGCAAATCATTTAACCTTTCTGAGTCCCAATTTCTCCCTTTGTAAAATGGGCATAATAATATTGTAGCTCCCTACATTATAGGAATATTTTGAGGCTTTTTCAGCATTTGCAGTATGCTTTGAGATCTTCAGGATTAAGGTGTTAAGGAATGGCAAAGTATTGGTATCAAGGCTTGAGTTATTATTGTTTATTACTTTGTATCTTTACACAGAAGTTTGGGTTGAGTGTTCCTCTAAAATTCTTTCCTTATTGTAAGTGTGACTAATTCAGGGAATTGAAGTTACATTGCTCTGAGATCTAGGATTTGACATATGTAAAACTCTAGAATGCTGGTATTCTCAGCTTCTCAGTGGTGTATACCACAGCCCTGAGTTGGATTTTGAAACAGAAATAATAGACAAGAGGATAATAAGAATGATGTGACTTTAAGTTCTGAGTTCTCACAACCTAACAAGTTTTGGTACACCAGTACAAATGTTGGCAGAACCAGTAAATACTTCTAAGCAGTGTTTCTGGACTAGTGGTCCAAAAGAAAAAAATGTAGACCCTTGTAATCAATAATTTTCTTTCAGTATGGAAACTTCTTTAATGTTTCCCCATTAACATATGTATATTTAAAATGTTAGAACCTTCCATTTCAAGATTACGGCATTTACTAAGTAAACTAAGAGCCAGATTCAATGCCCTTTGAAATCAATGGAAAGACTCCCATTGATTTCAGTGGCCATTGGTTCAGGTCCTAAATGAACAGGATTCTTATAGTTTAGCTAGCAGCATGATAAATGAAAAATGTCATATCTCAGTAGAGGGCAGTGAAATACATACAAGATCTCAATACATCACAAAGGAGGCTTCATTTTAAACTGACAAGTTTAATGGTTTAATAGTTCCCAAAATTAAGGTGTTTTATACTAGATTTTGCTATCATATTATTCTAAAATTGCTTTTAATTACTTGGCATTAGACTATTTTTATGGCTATGATGTGGCATGGGTCAAAAATTACAAAATAATTGCATTATGAACATCAAATTAGACAGATGTCAATGTGACATGAATATAATAGGATTGCAGTATGACCCTGTGGGAAATATCGTATAAATATATACCATCTTATACTGGATCACCCACAGCTAAAGATATTTTCCATACTGGAGTATTTCCACTTATCTGTTCAGATAATTTTCTTCCTCTGATCACACACACACAAAAAATCTCCAGTCTTCACCCAAAACATAAGCCTCAGACAACCCTGGATTTGGCACATACGCCAACAGAACAGAGGAAGAGAAGTTTGTCTAAGACAGAGAAATACTTTGGAGATGGGTGGGTGGGAAAGTGTAATCCATAGCAAATACATAAATGATTGCATAATTTAGTTGAAGCCAGATTCATATATATAGAAAATGTGCCCCTTTATATTTATGGATTATATTTCTTAACAGGTGTCTATAGCAGTCTAGAAGCTGACTTGCTGCTACTAAGCAGACATACAGAAAGCACTTCCAGCATGGGGATTTCTGGATCATCCTTATTTTGTGACATGGCAACAAAGAATATTCGTCTAATTAACAAGATCTATGAGGAAGCTATAAATCCTGCAGAATGGGTAGCCAGGAAAAAATAGATATCCCAGACTGAGGAACCTTCTCTATTACAAAAATCGGAGACAGGAACTTCTCCGGGATATAATCCTTAAAGATAGAGGATCTGATTCATCACTCTGTAACTTCAGCTTTGTGTAACACTCCACTGAGATAAGATTTACACTGGCATAAAATGAGAGTGACACAATAGTCAATTATTCCTAGAAATAACTCCAGAGCCAGATTTTCAGAAAGTTCTGTGTATTTTCATGACATAATTTGGTGGGACTTCTGAGGCACAACTTGGGGGGAAAGGTACGGAAAAACATTATTCAAAAGATCTTTAGTTACAGAAGTTCAAAGTATCATCGTCGTCATCACTGAAAAGTTAAAGCCATTCAATCTCCACCCGCAATTTCATCCATATCAAAAGACTTCATTTTTCTTGAGTGATTGCCTACTAACTAAGGCCCCAATTCAGCAAAATATTTAAGCACATACTTAATTTGATCCCTAGTCAATGGGACTTACGAATGTTATTAAGTGGGGCGGACTGCTGACCCAGGCCCTAAAAGCCTGCTTCTGCCAACCTTACTTTATGACATTCTTACTCACAGCCCCAGTCCCGCAAACACTTAGGCATGTGCTTAATTTTATGATTGTGAGCAGTCCCACTGAAACGAATAAGACTACTCATGGTAGTAAAGATAAGCATTGGGGCCTCTATGAGTAGTGTCAAGGAGAGTAAGGGTTGCAGACTCCGTTCTTATTCCTGGGTATGGCTGGTAATAAGGTTGCTAAGGTTTGCTGATATTGATGAGATAAACCTCAAGGTAGATTAACAAATGTTGAATGGATTATGCAAAAGTGGTTAAAACAATTATATTGTAATTATTACATTTGTAGAAATGCCCTGTACTCATCAACTGAAACGACAAAACTCATACAAAAATTGATATGCCTATATTCTCCTATCCCTCCCCACCCTTTTAAATTGCCAGTCTAAGTCAATGATATATACCGTATATATATTAGGTGAATTTCCTTGAGATTAATGAACAACTCTGTAGGTGGTCATCAAATACTCCCAGACTTTCAATCTCCAGGGAATACCATGCATCTCAAATGATTATTGTTTAATTGTAGTCTACTACAGAAAAAAAAAAAAGAAAATCCAAAACTCTTTGAGAGAGAAGCCAAGTGAATCTATGGAAAACATATGAATATGTCATTTTAACAGCTGAAACTATATCTATCTGGCAAGCCTTACCTAATGATTGTATTCAGAGTAGCAGCCGTGTTAGTCTGTATCCGCAAAAAGAAGAACAGGAGTACTTGTGGCACCTTAGAGACTGTATTGTGTCCCCTTGGCAATTCTACTCCTGTGTTATTTGAACTGTTCCATTAGTTTGTTGCATATGTAGTAAGAGTAATATTGTATCCAAACTCCAAGGTAGCCTTTCCATTCACAGTAAGCCCCAAAGAGATCTTTGAAATGGAAAAGGACAAAAATAACCGTTTTTTGACAAAGCCGCCAAGTGTCTGCTCACAGGCAACGATCATTGTTTGAATTTGTGGCCTTGAAAACCCAATGAAATCCCAATCATCCAGATACCAAGGTCTGGAATTTGGAATGATAGATTATATTTCTCCAACAGACCCACACTGGGCAATTTCACAGTTGGATTTGTTTGCTGTTACCCAAGCCAAATACAGAGTTCTATGGTGAAAGATATGAAACAGCCTATGCTGCAATCACAGCGACACTTTGGTGTATGCCTGCATGTGTGTGAGTCTAACCGTCAAAGCGCTTCCATTTGCCTTTATTTTATTTCTATTTTCATCCAGCTGATCTCTCTCATTTCCTGCATGATAACCAGAACAGCGGAATTTCGTTGAGGGGGACACACAAGAATTCATGAGGACATTTTAGTCATTATTTCAAATTAGAAAAAAATTCTCAATCCTGACTAAGATGCAGCAAGGAAAGAAGCTGCCAATAACACCATCTGAAGCAGATGGTTCCAACTACTTGGAATGCTCCTTTCTGCATACTTCAGTGACTCCTGAAATAACAGAGTGCTACATAAATGTGAAGGGAAGTAAACTAGAAAAGCCAGATATAGTACTGAATTCCACATAATAAGCTCTACTAATAGTTTGGTCAGTGCTTCTGTGCTCATTTGAGAAAAATCTCTGGCTCATCGTCACTAATCACACAGCTTTATCCCACGTTGCCATGTTAGAGGTACTATTGTGCATCTTTCAGCCAGTGTATATCAAATCTGAAAAAGGATATTACTGTAGTTTAGCAATGAAAGAAAGATACCATAAATTATAGGCCAGCTACAGATTTCAGAATAATTGTAAATGTATTCTACACTGACAAACTTGTCAATAAAATAAATGAGAATAAATGTTTTGCATTTATACAGCATGCTTTACATCGGATCTCCAAACATTTTATAACAGAAGGGAAGTTTTACCAGTACAGGCGAGTCTCATCTTACATGGGGGTTCCGTTCCGCGGTTAGCGCGTAAAGTGAAAAACGCGTATAGTCAAAATTACATTGAGTTGAATGGCGGGCGGAATCACTCCCACTACAAGCACAGTATTAAAATTGTTATTTTTCTCTTTTTTTTTGTTTTTGCCAACCATATAAAGCTGAAATCGCGCATATTAAATGCACGTAAGATGCGACAGACCTGTATCGGACTGGAAATAAGGCACACATTTTAACAGGGAGATTAGCCACTGGAATAATTTATCAGGGGTTGTGGTGGATTTTCCATCACTTGAAATCTTTAAATCAAGATGGGATGTTTTTCTAAAAGTACACTCTTGTTAACCAGAAGTTATTGGGCTCAGTGCAGTAATCACTAGATGAAATTCTATTGTCTGTGTTATGCAGGAGGTCAACTTAGATGACCATGTGGGTTTCTTCTGCTCTTAAAAACTATGAATATACAAATTATTATCCCTGTTTTACAGAAGAGAAAACCAGGGACTGGCAGTTTAATAATAAAAAAACATTTTAGAAATGAAAAGTATCTAAGGTATCAAAGTATTTCATAAATATGAATGACACACCAATCCTGGGAGATAGTTTAACATGATCACCTCTGTTTTACAAAGGAAACTGAGGCACATAGAAGTTCAATGACTTGTCTAAGGTCACTCAGGAAGTCTGTGGAAGAGCTGGGAAAAGAACCTAGATCGCCTGACTGCTAGTCCCCTTCTTTAACTAGAGGGTGACGCCAGCTTGACCGGATACAAACGTCGAGGGATGAATTTCCTCTGGGTCTCAGATATTTGAGATGCTGGGAGGCTGTTCCTGTAGAGAGCACTAAAGGTCATTCCATTCTCCTTCCCCCCAAACCTTCTCCTTTTTTCTCTCATTTTCAGACTTCTCTTCAACTTTTACAAAGTTCTTGTTCTTGCAGCAGACTGACAGTTACAACAAAGAAGAAACAGAATAAATGGGATAGTGGGAAAGGGGATTTCAGATTTGAATACAGGGCAAACACAGTTCAGAAATCAGATAAAGAATGTCATTTGAGGACAGTGTCATAATACATATCAATGGCCAACTCCTCTCCACCCAAGTTGGAATGTTTTAGGTGACAAACTAGTCTACAATACATCAATGTATCAAGGATAGTAAAGCTACACGATAAAGGGTTAATGACTACACTGCAGTGGTCAGATCGAGCTTCTAGAGGTGTGTAAAATTCTAGAGGTGTGAAAAGCCCAGGACTTCAGTTCATGTAGGTCAGTGTAGATTCACTGAAGTCCATGCAGTTACATGAATATACCTGCTGAGAATCGGGACCGATATTGTAATATTGCTAGAAATTGCAGCTAGCAAAATCTGTCTCAACAGGGCTGAACAGGCTTTTCAAAATACTAGTTATGCATTTCCCTGGTCAATCAGACCTATGAAAGAATTAAAAACAAGGACGTTTTCATAACTACACTGAAAACACAACATAAGAAACAAAAGGCAAATAAATGAATGAAAACTATCAGCCACTAACAGTAGTCAGAGATATACTGTAAAGGAAAAATGACTGACTTATCAACATTATTTTCCTTGTTCTTGATCTAGGTCATCAAGTAGATTAATATGTAGTTGCAAGCTGTTCATTCATTGTAGAGGAGCATGTACATAGCAGTAAATATCTCCCATGGCACTGATAAACTCTCAGAGGCTATAGGCCAAGGTGTTATGCTCCAATGGAGACATTTGTGCCAAGTACATGCTCCCAGTGATATTGTTATAAGCATTAAACTCAAAATGTAACTTTAAAAATCTACTACGGTCTGTAGCTTTTATTATTTCCACAATGGACAACTGTATTGGTTATTATCAATATGTTGTAGCGGGGGCCTTGAGGATTGGAACTTGCAGGCGGGGGTCGTAGGGGGAGAGGACATTTAGATCTTCTACAAATTTCTCCATGTTTAACAAAAAACATTTATAAATTGTAAAACTGTTTTAAAGAAATATTTTTTTTCAAAGAAATCTGTCAGAATTCAGAACACATCCTGCCAGAAGATACTGATCTATACTACTAAGGCCTAAACTCTTGCTTCACCAGGGTCCCATGTCTCTCTTTTTTCTAGGACCCCATCTTCCTCAGTCTTTATGCTTCAAGGGTCTTCCCTCTGTGTCTCTCTCATGCTCCATTTATCTTTTATTTTGTCTGTTCAGCAGGCCTTAAACTGCTATTGATTTCAATGGCAGTTTTGCCTCAGCAAAGAGTGCTGAATAGGGCACTCACTCAGCTTGCAGGATACTAGTCTATTCTCCCTTCCTATTTCTTTACTCCCTGGATCTAACTCTGTCTTCTGCTTCAAGGTCCTGTCTCTTTCTCACTCTGGTACTGGGTCCTGTCTCAAATATAAAGCCATCAATTGGCTGTTGAATTCTTTCCCTCTACTATTGAACTCAATTTTCTGCTCCCAGGCATCTCTCATTATTTTAGACTCCCTCTTTGCTTCCAGGGGCTTTTCTTGCTACCTCCTGACCTCATCTCTCAACTATAGCCGCTTAACATTCCACTGCTCAGCACTACAAAGTTTCTGAGGCTGCTTCTGCCTACCTGCTAGTTTATTGTCGAGACCCTTCTTAATGTACTCTGCCAACATGATGATAAACTAGCCGGGCATGAGGGATGCATAAAATGGTTACAAAAATTCCCCACTCTCCACCAGCCTTAAAGTGACAGTCTGATAGCAAAGTCTAATTGCTAAAATAAGATTCCATTGCATTGGGACATTTTAAACTCAGAATATATCTGACTAGTTTGAAATCCCTCAAAATGAATCTGTACTGTAATTGTGTTGAAGGTCAAGGACATAAAACGTGGGTCCAATAAAGAGTTACTTATTGGACACTATGAATCACTTATTTGAACCTATGGTGCCTCTGAGCTTCAACCGCAATGGGAGGTGGGGCAGTTTATCAATAAAATTATTACTACGCCGTATCTCACGTTATTTAATTAAACGTAATAGGCCCTTTGGAGTGAATTCTGCCCATAGGAGATGTACCCTCACACTGGAAGGAAGAAGTTGTCCTTTATTATTTTGGAGACATAGCACTGAAGAGGTCAGATAAGAACCCAACTTAGGACGGATGTTAATTCATCTCCCCAGAGGATTATTTTTATGGTTTTACAAGAAAAGACATGTCCCACTTCCTCTTCGAGAGGTGACAAATGTCTCCATTGCTGCACATTTGGGTTGGAAACACATACACAGATGTATTTTTATTATCCAATAATTTTAAAACTGTGAATTTAGTTTCTTAAATTCACGAATATAACATTCTTTTGGTACAAAGGCAAAAATAGATGCAGTCAACAAAACAGATGAGTTTTTGTTGTATTTAAATAATTATACAATATTTATATTTTCTCATCTTAGAATTTTGATGATGAATATATATATAGATATAGATATAGATATAGATATAGATATATGTCTTTCTGCTTCCTCAGTAAAAAGGCTGAATATATCAATATCTATATCTGTATCTAATCTATATAAAACTTTCACATTCCTTCCCTTCATTTACAGTACCCAGGTAAAAAACTGAGTTCAATAATTATCTAGTCTCCAGCTAAATGAACAAGTGAGCATTAAACTTAAAGCCTCCCTCTCTCCCCCCCAAGCAATCAACAATAAAGCACACTGTGTAAAAATAAAGCAGTGTTATAGACATAGGCAAAATTACGCTTTATTTCTTACCATGTTGTGACATTATGAGGAAAACAAAAATGAGAATGCAAGTTTTGATTTAAAAATCTGTCAGTCAACATGTAATTTAATATAGAGTGTCATATACTGCTAAAAGGTACATATTAACATTAAAGACCAAAACTCCAATGATTAATATTACAGTGATGACAGAATGAGAGTGCCTAATTTTAATCCATTGTTTATCTACACAGGGTAATTTATAGATCACTCGACATGTTTTAATAGGAGGCATAAAGAAGATATCCTCTAATACCCACTTGCTTGCAAGAGCTGACATTTGCAGTTACGTATTCAGAAAATATCAGTGGTTGCATTCGTTGGACATTTATACAAATAGCTAGTCATCCTACACACAGTTTATAAAAAGTGATCTATTAATAACAAAACAGCTCCAGAGACATATGGTCGCTTAATATTCAGGTGGAATATCAAGTGTTTAACTTAAAATAAGGGCAGGAGCACAAAGAGTGGTCATCACATTGATTTGGCTGCCAAATATAGTTTTTACCATCATAAATCTCTGGCTGACAACTGCACAAAGCCTGCTTTACCTAAACACTGCCAAGTAAGGATGTTTATTCACTGATTGGCTGATAGTCACTATGACAACTGATGCCACAATTAGACAAGTACAATCCCACTTTCAAACATGCACACAATTCATTAATTCAGCGGGACTTTTGTTGACAATATGGTATGAGGGAAATATTGAATACAATTCCAAGGCTGATACATTCTCCTGTTATCTATAGCAAAATAAATTACAAGAACTGATGAAAACAACCATTTAATTAGCCTGAAGTAAGCCTGAGAAGCTACTCAGCAAATTTTAGTTTATTAAATAAACTCACAGGTGCACCATGCTGCTTGGAATGTGGAAAAAGACTGATGAGTTTGACAATTAAGACTAGACTAAGAAAGAGAGATTATTTTCAGAAAAAGAAAGGTTTGTGTCTCCCAAATCTACAATTCCAAATAATTTGCAACCAGCATCTTTCTAACATCTAGGAGGGAAAAGTTCACCATGGTCCAAGGAACTAGGTAGGTAGAAGCATTTACAGTGATCTCAACGAGGATGGTAGATTTCCACACAGAGAGCAAAGTGGTCTGCCTATAATATTCTCTTCTCCATTGGACTAAGTTCTTGGGAGCAACAAAAAATTCAGGAGGAAGCCGAGAGTGGTGTAAATGCTGGAGAAGGAGGACATGAATAAGAGAGAGTGTCAGAGAGGCTTGGGGAAGCCAAGAGTGACAGAGAGATCAATTAAGTTAAAAGAAAGGCTGGGAGGGCCAACAGCAGCTCAAACGGGGCGTAGGAACAGAGAAAAAGCACTAGAAAAGCTGTATAGAAATACACATGGCAATCATCAGAAGAACTCTGAGAACCCAAATAAAGACAAAGGAGCAGAAGCTTATTATGAACAATGCAAGTAAACTGCCTACTACTTCCCCACTATTGATAAACTGAGCAGGTTGGTGCTAAGTGATTAATAGCTGAACTGACCAAGGATGCCATGGTGCCATCATTCTATAGGGGCCATCATTCCATAGAGCCAAGTAAAGAAAACAAAGGCAGAGAAATATAAAGAGTAAATATTAAAATGTAGCTCAAATCTTAATGGTGAGATTTTGCAAAGCCAACTAGGAGATTTTACTGGGGATAGGGAAACACATTCCTTGGTCAACTCTAGTTATCTCAGCCTAAAAGACTTAAAACTAGAATATATATATTTTAAATCAGCTTGTGATTTCCCCACTGAACTAGTCCTCGGTTTGGCATAACCACCCACGCAGGCCATATTCAGAAGCCTACACATACAGCAGAGGTTGAACCATTTGACTGCTGAAACTCCCTTTGAATTAGCAGCTCCTGACATCTTTAATTAAATAATCACTAGTAGTACTGAGCAATCCCGAGAGTTATCTAGGGGGATGAAACCAGTCTTCCAGCTGCCTAATAATTAAATTATACATTTTGTACTTGCATAGCACCTTCCATGTGAGGATTTTTTACTATTATTTATTATATGCTTTTAGACTCAACAAAAGATACAGCCTCTGCCTTGAGGGCTTACAATCCAGGGGTGGAC
The DNA here is from genome assembly GCF_027887155.1 of Malaclemys terrapin pileata. NCBI lineage: Eukaryota > Metazoa > Chordata > Testudines > Emydidae > Malaclemys > Malaclemys terrapin. Next base: position 9,610,907 of record NC_071511.1, on the reverse strand, counting down.
TGAGGATAACATTTTCAAAAGCACTGAAGTGACTTATGAGTGTATCTCATTGACTGTCAAAATCCCTAAAACTCTTTTGAAAATGGGGCTTAGGTGCTTTCCTAAATTTTATCCTAAGCCCTGAGTTGGGGCCAGTGCATAACATCTAAGGAGTAGACCCAGGAAGGAATTGTGCCTCAGAGAGTTACAATTCCTTCCCCGCTCCCCTCTTTCTTGGGGTCAGTGGGGGAGGTGAGTTACTGCAGCCTATGAAAGGCATAGCGTACCTCTCCCTCTTTTGCCGGGCCAGTAAGTGAGGGATAGGTTGGCGAGACAGGCCCCTCCCACTCCCTTCTGTGTCTCTTCCTCGCCTAGTGGCTCCCAGAGGGGCATATCTGGCCAACAAGGGCCATGCTCCACACGAGACCCATATGCAAGGGCCGGGTAGGCTCAGCAAGGGTGTACATGTATGAGGAGACTTTACTTGAAGAAATAATTTTCCTGTCCCATGAACATTTTGAGATTTCAAAAATATATCCCGTTCCACATCAGGGAAAATGAAAGTGCGAGATACCCCAGAACGGCCAGGTGGTAAGGGAACTAACTGCTGTAAGATAGAGGAGACACAGGTTCAAGTCCCTGATCTGAATCAGGCAGAGCAGGGACTTGAACCTGGATCTCCCACAACCAGTGTCCTGGTTATTGGCTATTTTGGGGCAAGGCATGTTCTCTCACTCGCTCTGTCCCCTCCTTGATCTTTAATCCTGACCCTGCTCAACCCTAAAACTTTCCCACAAAAAGTTGTTTCTTTGGAAGTTTCCTTACCAGTTCTCCTGTGCTTGGCTGTGTAAGACAAGGGCACGAGCTAGCCCTAGATTCACAATGCTTTTAAACATGAGTATCACAAGGCACAGAAGTAAAATAGTTTTTCCACGGTCAAAGTGAGTCAGTAGCAGGTGCCCTGAGGGTCTGTCTGGACTGCAACTGGGTGCTGTGATTGCAATGCAGGTAAACATAACTGAGCTAGCTTCACTCTAGGTAGCTCACACACTGATAGCAGTGAAGCCACAACAGCACAGGCATCACCACAAGCTGTATGAACCCGCCTGGGACCCTGGGGAATGACTCAGGCAGCTAGCCTATGCTGAAGTCCATGCTGCAGCAGCTTCATTGCCATGGGTACATGAGCTAGCGACGTATGTCTACATGTGCTGCAATCACAGTTCCTGAATGCAATGCGGACCTACCCTCAGTGTAACTCTCTACTGTATTATTCATTGTTATTTCAGTGTTTCTATTGGAGACCAAAGAAGTGCTAAGTACATCCCAAAACAGAAAAACCTGGTCCCTGCTTTAGAAGCATTCACACTAAGGCCCCAATCCTGCTTTGACAGCCAGGTGGGCCCAGGTGTGCACCCATGCAGTTTTCAGTGTAGACTGGGGACATAACATTAGAGACAACGTAGGGAAGGTATAACAAGACAGTAAAGGCCTGGCTTGACACAGCCCTGGCTGGGATGATTTAGTTGGTGTTGGTCCTTGAGCAGGGGGTTGGACTAGATGACCTCCTGAGGTCTCTTCCAACCCTAATATTCTATGATTCTATGAGTCTATGACTGTGGATAGTTACTTAGCAGTGGTTAGTGTGCAGTATGATAAAATTAAGGCATTTTTTGGATTGGTTGGCTTGGTTTATTCATTCACGTGTAATAATACTTCCTCCTATGCACCCTTATTTGCTGCTGTACATTTTGTATATGCATAGAGTGCACTGTAAAAAAAAGTAACGAGGGCAAGCTGAGTATGACATAACATGGTGAAATAAAACACAGTGGCTGGGGATTCTAAAGATTCCTGACAATTTTGGCCTAAATCAACCCACCCAATTTCAGTTCTGTGTGAGATCCTTTTTTGAGGTTTGCGCACTCCAGGCTGCCCAGAGCTTATTGCCTGCAGAGGACATATTCGGTGCTGTGGTGAGACTGGGCATGGTGACAGACCAAAGCACACAGGCGATGTTAATGTAGGCAGTGTGAAATGCTACACCTTTTTAAAAGTGGGTCTGGATAAATTCCCAGTTAATACACCCATGCATCTAATTTCAGCTTCAGAAGTGAACAAGTGGTACTGATGGTTTAGTGGGCTACTCTCTCCTTTTATATAACAAGTGGCTGTACTCTAACCTAAAAAACACCTGAGTGACCAGCTAGAAGTATCGCCAGGAAACAGACAATCAAGCCGTTCTGTACCAGGCACTGATACCCCTTATTTCTGAAATTATTGAAAGGAAATACAGTTCTAAAGTAGTTGGCTAACAAAAATCGCCCCTCTGGTTTTCATGAATCATTTCTCAAATAAACAATAGTCTCAGGTTATGAAGGGTTGATACAATACATGTAAAATGTATCACGTTACACTTTACTCTTGTCACAACCATAAATACATAGTCGGGTCTGTTGGAATAAACTCTTTTTTTAGAGTATATATATTGTGACTTCCAAAGAGCTCAAAGATGAAGCTATTTGTGTGGTCACCAAAGGGCAGGTTGTCTGTCCCACACTCAGCCCAAGTAACCGACAGAATGGGCACCGCACAGACAAGTGGGAAGTAGGCGGAAGTATTTCTGTGCTACCCGGTTTAACTTTTGCATTGCATCCATCACTGAGAGCCCTTGGGCATTATCCAGAATCCATTGAAGTTGGTGGATAGACTTCCATTAGCTTCAACAGACTTTGGATCAGTCCTCACTGAATCATTCCTCCCGGGGCTGCTAAACAGGCTGGCGTCGGACACCCCTTGCTGAGTGGAACTGGGATTTAGATGGAAGGATCTGTGTAGTGATGGAGTCCCTGGACAAGGCTTTGCTTCCTCGTTGACCTGCTCACACTCTGCCCCCTGTGGACAGCTGCACAGTGAGCCCCTATCCAGCTGAGCTTCATGCTGTGCAATGGGTGTGCAATTCTCTGGGTGGCTCTCCCAAAACCCTGCCCTCCCCGTGAGCAATGGACCTGCACCACTTTCGCTGCCAAGACAGGTTCAGTGGCTGCAGAGGCAGGCGCAGGATTTGCATTGAGAAACAGCTTCTAGGCCCAGTTTTACTGCTGAAATCCTATGCACTTCAGTGAGGTGGCAACAGGCTAACTAGGTACAGCACTTGGTCTTGAGGATCTGTTTCCACATATAGATGCTAATTACCGTTACTTTTCTTCCTCACTAATCTAAAAGCATATGACATTACTGTCAGTGAAGTGCGACGCACATCGCATTGCTTAGTGTGCCTGACAGGTGTGTCATGATGTAACATTGGCCTAAGCGTGACATGAATCTAGTGAGATATTTTTATACACTACAAACCAAGAGATTTTAGAATTTTCTATGGTTCTTATACATTACTTTTCCACCTCCATCATTATAATCACTAGTCCTATCGAATACTTCAGTCTTCAAATGGTTATGGAAGCAGATTTTTAGTAGAATCAAGGAAGCTCTCAAGATTCATTTTCAGGAAAAGAAGACATTCACCCACTCTCTCACTAAGTAGAATTCTTCATTAATTAACAGTGTCATCTGCCGCCCTGCGCTACCTACATTTCTACAAAGCCCGGCATTAGAGCCCATTAAAAGAAATCACAGAAACGCTCTGCAGACGTTATTATAATCATGAGGACAAGAGTAATAAACCACAGATATAATTTTAGAGCTATACAGAATGATCACTGCCACGTTGGTACCATCACTCGTTGCATCACATCTAAAGTTAGAACGCACGTTTTTCGAGGCAAAGACTGAGTGGGTGAGAGTCTCATCCCCTGCATGCTATGTAACAGGTCCAGACTGGCATAAAGGGGCTCTAAAAGCCCTGTTTGTGATGGAGAAGTCCCCTCAGGCAGGCGCAGCTGAAGACAGTCACCAGCAGTCTTCTAAGGCCTTCCTGGCAAGCTCTGGCATAGTGGGCATGTTAGGGGTGTAGCTGGTGGCAGGTGGGGTATGTTATTGGTGGGGTCACAGCACGGAGCACTGCAGGGGTTCCGTGCAAAGCTGCTGTCCGTAGGTCAGTCTGGGGAAGCTGCTTATATTTTAAAAGCCAACTTGGGCCCTCTCCTTGGGCTGCGATTCCATCTGTGCTGCAGCTGGGAGCAAGCTTCCTAGTGCAGGCAGACAGCTGTGCTTGCTCCACTCAGCTAGGGCACTAAAAATAGCCGTGTAGCAGGGTGCAGCACAGGCGGCAGCGTGGGCTGGCTGCCTGCGTACAAATCCACTCCGATCCCCTGGTCATGCTCTGGGCTAGCCCTAGCTACCCTCTGTGCTACCTCTGGCTACACTGCAATTTTTAGTGCCATAGTTAGAGCAGAGCTACTTTGTTTCTGTCTACACGTGCTGGGAGGCAGGCTCCCAGCTGCAGTGTAAACATACTCTTCAGGTCCACGGGGTGCAGGCTGGTTTGTACCTGGCCACTGCTCACTGTTGCCTCTGTTACCGTGGCTACACTATTATTTTTATCGGGCTATCTTGATGAGAGCTAGCACAAGCCTGGCTACGTGAGCTAGGGAATCGCACTGGTAGCTCCTAGCGTAGACGGCACTGGCACAGAATCGCAAGCTGTGTCTATTTGTTTGGTAAGCTTCCCAACACACTGCTGGGTACTGTACAGTTTCCATCCCCGCCCCCTCCTTAGATCACACCCACCAGCAACACAGCTAGGGGGAAGGCAGAAGCCTATCACAGTATGTTGTGTATTTGAAGCCATTTTTAACATGTGAATAATTTGGCATATGCCATACTTAAAATCTCCTTACATCTTGTAACGTAAACGGGGCATCAAATATGCCACCACTACTGCTGCTGCTACAGTCTCCAAAATGTAGTGTGTTACCTAACACCGTATGTTTTCTAAATAAAATAAAATGGGATAAAATAAACTTAATAGAATGAGTAATAATATATTACTTTGCGCTTTAGTACCTCTCAACTTAGTGCCTTACAAAATTAGGGAAGCATATATTACCCCAATGTAGCACAAAGAGAAACGGCTCCTCAGAAGTTAAATGACTTGCCCAAGGCGACACAGCAATTAGCAATATAACTTTGATTCGCAGTCCCCTTCTCTTACCACTAGACACAATGCCGCCCGTGGTTCATAATGGTAATCGGTAGTAGCTGAAAACCCGTGCTGTCACATGATTGTGGCAGTTGGGCCAAGTAATTCACCATCTGGTAATCTCTCTCATACAACCGCTGAAACTGGTGAGCTGAACTCAGAAGGTGAGCTGCTTGGGAAGGTGGAGTTGGGGAGGGCTGCTGCTCTGCCGGGGACTGGGGAACTGCTGTTGAGGGGGGCCCAGGGGCCAGCAGTACCAGCTGCCGAGGGCCACCAAGCAGCAGCTGCTCCATCTGCCCCCGGGTCTGCCCAACTCCCACTGCTCCCAGGATCACAGCTCAGGCAGTCCCCGGGACCAGCCCCACCAGCCACTGCTTGGACAGTTCCCGGGGCCCGCTACCTGCAGAAGTCCGCTGCAGAAGTCACGGAGGTCGCAGAAAGTCATGAAATCTGTGACTTCGCCGACCTCTGTGACAGACACTGAGCCCTAATAATACCTAGCTCTTATCTAGTGCATTTCAACAATCGACCTCAAAGGGCTTTACAGAGGAGGCCAGCATCACCATTTTACAGATGGGGAAACTGAGGCACGGAACGGGGAAATTACTTACCCAATAGAATTACCTTATTTAAGAAAAATTAATTTTTGGTCACTAGTCTATATATCTGTATATTAACCTGCTACCCCCAGGTCTTAGATGGAGAATTTGAGTGATGTGTTGTTCAGACTAGTCCATAATCACATGGGATCTTGCGAAAGGTTGAGTTACGTTCCATCCCCATTTCCCCACACACTGTAGGAATTTCACTAAGGACCTGATCCAAAATCCATTAACGTTAATGTGAATCCTTCCAAAGACTTCAGTGGGCTTTGGATTAGCCCCTAAGAGGCCTCCCTATCATTCTGTCCCCCTCACTTGACATTCACTCAAAAGACTACAAATAATTCTATGGCTATTGTGGGAGGCAACACACAAAACAAAAGCTATTACGCTGATACCACATTTCCCTGTTCTTACACCTTGTGGCACTAACGGATTCCTGTCTGCAAGGATTGTTTTGACAGTTCTGAATTTAGGACCAGCTTTGCAGCATGTGTCTTATCTCCTGTCTTTTTCAATGGACTGCATTTTCCCCTTCTACAAACTCCTCTGGAGGTTGCTTCCCCTGCCAACACATAGACTGCAGTCTGCAGTCCTCTAGTAAATGTATCATTGCTCTATTTTTGACCATAACCCCAATATCTTATCATGGATAAGTGTGAGTGTGTTAGCAGGAAGATATTATGGCCCATTCCAGCAAAGCCTGAAGTATGTGCTAAAGAACGGGAATAGTCTTATTAGCTTCAATTGGGTATATGGACTTCAGTGAGACTAATTACATGTTTAATGTTAGCATGTGCATAAGTGCCTTGCTGAATTGGGGCCCACCAGAATAATACCCAGACTATCCAGCATGTTTGCATTTTGAGAGTGCAGGATGATTCTGATGGATGTTATTTGTGATCCTACACTGCATTAAAGGGCCAAGTTTTCAATGAGCACCAATGATGGCTTTAAAAAAAATGTCATGGTCCTGTTTTTCCACTAGATCAGACATTTAAGATATGTACATTTAAACTTTCTGCCTTCAAATATTATACTTCAAAAAAATCAGATATTGCAACTGATGAAACACAAGAAAGCATACACAAGACAATGCAAAGTGTTCATTTCCCCATTTTCCTGTAGAGCTGCTTCTTGTGAGATGGGTTTACTTCTTAAAAGGAACACATGATGATGTTGTCACTCAGTGCTGCGTTATTATGTAATTGATACTGTGCCATTTACACAACAGTGTTTGAAAGTTAGTTGTATACTTGAAATAGCTGGCTGATGGGCCTTGTAAACTCCAAAGCAAAGCTAAGACATTTACCTGACCTGAGAGCCATTTCTCATTTTTAAATGCTATTATTATTATACCGGAGAAGAAAATTAGAACTATTCTAAAATATCTTGTTCTAAAAATATCTCTCTGACTTTTTGCGGCAGTCCAGTAGACCAGATCCAAAGCCCATTGAAGTCAGCGGGGGTCTTTTCATTCATTTCAACAGACTTTGGGTAAGACCCTTGGGTAAGGTGAATGATAAAGTGATTATGGGGTTTCAAACCAAATAACGGACCAAAGCCATAGCTTATGCTGACAGGAATGATGTGCCTGGTGAGAAAGAATCCTCTTCTACAACCTCTACTTATGTGAGTAGTCCCATTCATTACCTGTCTGATAGGGTTGCAATATCAGGCTTAGGGAAAATCAGTTGTGCGAAGGAAAAGAGAGAATGTTAGGTACTCAGAACTTCTTAAAGGCATGAACATACCGTATAGTCTAGTGTTTACGGAAGGAATACATCAATGTTCCCATATTACAATCCAACAAGCGGGAGCTATTAAAATATAATGTTCATGTTGCTTTTATTTTGCTCTATGAATAAATATATTCTGCAACCTATTTTGAAAACACATGTCTTCTCTTGCTAGCCTTGCCATGTTATGTTGCATCTCTACACATTAAAAGGTAAAAAATTATTTAGCCTGAATTGTTAAAATTTTCATTAATGGCAATTTATGTCACTCAAAGAAACCTCCTTGGGAAGAACATGGCATGCTTGTACAAACCTATTATGAGAGTTGTCAGAAACATTTGTCCTTATAAAATATAAATAGACAGTATGTTAGATGATTTAGTGTGGGATCTGTTATTTATTTAAAAACAAACATGTTTTTTTTATTTCATCTTTCAGCAAACCAGGTCATGTAGCTAAGACAATGAGGTTCATAGACTAATGATAATGCTTCTGTAACACTGAATCACTAGCAACAATGTATTCATTTCTTAACGTGCCCTGTATTGACAAGCCAAAGAGGTATGGCAATCTCGACACAGTGATCTTCAACTGGTATAAAAGACTTCAGTGAAGCTATGCCAAATTATGCCATCTGAGCATCTGTCTCAGGGTTCCCAAAGGTATGCAGATCAGGGTCCATTTTGCTAGCCATGAGGTAGGACCTGGGTGATGCCCATTGTTCCTTCATGCTCTCCATGGAAGTTCTCCAGGTAAGCTAATAGAGCCTGCTTTGTATTACCTTTCCTGATGGGTCCCTTATGTGGTGGGGAATTGTAACATCTGAGCAGCAAAAACTAATGCACCATCTTCCCTCTGCCCACAAATTTTGTAATGTTGCTTCCCCCAAAAGCAGGGAATTTGTTTGTCCTGCAAAATGATTTCAGTGGGCTTTCAGTCAGGGCCTTGAAGAGCAAATAAAGTCGATTCCTTTTGCTTTTTTAGAGATAACATTACAGCAGATCCTCACACGGAACTTCCATGAGGACGGAAAGCCACGCTTTTTATATGCTGAGGTTTATATCCAAAATCCATGTCAGGTGGACATGAAAATCCAGCCCGATATTTACTTGCCACTGGAGACACATGTTAGCTAGTGAAGTCTGCACAAGAGTCAGAGAGGTGGATGAATCCTTCAACTTTGTTAAATGTGGAATAAAGGAGAGAATAACTTGAATTAAATTCCTGTGCCCACTGGAAATGATGTCTGGCTGTGCCTCTGTACCTGTGCCTGATTTTTGCATGAAAATATTCTCTTTGTCCGTATCTGGTGTTCTCCTTCAAAAAGGAATCGAGGTTAAAAAGCAGGCAATAATGTAAGATTTTAAGCAAACAGTTCAATATTTCCTTTAAAATGTTCTCTGTATTCAAGAGCACTTTGATTTCTATCTTTTTTCAGGCTTTGAAACTGTACCTCTTTTAAAAAAGACCATCCCTGATTTTGGTCTTTTGTTCCTTTATGAGCTTTGTCCCTGACTTTTTAATGTGGAGAGAGTTGAGAGACATGTTGTGAAAGGAGAGAAAATAAAATAAAAAAAAAGAGTAACAAAAACTTGCAAACTGTGTTAAATACACCTTTTGATCATTATGTTTCACATAAAGTTCCCTATGAAGATCAGTATTGAATTATACATTAATTTCAATGCTAAATAACTCTTCTATTAAAAAAAATCTTAGTTTTCATATAAAGTATGGTAATTAAAAGTGAACCAAAAGAGGCAGCAATAAATCAACGTGCACAATGCAGTAAAATATTATAATTAATATTTAACTTACATTTTGATTACTTTTAGAATAAGTACAAGAAATATCAATTAGAGTATATATTCAAACTTTGCTGCCTTTTTCCCATTATACAGTGGAACGGGGCTATTTTTAATTCTAGATATTGCATACAAAATAATACATGGTACCTAATTAAATATAAGGCTGCAATTCAATTGAGAGTTTCTGCTGATGTCATAAATAATAAGAGCACAGCTCAAGGTATCAATGAATGGCAGCCAAGCCCTGAGATTGAATTACAACTTCAGCATTCAGTCTGTGGATCTGTATTGTTATTTGTAATAGATGGAAAATGATTATTATTATTTTTAAATACAGACAAAAAGGAGGAAATTTGAATTCAAAATCTGAGACTGGGTAGTAAAAGATTAGAACTCATGTGATTATACAGAACAGAGTCTATTGGAAATTGAAATGTACAAATGAGCCAGTGAGTAATTCTATATTCTCAGTCTAAATTCTGTATGTAAATTTAATGGGGTGTATTTGTCAGTCTGTGGGCCAGAAGTCCCATTTGTGGGCACCGTTTTTGCCCACAAAATGAAATGTGGCTGTCAGTCTAAGAATTTGTGTCTCTAACTATCTGATTTGTGCCTACAATCTTGGTGGTTGAAGAGGCAAGTAATCAGATTTGTACCTACAATTCATTTATGGGCACAAAAATGTAGACACAAATTTTGCAGGCCAGACTTGCCACTATTCTCAAAAGGTGTGCAGGACTGAAGTTATATATAAAATATAACTCCAGAAATTATGACTTTGACCCCCAAATAAGTGACCTTTTAATAACCAGAAATATTTTTATTTACCACATTGGATCTCGGTTACATTATGTCAGTAAAGAGAAGGCAGGTGCTATTGCTACCCCATGGCAGGACAATGAGCCATTTGAAACAAACCTTGGGAAGGCCTAGAACAGTTGGGGCAGAGCTAAGGGTCCACCTGACCAGACACCTGTGCAGGAAAGAGAGGAGTTGCTCTGTGTGAGCATCCGAAGGAATGTGGAAGGAACCCCCCCCCCCCGATGTTTTGCCGTCTGTGAAACTGTTGCTCATTGTGTCACTCAAGCAAGTGCCTTGCTGCTTATAATGATCAGATCATAGCCGATGCAGATTTGCCACTCCAAAAACCAATAGGAATTTCAAGCAAAAAGGAAAGTTTTTGTCTGGTTTATTCTAACGAGAAGAGACAGACAAGCAACCCTAAATATATACAATTTATCTTCCTGTAAAATAGTGATTTATTTTTATATGTGGGAAAAGAAGATTACTGTTAGCTTTCTTTTGGATGTTTTTATATGAGCTGGTGTTATTAAATAGACCAATTTTACAATCTTTGTTCTCTAAACACCTGTTTAGCAAAATAATATTTATGTTGTAGAGTAGGACGTGTCTGGATAATATTTTGCATGCCATTAGTGCTGTATTTTAAAGATGGGGGAAAATTCTTGACCCTCCCATATACGTGTGGATACTTCTAAAGTGCTCATGGAAAAGTAGATGATCCAGAATACATGGTAGCTAAATAGAGCTACAGAAAGTGTTGGCTTTCACACCAGTTACCTGAAAATGACTGACTGGACTTATACCAAATATTTTCTGATCAGCATTTAACAGAACTGCCACAGTATGAAGGAGACCTTCAAAAGGTAGATACAAGAAGAGCAATGAGAACAAATTGCAAAGTTATACTGTGAACTCGCATTATCTCCTATTCCATGGAATACATCTCAAAACACATGCATGGAATATGTTCTGCTGATGAAACAACCCCGGCATAGATACAGCTGCTTCTATATAAGTGACAAATAGGTATTTCAATTTGTCAAATATATGCTTATATTGATAGGGGGAAATGTGGATCCCACCATGATATTTAGAAAATGAAAGCAGCTGTCTATGTCCCCAGGCACAGATAACACTGTAATAATAATCTTGCTCCATGATAAGCTACTGGAGGTGCCTAAGAGATACCACTCTCTCATCCCTCCATTGATTCTGAGTTACTTCAAAATCTGTTTCTTTACTTTTTTTCCCAATGTGGTGGCAGATTGTTTCATAAGGAATGAGATGGCATAATTGTGGCACCTGCTGCAACAGCTCTTGAGCTCGGTCTTTCTTAGCTCTTTAAGTGGAAGAGGGGGAGGTCATGAACATCCTTCACCATTATCACCATTTTTTCTCAGACTGCCAATCAGTTGACTTGGCCTGGATGTAGGGCTTGCAGATGGAGCACAAGTCTAGCTGTTTCAGCATGGGTTTTAGCCTAACCAATGCTTCAGTTTACGCTGCTGATAGAGCAAATATAGCTTTGAACATACAGGGTTAAATTCTGGGCCCACTGAAATCAATAGGTATTTTGCCATTGACTTCAATGTGTATATTTCATCCACAATATTTATCAGTAAGAAAGAGAAGGTTCCATGCATCAGGTGAGGTTGACTTCTGAAGCTGTTCCACCTCCAGATGAACATAACACTTGAAATGGACCATTGGCACACAAAAACCTTCTCTTTCTTACTGATACTAATTTCACCCTGTATGTTCAAAGCATTTGTCCCCTTAACTCTGACCTCAGAAAGCGAGTAGAGACTGAGCAGTAGTGTAAGAAGTAGCTCACTCTCAATGTGAAATGCCCCTAGCTGTGTAGCAGAGAGTGAAGAAGCAGTGGTGTAGACTCCCCTTATTCTGTCTGTTCTCAGCACAGAGGAGGCAGAGTAAGCAGAGACTCAATCTATGCTCTAACTTAGTGGAAGTCCTCCAACCCATGGAAGGAACTGACCACCAGACAAAAGCCTGGGTTCCCAGCAGCGTGATCTAAGTCTGGGACAGACAATGTTATTAGTTTCTCTCTAATTATTCATTGCTGTACACTTTGGTGACCTGTTGCTTTTTACAACTTAGCATTCTTATGAAATGCACACAGACGTTCTGTGACATATTGGAGACACAGGAATTTTGCACATTTGTGAACACCACGGTATTTTTCGCAGCCCCAGAGCTCCAGTAAGCCATGCCAAGGTTGAGATTTTGCTTTGTCTATGTACATTTTTCCATAAGCCCTTGCTGGTTCTGAGAAGCTAAAAATCTGATTCTCTGTTCTTGTCAAACACAATTTTTTCTTTCTTTCCTCCCCTTCTGCTGCCAACATTATGAATGAATTCCACTTTTTGTAGTCAACAAAGGGGCTAACAGGTACAGAAATTTATATTGATCAGATAGTTTTTCATTGGCTGTCACATTAAAATACTGTTGCTCTCATGACAACAAGTTTACTATCACAAGGAGAGACGCATTCAATTTTTTCCCTGTGATTTAAGGCTAACAGCCTATACACTTCACTGTTCAGGAACAACTAGAACTGGTATCAAAAACAGAGAATGACGTCTTAGGTTCACATAAAGAGGTCAAAAGAAATAATAAAGATCCTCTACGCTACGGGATGGGACTTTTTGAAAGCTACACAGTTGTGTATGAAATCTAACCCACCCCCTGGAAATTCCAACGTAAAATGGCACTGGAAGTGAGAAAAGCAGATCTTTTTTTCAAGACCTGTATTTTTCTAACACAGAAGACAGCAAAGTATAATCGGTCATGGTCAAAACCCTGCCAGTGAGTATTACTTATTTAGCCTCATATTCCAGGTGACTCACAACTTGTCTACCTTCCAACATCTGAAAATAATAAGTTATAGTAAAGTTATTAACTAGAACTATGTGAACTTTGAAGTAGCTAAATTTAAATTAAATCTAAACATACAAAACAGCCCGAGGCTAACGAATTTAATTCAGGCTCAGTCACTTAACTCCATCTTTGTTTGTTTGTATTTTTTCCCCCCTCCTGCTCCTATGTGGTCTTCTAAGAAGAATACCTAGCTGTTGTTTGGGGGCAAAGATTGTATCTCCCTGCTCTTTCAATCAAAATCACGTAGTCACTTTTCCAAGGAAACAACGTTCAGTGCAGGGCTGGCTTGTAATGGATACTGTGTAAAATCAATCTCTCAGCTGGTGTAAATCAGCATCTCTCTGTTGAAACTGATTTGCACCACCTGAGGATCTGGCTTTAGAAAGTCCTATCCCCATGCAACATTTGTAGCTATATGGGGAACCCCTTCATATTCCTCACTGTCAGAAATAAATTGCTTACTGGTTGCTTTAATGACAACATGGTGCTCCCTACAGGAGTTTCCTGCTCATTCTAAAGAAACTTAGAAGCCTGGTTCTGAAAGAAGTAATAGAGGAATCATCTCTTGCTAGCTTTTTAAAAAGCAGTAAGCTACTTTACCACCGACTGAGCTCCTCAGCTGGCCTTGATGGATTGAAAATGTGTCCAAAAATTATATAACACTTCAATGAGCTTGTTTAGAGAGGGCAGCTCATTTTTAGCATTTTATAGTGTTGAAACTTCTAAGAGCTTTGAAAATGGAATCAAAGAGAAATGTACTAAAAATAAAATTTGTGCCTGGGAGTGGAAAGAGGGAAGAAGCAAGGAGTCCTCAGAATTGGAACCCCAGCACAAGGTAACAATAGACACAAAATATGAAAAGTCTCAGTTAGCTCGCTTGCAAAAAGAAAAGAATGCACAATAGCACAACAGTGAGTTCACCTATTATATAATTGGAGGTTGCGTGTACATGTGCAGACAAGAAGACAGAAAGAAAAGCCTCCTCTAGGAAATCCAAAACTTGGCAGGTTTGGCCAGGTACGGTTTGAGGCTGGTAGTGTCTAACAACAAAAAGAAACAGTCTGTAGCTAGGGTTTGAATCAGGTTGCTGCTCTCCTGGCTAAACAGCAGCTGGTTTTATTGCCGCAGAACCTGCACAAAAACACAAGGGAGAAATACGGCATAGAGAGGACAAGAAAGAAAAGCCTGGGAGTGTTGAACGTTGCATGGCAGAGCCATGCATCTGACTTCACACACGGATGATTTGGAGAGCTGTGCTAAGGCTGCCGGTGTTGGTGCTTGATGGGTTTGCAGGGGTCTGGAGCTCATTTCCCAAGGGATTGGAAGGAACCCAACCTGTGTAGGCTGACCCTATCTCTACCCCCCTCAACTTGTCCCTAATTAACTTGGATGCTTTGGCATAAGGAATGGCCTGCCCAGCAACCTATTAATTTCTTCCTGGGAATGGGTGGCTCCATCTTATGTCATTAGTGGGATCATATGGGTTTCATGTGACGGGCAAGATTATAACAGGGTTCAAAAAATAACTAGATAAATTCATGGAGGATAGGTCCATCAATGGCTATTAGCCAGGATGGGCAGGGATGGTGTCCCTAGCCTCTGTTTGCCAGAGGCTGGGAATGAGCGACAGGGAATGGATCACTTGATGATTACCTGTTCTGTTCATTCCCTCTGGGGCACCTGGCATTGGCCACTGTCAGAGGACAGGATTAGGGTTGCCAACTTTCTAAACGCACCAAACCGAACACCCTAGCCCCTCCCCTTGCTCGAGGCCCCGCTCCCGCTCACTACATTTCCCCACCCTCGGTGACTCGCTCTTCCCCATCCTCACTCACTTTCACTGGGCTGGGGCAGTGGGTTGGGGTGAGGGAGGGGGTGAGGGCTCTACCTGGGGGTGTGGGCTCTGGGGTGGGGCCAGAAATGAGGGGTTCAGGGTGCGGGAGGGGGCTCTTGGCTGGGGCAGGGAGTGGGGTGTGGGAGGGGGTGAGGGCTCTGGAGTGGGGCTGGGGATGAGGGGTTTGGGGTGCAGGAGGGGGCTCCAAGCTGAGGGGTGGGGCTGAGGGATTCAGAGTGCGGGAGGGGGCTGTGGGTTGAGGTAGAGGGTTGGGGTGCAGGAGGGGGTATGAGCTCCGGGGTGGGGCCAGGAATGAGGAGTTCAGGGTGTGGGAGGGGGCTCTGCACTGGGGCATGGGGTTGGGGTGCAGGGAGGGGTGAGGTCTCCAGCTGGGGGTGCAGGCCCTGAGATTGGCCTGGGGATGAGGGGCTTGGGTTCAGGAGGGGGCTTTGAGTTTGTGGGGAGGGGTTCAGGGCTGGGGCAGGGGTTGGGGCATGGGGTTACCTTGGGCGGATTCTGGTCAGCGGCGCAGCGGGGCTAAGGAAGCGGACAGCAGGTCTGCTCTGCAGGCACCTCCCCCGCAGCTCCCATTGGCTGGGGTTCCCGGCCAATGGGAGTACAGAGCCAGGGCGGGCACAGTGCAGTACCAGAACAGGTAGGGACTAGCTTGCCTTAGACCCACAGCACCGCTGACCGGACTTTTAATGGCCCGGTCGGTGCCACTGACCAGAGCCACCAGGGTCCCTTTTCGACCGAGCGTTCTGGTCGAAAACCGGACACCTGGCAACCCTAGACAGGATACTGGGCTAGATGGACCTTTGGTCTGATCCAGCATGGCCATTACGTTCTTACGTGATATTCATTAATTTTGTAGCTGTGCAAAAACTCCTCTGTTTATGTTTGTGGATTGTCCTAAACCTCATAGCTAGACTACGGTCATGAGTGTTAGAGGGCTTAGACCTGTGAAAAACTCTCTCTTAACAACTTTCCTTAGGCTACGTCTACACTGCAGCTGGGAGTGTGCTTCCTAGCATGGATAGACAGACACATGCTAGCTCTGCACAAGCTAGTGCACCAAAAATAGCGGTGTAGATGGGGGCAGTACGGGCAGCAGCTGTAGCTAGCCACCTGGGTACCAACAGCCCAAACCCCCTCGGTATGTACTCAGGTGGCTAACCCAAACCGCTGCCCATGCTACCCCAAGCTACACTACTGTTTTTAGCGCAATAGCTCAAGCAGTGTTTGTGAATGCCTGGAAAGCATGCTCTCAGCTGCAGTGGAGATATACACTGCGTGTACCAATGTTAAGTGCTGGAGATGTGAACTACAAAATATGCTCTGTTTGTTATTCTACAGTGGACATGCTAAATTTGTGTTATGGAGACTTTTTTTTTTTAATATGGGTGAGGAGAGATGACTGGAAAAATTCTCCCCTAATATGAATTTAGCAGTTAACACATTAGCAAGACCTTCCTGGACGCTGCTCATTCCCACTCAGTCAAACTGCTAAGTCTGTCTAAGCTCCCTTGTGTCTGGTGAAGGGACCACGTCACACCAGCCAGGCTTAGCAGAGACCTGAATGTAAGTGAGCTGTGGAGTAACAACCAGGGCAATTTTTACTGATGCTTCCTAGTGAGATGGTTGCTTTGATTTGCAGACTTCTCCTCCAGTGGAATTTCCATCCTCTTCAGTGGGAGTTCTGCCAGGCGATGGCTTGCAGGGAAGGCAGAGCATATGGAAAGATGGGTAGGGAAATGTTTGTGGACAGTACCAACCACCCATTTTGGTGAATCATCTGAACACACGTTCACTCACCACTGAAATGCAGTCACTTCTGGGATGAAACATAGCACCTGTCAAATGCAAACAGCAATGCTGCATAACAGTTTAGGATCGGAAGTGATAAATATCTTTTCCCGTTGAAACTGCAGTGGAGGGGTTTTCTGGTAGGCAAAGTGTAATCACTCCAAGTGGAACTTAGGCAAGACTCTGGGTTTCAACACCCCATTCTTCTGAAAAATAACATTATGGAATCTTTAATGAATATGGGTGGTCAGGACTTCAGTATTACAGCTTATCTGACAGTAAAGTTCTTTACGTGCTAACTCTTTCTTGAGAGAAAATGTGAAAAAAATAAAATTCATCCCTTTCAGCAATTATAAATCTCAGCCTGGGACTCTAACCTCTACTACATGTCACTTTTAAAACCTTGACAACTTTGATTTAGTTCTTCAGCAGACACCCAATTTATTCACTGCTTAATTTCAACACAAATTTGCTGTGTACATATACAACCCCATTATTTAATAAAGTATTTTATTGTCAGGACTTGGCCAATCACCTCCTCTCACCCTCCCCTCCCCCAGCCAATTTACTTTTTTCTTGTTCTCCTTTTCCATACCCTCCCTCTCTGTCTGGTTGTTTTCTCTTTATAAAATATAAGCGCTTTGGGGAGGGGACTGAGCCTTCATTTGTGTTTGTGTAGCACTTAGCAGATAGTGGGTGCTACTGGAAACAGAAAAAACGCATCATTGTTATGCCTTTGTATTTGGCAATTTAATACAGTTCTCATAATCTGCAGCAGTTTTCAGCTCATCTGATAAATGTAACCATTATTGTGATTTAGGCCACAATCCTGCAATGAAGTCAATGGGGATCGGCACAAGCACAGGACTTTACGCACGTGGAGTTCATCACAGGATCACCCCACATTTGTAAATATTTTCAGATTATTTTAAAGCTAAATATTGGCAGGCACAGCATTACCTCTCAAGGTACTGTTCTATGTAGGCAAGTTTCTCTCTCATTGGATTTCATATTAAAATGTACTTGAAAGGAAAATGCTTCTGTGCCGGTTCTTTTCATTTTAAGATATAAAGTACATTAAACCTCATGACTTATATTTATTGTACGATGGATGCACATAAAATAATTGACTTCATTAGGTGTTTGCCCATAAAGGACTTCAGGATACGGCCCATTATTTTTGAAGATGCACTTGCTCCTTGAAAGCAAGATTTCAGACTCAATGTTTAATTTGTATTTATTTATGTGGATTTTATTACATAAGCTATGCAAAAACGAAGCTTTGCTCACCACTATCCAGAACCGTAAATTTTGATGTACGTGTTGACTTTTGAATTAGATTTTTGTTACCAAACCAGATGACAGAGACACACAAGCACAAAAAAGCATCCTGAAAAAAATCCCAAACAGCTCACAGCCAGTTCCTTGTAAACAAACAAACCAAGCAATACATGGTATGCAAAGTGATAATTTATGATTGTGTCCAAGCGTCTGAGATAGTGTGTGTCATTTCAGTTTTAGCATTAGGCTTTATAGCCACCTGGGAAGAAAAAAAACATTCAGAGTACAATATTCAGGGTGTCAAGCAAATAAGGCAAAACAATGTAAAGGCTCTTTGTAGAGATGGGTTCAAACCAACACAACTGAACTTTGGTGAAGTTCTGACCAGGGCCGGCTCCAGGCACCAGCTTGGCAAGCTGGTGCTTGGGGCGGCCACTTCGGACAGGGGCGGCAGGTCCAGCTATTCGGCGGCAATTTGGTGGACTGTCCCTCACTACCGCTAGGAGAGAAGGACCTCCCACCGAATTGCCACCGCAGATCGCAATCGCGGCTTTTTTTTTTTTTTTTGTGGCTGCTTGGGGTGGCCAAAACCCTGGAGCCGGCCCTGGTTCTGACCCAGTTCCCAATTTCCCAATCTAAATTTTCTTTCTCTGAACCACACACCCAAAACCAACCGCCTCCGGATTTGGGTGAGGTTCAGGTCCAGATCTGGATCCAAACGTGGCAGCTCAATCCCATTTTCATGAAATATTGTCGTTTTGAGGCCCAATCCCACAAGCATGTATGTACTTAACTTTACTCACGTGAGTAGTCCCATTGACTACTCACATGCATAGCGGTAAGCACCTGGGTAGGTCTGTGCAGAATTAGAGCCTGAGGGCCACATTTACAAAAGGATTTAGATGCCTAAAGATGCAGATAGGTACTTAGTGGGATTGACAAAAGCATCAATGGGAGTTAGGTGGCTAACCTTTTTCGGTGTTTTGTAAATCCTACTAAGGCACCTACCTGCATCTTTATACCCTAAATACTAATGGTCAGATTTACAAGGTAACTAAAGTTTAATAAACTTCAGGGGCAAATTCTCAAGAACAACATTGTTAGATCCATCTGCAAAGATATTGAAGTTTTCAAGAGAGTTATTGAAGTCCTAGCAAAGAACAGGTGCAGAATACAAATCTCTCTCAGTGAGGGGTAGATATCTGTTCATTCCCATTCATGAACTGTCTATTATTTATACAATGTTTGTGGGCTTAGCAGTTCAGTGGAGTTTTTTTAAACAAATGTTCATGCTCAAATAACTTTGCTAGAACCTTATCCATCCTATCTTTATCATCTCAAGTACGGAAGGTAATTTTAAAGGTTTGCCAGACAGCCTCTCAATCTGCTTTCAAAACATTTTGTCTAGCATGGAACATAGAATTCTCTCTTAAGGAAGTAATCATTATAAAATGTATGAAAACTAGAGTCTGCATGATGGAATCCTCCATACCTTTTCTATCCATTTTGCTGATGAGATGAAAATACACAACAGCGATTGCCATACTGAATCCATCCAGTCCAACAGCCTCTTTCCAACAGTGGCCAATATCAGAAGCTATCTATCTAAGGTACTTGTACAGCCCCCACTACCATAGCACTTGAGCACCATCTTCCCATCTTCAATGTATTTATCTTCCCACCCCCTAAGGCAAGGAAGTGCGTTTATCCCGTTTGTATAGATGGGGAACTGAGGCACAAAGAGACAAAGTCAGGCAGGAAGGTTATGGGAAAACAGGGCACTGAATTTGAGTCTTCCCTAACTAGCACCCTAACCATTACACCAACCTTCCTCTCAGTAATCAGTTATGGAAAAACTCTCCCATGGGGAAAGTCTTTTCTAATCCTTCCTACTTAGAGATTGGCTTATGTCCTGAAACATGAGGACATAGTTCCTTCCAAGACTCTTTATTTTTATAAACAATGCCAGATTTTCCCTTTATCCATACAAATGTCCAGTCAGTTTCTTGACTCCTGCTAAGCTCTTGGACTCAATGATAGTTGGTTGCAATGAGTTCCACAGATTAACTGTGCACTGTGTGGAAAAGAATTAGCATTGTAACCACAGCCGAGAATAGGAAAACTACAGTAGCTACTGAGCATTGTCTCTGTCTAATTTTCTTAAAAAACGTATAAGACATTACTACGCAGCTCTCCTCAACCCTATCCACACCTCCCAAAATTACAGAAAGTCTAAATTACGTGAAGCACTAAACATCTACAACCTTTCATTTGTCTTAGTCACTCTTGTTTGAGGAAAAACAGCTTGGAACTGGGTCAAAATTCTAGTATGTGTGGAGGACTGCTGTTGCTGGTTGGGATTTTTTGGATGTGGAGGGGTGTTGTCTATGCATTTGGGTGCCAACTCACATGACAAGTTTCACTTGATATTATCTGATTATGGTCAAAATACTAAACCCCAACAGCTGGAGTTTATAACAGAAATGCCCACAACCGTAACTGTAGCATCAGCAATTGTATTAGCTTAATACACCATCATTGATGTACACCATTTTGATGATCTGGCTCACTTCTAACATGCAGTTTTTAGTGATAGCCAAGTATTAGGGCTCTCTTGATTGTTAAAATGTTTTGTCTGAGCACAGCTTAAGTCTGCTCATCTCATGAATGTCATTTGAGGACTACTTAAAAGAGAGGAGAGCTTTAAATAAATAAAAACGCCACAGTGTAACAACACAATGGTTGTGTGGTGAAGGTTGGTAAATTTATAGTCTATGAATAACAGATAATAGTAGTGTTCTCTTAATAACTTGTTATATATAGTGAAATTCATTCACTATTACCTCCATTTTACAAATAGGAAACTGAAGCACAGAGAGATTATGTGACTTGCCTAAGGTCACATAAAGAAGTATGTATTAGAGTGGCATATGCAACCCAGGTTTGGGTTGTAACATCTTCAGGGAGGGACCACCCCTTTATTATATGTTTGGACACTACTCAAAACAATGACCTTGTTCTATGACTGGGGCGCGTAGGCACTACCCCAATACAAATAGCATATAATAAATAAAATAATAATAATAATAGTAATAATGAAGAATAATGTCTCCTGGCTCAAAGTCTTGGGTCTTAACCACAATACCATTCTTGCCTCTGCTAGTATAAGTACAAATGGAAGTTTATATCCAGAGGGTGAGATTCACCCAAGATGATGCAGGTACAATTAACATGCTCTTCTGCTAGCTGATTTCCTTACATTCCAAAGGGGAATTCAATTTGAGGAAACAGCAGGTGATATTGCCACCTGCCCTTGCTCAGGGTTTTTGCCATCTTAGAGCAGGCTTTAAGTCAGCTTAGGCTACACAGAAGCTCCAGCAGTGAAGTCAGAGGGAAGACACTGAGGGCATGTCTACACTACCGTCCGGACTGATGGGCAGTGATCGATCCAGCGGGAGTCGATTTATCGTGTCTAATATCAACCCTAACCCTAGTATCAACCCTAGTATCGTGTCTAGTATAGTTACTAGACACGATAAATCGACCACTGATCTCTCTAGCGTTGACTCCGGCACTTCACCTCAACAAGAAGTGCAAGGGGAGTTGACGGGAGAGCGTCTCTCGTCCACACATTGCAGTGAAGACACCGCAGTAAGTACGTTATTCACGTAACTGAAGTTGTATAACTTAGATTGATCTCCCCCCATAGTGTAGGCCAGCCCTTAGTCACTGTATCCTAGACGCCCTGACCACGTCTCCTACTGAGCCAGCATTATCCTTTTTTGGGCAAACCTATCTCCTTTGGTTCCCCCATTTTCTCCCCTGCTCCCCGCAACAGAGGAAATGATGACTACTTTCTACCATTGCAGAATCCACACAATTAACTTTATGCCACCAGGGGTCAGTCCTCTTTACTTTCCTCCACTGGCTCCCTCTTCTCTGTCACATCAAACAAACTGCTTCTCTTCAGTTTCAAGGCCTTTCACGGCCTATCCCTACTCTGCCATCTCTCGTTCACTATCAAGATGCTGACTACCTTCTTTAGTTGATCAATGAACAGGTCACTTTGCTGTGATGCCTACAAAAAACTTGACAATAGTTAGCTCATTGGTGCACTGATACCCCAGTCTATCAGACTGACTAATATTCTCTCATGTTTCCTTGTGCCCCTCCCCACATGTGTTTGTTTGTATCCAACTGTTCTCTTTTGGTTTAGACTGTCAGCTGTTTGGGACAAGGACCAACTTTTTCTTCTGTTTGTACAATACCTAGCACAATGGGGTCCTGGTCCTAGACTAGGGCTTCTAGGCAGGGCTTTGGAGCTGTGCTCCGACTCCAGAGCAAGCTCCAGGCAAAAACCTGCCGCTCCACTGCTCCGGAGCTGCTCCGCGCTCCAGCTCTGGGCTCCGCTCCAAAACCATGCTTCTAGGTGTTCTGGTTCTATGGTCATACCGATAATAAATAATCATAACAACAATAATACTACTAGGTACAGCAGCATGACCGGGGCCTGTGTATATAAGTCCCACTCTCTTACATATATAATGAGAGAACAAAAGACATACCCACAGACATTCATATTAGACAGACACACAAACACACGCACACACTATACACACACGCACACACTGATCACCATGAAAAGCTTTACAGTTTTCCCTCTGCAAAAAATTATATACATAAAATCGAGAGAGAGGTGAAGAAAAAGGTATATTTACTCAAGATCTACATCTTATAATAATACCTAACTTAAATTGTTCAAATTATCCTGTAATGACTCATTTTTTTTCAATTGGTTAAAATTTCTATTGTAATATTTATCTGTGAACAAAGTACAAAAATGACGGGCTTTGAATTGTTTCAAATTAACAGCTATAAAGTGTGATTTAAATGCTTTTATTCAAAATTAATTATTTGAGAGCAGGTATTCTAATACTTCTTTAACAGCAGGATGCAACATCTTTAGTATTATGAACAAGGAGCTTTTGCCATGTAAACTCATGGAGTGAAATCTCATCCTTGATCTTCAAAGTGTGACAAAGAGCTATTGATTGGGAGCATATTGTCATTTAAATTACAATTAGGGATGGGTGAAAGGTGGTTATTCAACAATTCAAACACTTTTTTTTTTTTTTCAAAATGCTGTCAAGGGCAACTTAACCTTAACCCAAACACACACTTTTGAAAACTTCTGAGAGTTTCAAATATTTCAACAACCAATGTGTTGTGTTTAAAGCAACAAATCAGTACATTGCTATAAGGTACATGTTGAATTCTATCAGTGATGTAATTACGAATCTAATAAAAACCACTGTTGAAAGCCTTCACTCTGTTACAGGGAAATCTACCTTTGATCATGAACTGGAGGAGATCTGCAGTTTAATATCAAATTATGTCATGCAGGTCATTTTGCTAGAATACCTAATTACATGGTCTAAGGTCCTGATCCAACTCCCATTAAAGTTAAAGAAAATCTTGAGTTAATGGAAGTGGGAACGGGCCTTTATGAGTTAAAGGGGATAGTGGCACCAGACTAGGAGCCAGGAGACTTGGATTCTAATCCTGGGTTAGCCACTGATCTGTTGTGTGACCTTGGGCAAGTCACTTTACCTCTCTTGACCTCTGTTTCCCCTCCCACCCTTGTTTGTTGTCCATTTATGTTATATGCTCTTCAGGACAGGTACTGTGTTTCTATTGTGTCTAGCATTAAGGAGCCTGAACTTTCACAGAATCATAGAAATGTAGAGCTAGAAGGGACCTTGAAAGGTCATGAAGTCCAGCCCCCTATGTTGAGGCAGGACAACATAAACTAGACCATCCCTGACAGGTATTTGTCCAAGCTGTTCTTAAAAACCTCCAATGATGGGGATTCCACAACCTCCATTGGAAGCCTATTCCAGAGCTTAACTACCCATACGGTTAGAAAGTTTTTCATAATATCTAACCTAAATCTGCCTTGCTATAGATTAAGCTGATTACTTCTTGTCCTACCTCCAGTGGATGTGGAGAACAAATGACCACAGTCCTCTTTATAATAGCCCTCAACATAGCTGAAGATTTATCAGGTCCCCCCCACCCCTGCCATCAGTCTTCTTTTCTCAAGACTAAACATGCCCAGCTTTTTTAACCTTTCCTCACTGGTCAGGTTTTCTAAACCTTTCATCATTTTTGTTGCTCTTCTCTGGACTTTCTCCAATTTACACACACCTTTCCTAAAATGTGGCACCTAGAATTGGACACAATACTCTAGCTGAAGCCACACTAGCACCAGGTAGAGCAAGAAGATTTCATCTCATTTCTTACACCCCAGAATAGTATTAGACATTTTACCTGCGTCAGATTGTTCACTCATATTCAATATGTGATCCTGTATAACACCCAGATACTTTTCAGAAGTACTACCAGCGAGCTAGCTGTTTGTAGTTGTGCATTAGATTTCTCCTTCCTAAATGGAGTACTTTGCACTTGTCCTTATTGAATTTCATTTTGTTGATTTCAGACCAATTTCAGACCAATTGTCCAATTTGTCAAGGTAATTTTGAATTCTAATCCTGCCCTTCACAGTGTTTGCAACTCCTCCCATTTTGGTGTCATCCACAAATTTTAAAAGCATCCTCTCCACTCCACTATCCAAGTCATTAACCAATGCCAGGTGTCCCAGAGGGAGTGATTACCCGTTCTGTTCATTCCCTCTGGGGCACCTGGCATTGGCCACTGTCGGAAGACAGGATACTGGGCTAGAAGGACCTTTGGTCTGACCCAGTATGGCCGTTCTTATGTTCTCATTAATGAAAAATGTTCAATAGTACCATAATCAGGACAGACCCTTGTGGGATCCCATTAGATACGTCCTTCCAATTTGACAGAGAACCATTGATATTTACTCTTTGAGTACAGTCTTTCACGCAGTTGTGCACCCACCTTATAGTAATTTAATCTAGGTTAATTTCACCTAGGTGGCATTTCCCTTTGTTGGTGTCTCTAGATGCTACCTGAAAGCACATATAAAGATGACAAATTGGAAGAAAAGTGAGAACGTCTATCTCCATGTCATTAGATAGTGTTCCGGCAGAAGAAAGAAATGTAGATGTCACTTCGGATGGGTTTTTTCCCTTTTCCTCCCTAGCAGATTTGAATTCAAACAGCTCTCCCCTTTCACAGACGGAACAGATTACCCTGCCAAAGTAGGCAGAGAATTCCTAGTCTTGCAGGACAAACAGCTTTCCTAGTACTCCCTGGTTTGTTTTCTTGGATGGCATATGTAATCCATTGTGTGATTAAGCAGCAGAGTGGGGTCCACAAAGAAGTATATCCCACTATGCTTTGGACTCAGGCCAATGTGCAGGTTGGAATGGAAATTTTTTCCCCTCCACTTTAGGCCAGGTCTACACTGGGGGGAGGAGGGAACTCAATCTAAGTTACGCAACTTCAGCTACGTGAATAATGTAGCTGAAGTCAACATACTTAGATCTACTTACCGTGGTGTCTTCACTGTGGTGAGTCGACTGCTGCCGCTCCCCCGTCGACTACACCTGCGCCTCTCGCCCTGGTGGAGTACCAGAGTCGACGGGAGAGCACTCGGGGGTCGATTTGTTGCGTCTAGACTAGACATCATAAATCGACCCCCGCTGGATCGATCGCTGCCCGCCAATCTGGCGGGTAGTATAGACATACCCATAGACTAGTGAATGTATCAGAGTTTTAAGGCAGTTTTTACTTTCTCTTTAACAGCAGGTAGCATAAGACCCCTTTCGCCAGGTATGGTATGTTAGGTTTTATTTTTTAAGATCCTGATCCAAATTCCAAGGAGGTCAATAGAAAGACTCTCATGGACATCAGTAGGCTTTGGATCAGACCTTTGGTGGGCAAGAATCCCTTGTGGTACTAGAGAATTACCGGGTCATAGCATATCCCAATCTTCAACAAAGGGCCAGAAGTGTGTAGTATTCCTGAGGAAGTGAGGAATTTCAGGCTTTTACTTAACTGTTACATGAATGTTCAGCACACATGAGAACATAGAATAGCAACATTGGGTCAGACCAAAGGTCCATCTAGCCCAATATCCTGTCTTCTGACCGATGCGTCAGACGGAATGAACAGAACAGGACAATGTATCAAGTGACCCATCTACTGTCCAGTCCCAGCTTCTGGCAGTCACAGGTTTAGGGACGCTCAAGAGCATGGGACTGTATGCCTGATCGTCGTGGCTAATAGCCATTGATGGACCCACCTTCCTTGAAGTTATCTAATTCTTTTTTGAACCCAGGTATACTTCTGGCCTTCACAACATCCCCTGAATGAGACTGGATTCTAAGTTTCACTCAGAGATTGCTTGTCTGTTACATGTTTCTCTAGTCTCTATACTTCCTGTTAGATACATGAAAGGTCCACTGGACGGCCCTATGCCACAGCATATGAGAGTTCAGAGAGTGTTGGGAAAGGGCAGAACAGAGGATGGACTTTACCACGACATTCAAAATAATAATACACCTTTCATCAGAGCCCAAGTGTTCACAAGAAAGGGGAGGTTTGGACTGACTCTCACAGGGTTTTTTGAGGGAGGTGATAATTGGAAGCCTCTGTTTAACTTGTGGCCATAGAGCAAAGGAAAAGGCCACATTGGACAAATTTTTTACTGCTGGATAATAAAAAAGGGAATGTTTGGTTAAAATAAAATAACTTCAGTAAAATTTGCAGCTATTCAATTTGTCCAACGACCAGTGTGTGGAGTCTTTATTTTCTGGTTTCATGGTGGCCGTGCCAATGCTGGTGTTTAACACTTAAACAATGTATCTCCAAAGCGATTTTGTAGATCATGTTTCTTAAATTTAATGGGATATTTAAAAAGCTCTATTAAATTAAAATCTCTCTCTAAAATGGCAACACATGCTCCAGTGCATACTGTATGCTGTACACTGTTTGTTGCAATTTTAAGTGGCTTATTCTACATACATTTTTATTATGCGAATAGATCATTCAGGCAATTCCTTCTCTTCTTACTCATACAAGTAATCCCGTTCACTGCAATGACACTACTTGCAGTGTAAATCAGGCAGGATTTGAACCAATAGGTAATTTTTACTGATGCTATCGCAAATGTAATGAGGCAGCACGGTCTAGTTGATGCAGTCACTGGACAGGGTTCTATGCCTGACTGTGATTTTGACTTGGTGACCTTGAGCAAGTCATTTCAT
Source organism: Malaclemys terrapin pileata (assembly GCF_027887155.1). Lineage (NCBI taxonomy): Eukaryota > Metazoa > Chordata > Testudines > Emydidae > Malaclemys > Malaclemys terrapin. Next base: position 9,583,867 of record NC_071511.1, on the reverse strand, counting down.
CTATCTGTGCTCCTGTTTCCCTTCTACCCATTGTATGTCTTGTTTATCTGAAGCATAAGCTCTTCAGGGCAATGTGACCCAGTGTCCACCCCCACACAAGGCCTGAAGAGGAAAATTAGGCCAATTTACCTATAGGCTGCACATGGAGGAAAGCCAGGAAGTGCTAAGGCCTGATTTCTGACAGGGTCCAGCTGGGGGGAGGAGCTGCGCCGGGTTTATAAGACAGGAAGTTGGGAGCAGAAAGGAGCTGCAGGGGAAGTAGTCTGCAGGTACTCCCTTGGAGAAAGGAGGGGTGTTTGGGGCTACAGTGCCAGATAGCCTGCAGTTCCCTCCCTGGAAAGAGGGAGCTTGGGCTGTAAACCCGGGGGGGAGCTGAGAAGCAGGAAGGAGTCCAAGGGAAGAGCAACGTAGACTGGGAGAAAGCAGTCCAGTGTTGCCTGGACTGGAACCACAAGTAGAGGGTGAGCCCGGGTTCCCCTGCCAGCCCCAGGAGGAGTGGCCTAGTCAGGCCAGTGAAGGGAAGACTGCCATTTTGTATAGAGGGACTTTGATACCCCAGAAGGAGAGGACTATAGTGACCTGGCTGGAGGGCTGAGTCTCGAAGGAGCACCCCAAGTCCCAGAGAAAGAGAGAAACCACGAGGAGAAGAACCGACAGAAGGGGGTGATGGACTGTGAAGAGCTAATCCCCAGAGGAACCAGGAGAAGGTGCCCTAGCAGTGAGGGGACCCCATGACAGGCAGGAACTGTCTTTCACTAAGTATTTGCATAGTGCTTAGCACCGCGGGGCCCAGATCTTTGTTGGGCTTCCAAGGCACCACTGAAATACAACTACCCTGTTTCCCCGAAAATAAGACAGTGTCTTATATTAATTTTTGCTCCCAAAGATGCGCTAGGTCTTATTTTCAGGGGATGTCTTATTTTTCAGAAATGAAAAATGCCTTATTATCGGTGGATGCCTTATTATCGGGGAGGTCTTATTATCGGGGGGATGCCTTATATTACAACGAGAGGCAAAACTGTAAGTAGGCCTTATTTTCGGAGGATGTCTTATTTTCGGGGAAACAGGGTAATAGATAATAAAATATTTAGAACACAAAAATATCCATGTTTAATATGAAAATTCTAGCAATGCATGCAATTAAGCACATTTCTGTGTAATCTTTTATCACACTATCCTTCATCTTCATACCGCTATGGAACTCTTAGGCCTGGCATATGATGCCATCAGAGGATTCTCATGGGCTGGACTTTTACACTCTGGCCCACCACTGTTCTGACTGCATAAGTAAAGTGAATAATCCACAGCTCCAGTTTTCCCTGCTTTCGGGGCCACAGCTGCTCTCGTTGAACATTTCACTCACATAACATTTGAGCATAGAGGGTCTTAGTAACTTGTGTAGTTTCCATGTCAGTTTAGGTTTTTAGCTAATGCGAACAAACTGTAGTCTATACAAGGTAGTTGGCTCTACCTACTAATACGACCTTTGTATACTGGGCCCAAATTAAAATATTCTATTTTGCATAGAATAAAATATGAAATTACTAGATTAGCCTTTTACAAATACATATTTGTTAAACTAAATACCAGTGTATGCACATACTATTGAAATACTAGATAACGTGCCCAGGTTGGCAAAGATCAGAAATGGTTTCATTTGATTTACAGATTATGATCATTACAAGAAACAACTGTACATGCTGCTGTACTATGCAAACCACAGTCAGTTTGGTTGCCCCTAGAAGTTAAAGAAACTTTACTCTAAATTTTTTGCACCGCATAAAGACAGTCTTGGGATGGCAAGTATAAGCAGCAACTTCATGCATACCAGAAAATTTACAAGTCACTAAAATACTGGAAAAGAGTAAAGGAATATTGTTTGTCAGTGCAAATAGGCAATTTATATTATCATTGCTCTAAAGCTTCCAGAACACATAATACCTATTGTATAGGAAATTGCTAAAGGCTCTTATCATGGTTAACTCCTATTTTGTTAACCTGGCGTTTTCCAAGGTAACATGAAAATTTAGTGGCAGAACAGTTTTTTGATAAAACGCATGCAAATATAATTTCCGAATGTTTGGAAAATGAGCTCTTACTAGTCAAAGATAACTCAGGGATGCAAGATGTTTTACTGCCGCCTTGTGGACAATTTAAAAGTCTAGCAAGATGCTGTTTATTCGGGTTAATGATTCATTTACAAAAGCTCCCCATTGTAGGCCTCTTTCTTAACATCTATACAAAGTATTTCTACAAATTAAAAATAAAGTGTGTGTGAGAGAGAGAGACTGCATTTCATTTGGGGAATAATTCTGAGTTAGGGCAAGATGCATCACTGGTTCTCACAGCTGTGAGAGAGGATATTTCATGCAGTCATCTGGATTTTTAGATCCTTTTGCATCTCATGGAGAAAAATCTTTCCAGTGGCTACCACCTATAAAAGCAGTTATGAAAGTTCAGAAGTTTGGTGCAGTATCAACAAGTTTAGATGCTTAATGTCTGTCGTGGCCTTGTTATTGTGCAGGTTAACATGAACAGGTTTTCTTGTCAGTTCCCCAATCCTTTTTGGTTTTGCCTAGATCAGAAACACCATTAGAATAGCCTCTCTCCCTGCATTTTTTTTTCTGACCCAGCTAAAACCAGAAAGGGCAGGTGGATAGGAACATAATTTTGAAAGCATTATTAACGTTTTATTATTATTAAAGAGAAAAATGTACAAAATGTTTTCAACCTCTACAAAATTTTGGCTTCAGATAAGATTTTGTGCAAAGGTCCTGTTCAGTTCTTATTTTACCTTAATCTGTCCCTCCACAGCAGGTCTGGTCAATTCCAGCAATACTCCTTACGCAGTCTTTTTGATCATAAATGGGCTTATGCCAAAGTATTCGGATCTTGTTTAAAAAAAAAAGGTAGGAGGAGTTTGGATCCAAGATTAGGGTTCAGTACAATCTCTGATACTGAGAAAACTGTAACAAATATGTATAATTTCCAGCCTTCCAAATGTATCTTTTGGCTTGATGAAGTAGCCCACAACAGAAACAAGGAGGTATTTGTAACTCTTAGGGCCTCTGAGTCCTATTGATAAATGAAATAGCAGCAACTACATAGTTAACATTTTCAATCACTACTTTTCCTAGGAGTTGGAGTAGCAATTTCAATGTTTTCTTAACCACTACTTGTTGCTCTTAGCTATTTTTTAGAGCACAGAATGTATTCTCAGTGGGACAAACTGCCTAACAAGCAACCAGAGGGCTTCTGAAACATTGCACGCATGTACAGTACATTTTGCTAAAATTATAACCACAAATTAAAATGCTTATTTAAACGGTAAAATATTCTCAGCTCCAAACCCATGAATGAAAGGGCTTTGAAGCAACTCCGACAACAATATGGTAACCATGCTGGACAAAACAGACACCATACTCTCTATTCAAACCTATCAGAGTTGTGAAAAAGTTCAAATGACCTCCCTGTCATCGTTCTTACCTGCTTCGCACTTTCTGATTCTGGTGCAGACTGGAATCTGACTTAAGAATACGCTCATGATAATACCTGCTCTTGCAAAGCTTCTGGCCCAATGTTTTTGGATGTAATAGGTTTATGCAGGTCTCGTAAGGTTGTCTTAAGCATCTGAAGTTTTGGTGCTTATCCAAATCAAAACCAAAATATGAAGTTTTTGAGGTTAGTCCTTCACTAATTATGTCAAGATTTTATCATTACTTGTATAGTGATAGAACCTAGAGGCCCCTCCCTTGTGCTCACACTGTACATGTATATAACAAAAAGGGTCCCTTTCCAAAAGATCTAAGTATAAGATGCAAGACAACAGGTGGATAGATACATGCTCAACAGGCTTTTTCTATAAACTGGTTATGTTGACTCCCCAGTTTCAGAGATGAGAGGAGCTGCTTTAGTAAGTCATTTCTTGATATAACGGCAAGTCTAATGATGCACGAGGTACTCCTGAACATTGGGGGAACCTCCAGTAGCTAGCCACATCTCTTTGCCTAACAACCAAAAGTTCTGGGATGGGCATTTTGTGGAAGTGTTTGAAACAACTGTTTCACATGGCTGAGATTCACTCAAAACATTGTATTAGGTTACAGTCAGCCTCAGCAAACTCAAAGCAACACCCAGTTAAAACCGCAGAGTTCCAACCTGCTTTCACACTGAAAACCAGAGAAGCTGTGACAATACCATAAAATTAGCCCAGCTTTACCTGAAAGGACCTTTCATCAAACACTGTAGTGATCCTAAGCTGGTAACCTAACCCACATTCTAGAGAGTTTCATGCATTTTCAGGTATTGTTACAAACATTTCCCAAAGTGTTTGGATTTTTAATACCTATATTTAATATCTTAAAAACAATAGAGAAAAGAGATAGGGAAAGAGAGGAACATGAGAGGTAACATCTTTAAAAGCTACCATTTTGTTCCAGTTTAGAGTATTAAAAAATCGATTAAAATTTTTATAAGAAGTCAACTACTGGGTAGGCCGAAGTTACATGCTGGAAAAATGTCCATACAATTTCTTGCTTAAAAGGTTACATGCAGGAAAACCACACTCAGCTAGCCTTAAATCTGAGAGACTTTCGCAATGAATCCAATTGTACTATATTAGCTATATATCACAGGTGTGTATCACACGGGCAAGTGAAAAAGTCTGAAAGATATTTTATACTCATTCTGAATCCATGATCTATGTATCTAGTATGATAACTTGGTGTGTTTTATATGGGTAGTTTTTCTAGTAATCAGATATTAGATCATGTTTTATTTTTTCTCAAAACAAGGGACCACACCTGGTGTAGTTATTTACATCAGTGCAGGGAGAACACACTGTGGGTATAAAATATCACCATTCGCATTAAGCAGTGTTTTATGCCAATTTTGCACCGGTGCAAATGATTGAGTAAGGGTGCAGGGCAATGGAGAATAAAGGCCCAAGAAAGTTAAAGGGAAACAATGGTATTTTACTTCAATACATTTAATAAGGAGTCAAATCTTTGCGGTCACTCAACATCTACAGATATGGGATCCAGCTTCATTTTCATTGTTTAGAAAAGGATCCTACATGGGGGTCTTGTGTTCATTTCTTAATTAAAATGAATGCAGTTTGATCAAGTCATGACCTAAAAATAATGGGTAAGAGTACTTAATCTCAAACATCCCATTAAACCACATTCCCAGGAATGCATTTTTGATCTTAAAATGTTTTCTTTGGTTATACATACAATTTAAAAAAGGACCCCCCCAGTTTTATTTGTCCTAACACCAGAAAAAAGATCATTTTTTAACAAAATATAAAAAAGTATATTACAGGATTTTAGGACCATATACCATCCTAAACCTCATAGGAGCGTTAATAAAAACAGCTGCAGCAAAACTTGGGACAAAGAAACAGTATATTGAAGGTAGCATTGTTTAGGAATAAAAACAGAGGACTTTGCATAAGTGCTCGCATTTGAAAAATGTTACATTTTTCCTATCCTAACTGAATTTGAGTTGGCACAGGTAAAGAATTGTTAGCATGCATTATCTTTCAGTGGCTGGTTAAGTGTAGTCCTATACACACTCTTTCTGACCTACACCAGGACTAAAGATGACCCCTGTGAGAAAGCAGCTGAAGGACCAGGTGCTCAGCTCTAGGATAATTATTTTGTAGCTGTCACAACTGGCTGTTAACACTTCTTCCCTGGCCTTTCAACCCTGTGTAGAGTTGACTGCACTGTTCTATTCTCTTCGATGTAATTTCCCCCTCCATTTTGATTCCTGCTGTACAGTTCTCCAAGGTGGGAAATACAAGTTCTTGGAGGGTTGTATATACAATGGTCTTTTAGGGTTCAGAAAGCCTTCCCTGTTGCCCATGTATGATGTCTGAAGATAGTACTAAAATACACACAAGGTGAGAAACAACATGCATCTTTTGCGCACATTCAGTTTACTACAAGGTCAGGAAAAATGTACAGTCGATTCTCTATCAGGGAATTGTTTTTGTTATCAAGTATACCTAGATAAGAGTCCTATAATATTAGGCCCCAACTTTCCAAACATTTACACACATGAGTAACTCTGCTCACAGAATAGCCCTGTTGACATCAGTGACTTGTAGTGACTACATGTGTGAGCAAAGTTACAAACGTGGTTAATTCTTTGTGGGATAGGGGACTTAAATGAGACAGTAATCATAAACTGTCTAAGAAAGTGATTTATAGGCATAAAAAAGATAGCATGATGAGAAGGACATTTGGAAAGCCAATGAGTCTGAACAAAACCAATACTAACCAACCCACATAATACATAGGGAATATTCCTTATGTGGTTTTACCAGTATTGTCCATGTAAAAACAAATGAATTAGCTCAATAGGCAATCCTAACCCATAAAAAAAGATAGGTTATCAATTTTTCACAGTTACTTTCTGTAATCAACAGGTTTTTAAGAAGAAGAAATATTGCAGCTTTTTAACATCACTCAAAGCTTCATTCAGTTTGGTAGCTTAAAAAGGTTTAGCAAATTCAACACTCAGGCAGTTAAGGTTTTAGCAATGCCCCAACATAATGTCATGAAATGTTCAACAATGACTGTAAAATAAGTAGCTTTTGGAAGTTATATGTCTTTGAAGTTTCATTAATTAGTCATATCATTGGGAATGTATGGCTAAAGTAAATTACCGTGTTTAAAATATCTACTCTTTCAATGTGAAAAATGAAAGGATCCAGCTACCTTGTCTTTATACTAATGAAGATATTATTAATTGGTTTAGCAAAAACATAGATCTAACCATAATGTGCAACAGTTATTAAAGATAATTAACCACAGATCATTGGTTTGAAACATCTAGTCCAAAATGATTTCTGAAGGGCACATTATTCTATGAGATAAAATAATTAAATTTCTAACTGCTGCATAAGACAACTGTGGCATATCTAGTGTTTTAATTTCTTTTGTTCTATTCTCATGGTACTCCTCTGTTTTAGATTTTGAAAATGCTACTAGTGTTTCACTGTGAGCACTCTGTACAGCATGTTAGACTGAAATATTTCATGTCTGAGGAAAAATGATGATTGAAAGAAAAGGATTAAAAATGACAGCACCGTTAATAATACACACGTGCCTGTGCGCACTCACCAAACCAGCTACTTCTCTTCTGAGGGGAAAGGGAGAGGAATGGAAAGAAAATAAGTAGAGGGTTGAATAAGTTCCTATCCTAACATTAGCCACACATTTTACCCAAACTAAAATTGCACATTTGCAAAAGGAAGAAAGAAAACCACAAATATGAACCAATGCCAAATACTTGTAGATTAATGAATAATAGAATCCCACACAGCCACATAAAATAAAATTAAGCAAGTACAGTAAAAACAAATGGAGGCACTGGAATAGAAGGCTGTTTATTAAAAGCTATAGATTTTAGGCTTATAATTTCTGAGCCTGTCCCACTAGTCCCACTTCCCAAAATGTCTGTGGTCAGTGTTTATCATACACATCAAAGGTCAATTTGTTTATCGTTCATTTTTGGATCACATGTTTGATAATTATAGTCTACAAATGTATACAATAGCCCAGATCTGTACCAATTAGACCGTCCTGTTTGCTTACAGCAGCATTAGGTTTCCCCACTGTGTTTTGTAAGAAAATTCATGTCCCAAAATATTCCTCGTTTGCAGCAAATTTCAGCTGTTTCAGCAGAGAGCAGGGTTTAGACAGGAAAGGCAGGGAGGGAGGAAATAGCATAGTTCAGGCAAATTAGGTACATTGGCTAGTTAATGTTGATTTAGCAACATAAATACCGAAAAAGTTTTGTTACCCAGTGCTGTTGAGATGGCATGTGTGAACACCAATGACATATGACAATATCTTATTTTATTTTCCATTCCGTATTGGACTTCTAGAGTCGGATTGTATTTGTTGTGATCAATGTATAGAATTCTGTGATTTGGTAATTTTTTTCCTGAGAACCAGTTATGCTTTAAAAACAAAAAAGTTAGTCCCTAATACACCTGATTTTCATTTACACTAAGGCCATTTTACACTGCTCTTGTTACATATAGGGGCTTTAAATTGTGAGTAAATATCATTTAGTCCCAATTTAAGTCTCTTTTATACTGTCTGAGTGGCATAAAGTTGCCTTAGTTTAAATGAGAATCGTGTTGATTACACAGTCATCTCTGGAGATATGCGTTATCATTTATTCACCAAGCAGGGCAATGAATTTGGTGTCAAAATATATGACCTGATCTTGCAAAAACATATAGTTGTGTTTATTAAAGAAAATGATGTGCATAAGTCTTTACAGCATTAGGGCATCAGTCCTCTATGTATTTTTTTGTCTTCACAGCAATAAAATATGGAACAATTTAACCATTTCTGGATCTCATTCTCTACTACCTGTCTTCTTGTATCATTTGTGTCAATCCTAACCCATTTTGCATAGGTGCAGACGACTGCACAAAATTCAGGGCAATAGAAAATCAGGCCCTCAATCTTTGTGATGTCTAGAACAAGATATCTAAAAGACAGCCGAAAGCTCTGCGGTTAAGCCTGGGGTTATCGGCTTCACTCATCTGGCCCAGTGGAACCCTCTACAAAAAGAGTGAAGCTTGTCTGTGTGTGAGAAAAATCTTTCTCGGGGGCCAGTCCCAGACTGGACAAAATCCCCCAGGAACTATAGACCATCACAAACCTCACCACCTTCTGCTCCAGGTGCAAGGTTACCCTGCTTTCTCCACCATAAATACACAGCAACGTATGTTAAAAAAATGATAACCTCCAAAGACAAACAACAACAAAAGACAAGCTGCCAAAACAAGACACTCTGCTGCACATACTTCTCTCTCGGGGGAATGGATCACAGAACACACAACACATGACAGAAGTTAGGCATGTTGCTTAATGAGCTACTGGGAAAAGCACTCAGAAATGATGGTGATGAACATGATATAAGATCCATGATATAAGAAAATAATAGGCTTAAAGTGCAGTGAGAAAACTGAGTGGGGAAGTTTACACAGCAGCTGCCTGCATTGCAATTTGTTGCAAGTCCCCTGATTTCACCAAAAATGAAATTTACCCTAAAGTTGATAACAAGAAACCCAAGATCTCCAGGCTAACAAATTTTACAGTGCTCTTATGTCAAGGGAGGCTTTTAGAATGAAGAAAATAATACTGCAAGAAGGGGATTGGCGGGGGGTGGGGGGAATTACCTCTTCCTTGGCTGTGCTATAGATTGTCTCTCATGCAGGTACTGCAGAAGCATGGCTTGCACCACAATTTTACTTGACCTATATGTTGATGTGTTTCAGGTAACCAGATGTCCCTGTACTCCAGGAATGCACAAGAAAATTATATTCAAGTGTTTGTCCTGGTTTCAATATAATCACCCAGCTGGCCATCTGCTGCTCTGCTCTAGTCGTCCCTCCCCCTGCCACAAACCTCCAGGTCACTTGCTAACCCCCCAGCACATCCCTCCCTACCTTCAAAGATGAACTTGATCTCCAGCTACATCCGTGCTGAGCTCTTTTGTTGTGTTCTCTGGCACACAATGAATGTGGGGCACTCTAAATCTCAGAGCATGCCAGCTGATGCACATTGAGATTTAGAGCATCACAGATTTCATTGCACAAACAAATGCTCAACAATTTGACAGGGGAGCCATCATCTTTAGAAATAGTGAAAGATTGGGGGTGGGGGAAGCAATTAGCTCCAGGTTAGGAGCATACAGAGAAAAAGGTTGATGAAGAAGTTCTGCTGTGGCAGTGGCTGGATAAGAGAAGAAGGAGGGAAACTCATCAGATAGTCCTCCATAACAAAGATGTCCAGTCTAATCCCCTAGCTGCCTAGGCCTTCCTGCATGCCTGCTCCCAGAGAAAAAATAATCCAACCCCACCCTCAGCTGCCAAACTGCACCTCTCCCGCTGATGAAACCCTCCCTCACCCCATGACAAACACCCTCACCTGATCCCCAGAGCAGATGTGGTGCCAAAATTTGAAAAAGGGCTTCCTCAAAAATTGTCTGTCAGAGCAAGCAATACATAAATTTCACAGGTAATACACCCCTCACCCATCAACAAATCAATCATTCCCACACTCCCAAATATAAAATTCATTCCGTATATGTGTCCTCCCCCCAAAACCCTCACTTCCATATCCTCCTCACTGCCAAATTCATCAGTCCTCCCAATTCTATACCTCTTGACCTAGTCCCTGCTTCCCCCTGCACATTACCTCAACACGGCTACTGTAAATGGCGTCTCCTCGTAGCCTCTGTTCCACACAGCAATTGCAAATGGATTGTCCCATGGTCTCCGCTTGTGTAACCCACACCCCCAGGTGTGGTGTTCTGTCCCATCTAGTGGCACCGAGACGAGAGAGAGAAATTAATGAGTCTGCTCTACAGCCTTAGCTAACAGTCATATGACTTTTAGTTCACGGAGTAGAGGCTCATACATTTAGCTCCAGAGGTCCAAGGTTCAATCCCGCCTGCCAACAACCAGAGTCTGTGTTATCAGGAAAATTGGCCTGATTTCTTTGGCTTTGTGGTGGTTGGTCAGGCGGTGTATGGAGTAGGCAAGTCTCTCTTGAATGCTGGTGATCTCCCTTAACTGGTGTGGTGTGTGTGGGAGCAGTTTTTGCCAGGACAGTAGGCATTTGGGGAGTGTCCATCTCCCCTGCTGCTGAGCGAGAGTTCTTGCTCCATTCTTGCCCTCGGTGTCATCTCTAAGGACTCCAAGCTGGGGCTGGGAAGGCGGAGATCAACGGGGAAAGAGGCGACTCAGTGCAGCAGTAGTTGGCTCCGTCTTCTCTCTTTCCTTGCGTACTGCTGGGGCAGCTGACGGTGGCTGTGAAGGGCTGAAGTTAGTGAGAGTTTTGGCTGAGTAAAAATTGGATTAGTACCTCAGAATTTGTCCCCTTGGGAAGAGGCATATTGTGGAGTGGTGCCAGCGGTGGCTTATGTGTAACTGTGAATAAATGACACAAAGGCTAGTAAACCACTAAAAGCCAGACTTCTGGGGGAGAGTGGTACCTACCCCCTTTTGTTTTAAGCAGAAGGAGAACAAGTACCATGCACTAATACTTCTCTTCTACAACAGCCTCGCTGTTTGAGACAAAGCTACTGTTCTCCAGTCCAATCCCATAAACCTCAGACATTATCAGATTCTCAGCCTCACTTCATAACTATGGACATTTGGGAAAATGGGGCAGATATGGTTCTGCTGTAATCAGGAAGGTGATAAGATTGCTGCAGCAGTCTTTTGCTATTGTTGTCTCTACAGTGGCTTTGGGTCTTTGTCTTCTGTTGGGTTTTTTCAGTAACTTCACTGCTGCATTTTGCCATTAGTTCCTGGATGGTCACCAGCAGGGGTGATTCATTGTTTAGATAAATGGTGCCCTATGGGAAAGTTATTTTGGCTGGAGAATGCCCTAATGATACTAGTAGTAGCATACTACTATAACAGAGATGGCACACATCACTCATCCAAATCTTGCAGCTGTATAAGAGCTCAAATCAATGGGAATTTTGTGAGAGTAACAAGTACTGGAAGTGCCCCTAAAAAGGAATTTAAGAATCTCCCTTTGTTTTAGAAACTCTGTTTTCCAGTGGTGTAGGCTGCTGGCCTGTTTCTCCCAGCCCAGAAAGGACCAATTGCACAGCCAAAGTCTGTTCTGGCCTTTCCTTCAGTGCACAGTTTTATTCTTCAAACATAAAACTCACAAAGCAACAAGGAAACAAAGCTTCTTCTCTGACCTAGCCATGCTGCAGGGGTCCAGGGACCTTTCACCTTGCACAGACACAGCAGCCCATCTGCTGCTCACGGCTCTCCTCCTCAACTGAGCCTCTTGCTGGCTTTTATAATGACTTGATCAGTTTCAGCCAGGAGGTAATTGATTAGTTACAGGTGAGGCTCTGCCCAGCTCTCCTTAAAAGGACAGCAACCCTGTGTGTGACACCTGGATTTTTTTTTTTGGCAGATTGGGGATTGGTTGGGGGAAATACTCCATTTAAATCTCTTTCTTTCACGCACAGTTACCAGTACAAGACCAGCCTTACCTCTTTCTCACACACACAAATCAAATTATGTTTAGATCAAGACCACCATGAAATGATTACATTCTGTTATGATTGTTTCCCAAAAGGGGGTGCTATAGTATGATTATGTATAGAAGCTCCGCGTACTTTTAGGAAGGGCTTGAGGAGAGGAAATCATATATGTGGAAGGAGAAATAAAGCCAGAATGTTGGACTGTTTTTGCTCTCTCTCTTTCTCCTCACACACAAAACATGATCGTCATGTCAGAAGAAAGTCAGCTCCTGTAGGTACCGGAAATCAGAAGCTACGAGTATTTTTTTAAAAACAAAAATGAAGAGAGAACAATAACCATGGCACCAGACCAGAAGCCTGTCCCTAAGCAGATGGACATGAAAGGAGATGTGTTCAGCAATTGGACATTCTTCACAATGGGAAAACTGTGAAATTGCTTGATAAAAAAGAAAACTAAATAAAAGCAGCCGCACTATTAGCGATAATGGACAAGGGCTGCCAAATGCTCCAACAGCATCTGGATGTGTCAGAAACAGACCAGGAGGATCCATGTAAAATCCTAAGTACTCCAAAAGCATTTTCAATTCACAGAAAATGTCATATACAAACAACATCTTTTCAACAATTATAATCAAGAATCTACAGAAACAATAGATCAGCATATTCCCAAACTGCACAAAATGGATGACAGGTGCAATTATCAAATCTTGAACGATGAACTAATTCGTGATAGATTTGGTAATAGGAATGAAAAACACAGGAGCTCAAATGAGAATGCTTAGAGAGCTCACACTAACTCTGCCAAGAGCTATAGACATATGCAAAGCTAGTGAATAAGTTCATACCCAAATACTGAGCACAAATGAAGCAGACGAAGAGATAATGCTCCAAGTAGCACAAGGAAAGCGTGAAAATAAGAAGTACAAGTTAGTACAGACAACACAGAACCATTGGTTTTAGCTAGAACAAGTGAATACACAAACCTAGTCAGACTAAACCTGGAGCAAACTAACTAAGACAAAGCTTTACAAGTGCTCAGGTCTATCATTTTGTCAGGATGGCCAGACACCTGGGCAGAATCCCCATCTGCCTCTCAACAACACTGGAACTATCAAGACAAATAGAGCACACAAGATAGTATCATATTATATATAAAGGTAGTTGAATCATAATACCCAGATCATTGAGGTCAGCAATTCTTGCAAGAATACAGCAGAGCCATTGTGGAATAGAATCTGAACCAGATACACCGTATACTGGCCAACATGACCAAGGATATTAGAGATCTGGTGAGCAATTGTGACATGTGTGAGGAAATGTAAACCAAGTAGTAAAAAGAGACAAAGAAAATATATAGTAGTCCCAACAGACGCTGGAGCAATGTAAGAATGGACCTTTTCACCACAAACCACACAGACGATATCCTTATTGTAGGGTACTATTCATACCTCTGAGAGCTAGAGAAACTGTCAGAAACTACCACAGTGACCATCATAAAAAAAGTAATGACGCTTTTCAGCAGGCATTGGATCCCAGACTGTATAGTTTCAGACAACAGACCCCAGTTTATCTGCAGTGAGTTTGTGCAATTTACACAGGAATGGGAATTCAATCATATCACATCACCACCATGCCACAACCAATCAAATGGTGAAGTGAATTGGCAGTTAAAATTGCTCTATTAAATTCTATTAGTCTCTATTAAAGAAAACTGCAAAAAGCAAAGAAAATAGATGCGAAGCCATTCTTGAGTAGAGAAACACTCCCACAGAAGACATTAACAGCTGCACAGTAAAAAAAACCACATGATGTCAAGCAGCATATGTATGCTGGTGCTGATAGCCCCAAAATTACTGCAAACAGCAGTGGTAGAAAGAGTAACAGACAAAAAGGAAGAATGACACGCAAAGGCCAGTGCCTTCTATGACCAACAACCTAAAGACCTCCCAGAGCTACAACCAGGAGAATCTGTCAGGATCAAATTATTTCCTTAGGATGAATCATGCACTTGGAAGCCAGTTACATGTGTTGAACAGATAAATCCTTATTTCTATACTGTAGCGGTGGATGGACATATATTTCACAAAAACTACAAACACAAGACAAAACAATGACCATGGAAGACAGTTCACTCCACTGAGACTTGATCAGCAGGACATGAAGGAACAGGGGCTGATGAGAGACCAACAGATATCAGAACAGACTCTCAGAAGACCACACCTTCAGAAAAACCAAGTGCAAAGCAGTCTCCTGTCATCACAAGAAAGATTTGCACTCGCTCCAACATCAAACTGCCTGTATGGTATACACAAGACTTTGTACAATACTAAGGCTTGAAATATCCCAAATCCAGAGGAAAATACCTTAGTTGCCAAGCAAAGTTAAGAATAAGTTAATTAAAGAAGAAGTTAGTGTTAAGTTATATATATGATGATACACACTTTACGATAGTTATAGTATGAATATAGTTGTAGGTCAAAGTATTCGGGTTTAATTTTGTTATCTCAAGTAAATAAGGCACAAGGGATGGGATGGTGAACAGTCCCCCGATCGGGGATGCTATACTATTCGGTATAGGAACTTAGGCTACGTCTACACTTGGAGCTAGCGGTGTGACTCCCAGCACAAAGGAACATACTTGTAGTGTAGCTGCAACCACACAGGAAGTGGCTTGGGCTAGCCGCTCAAGTACATACCACGGGGCACACACAGGGTTTGTACTCAGGGCAGCGAGCCCCTCCCACGGCTGGCTGCTGCCCATGTTTCTGCAGTACATTGCTTGATGACAGCTAGCGTGAGTGTCTCCAAGCTGGGAATCAATCCCCCAGCTCCATATGTAGATATACCCTCTATAGTACTCTACTTTCAGGAAGTGCTTGATGAGAGAGGACAGTTCACGTGGAAGACATGAAGACTCCATGCACTGAAACTAGTTACACCAGTTTGAACTGCACTGAAGTCAGCCAGAGTGCAGGGGTGCAATTGAGGGCAGGATTTGGCCCTGGATCTGCCAGTCCAAAGATCATGCATTAATAGTGTAACCCCTTTGGGGTTTAGAGAGCATGGCCCCTTTAAATCTTTTTCCTAGGGGGGAGGGAAAGAGTGAGAAGAAAGGAGGGAAACTCCAGGGGGTGGGGCTGGAGCTCGGAGGGAGGGAGGGAGGGAGCAGCCCGCAGGCACTCACAAAGGAAGCAGGAGAGAACCAGCCTGAAGCCTGAGAAGGACAGGGCCGATCGGGGACACCCCAGGACAGGCGCCAGGAGCAGCACTATGCCAGGGAGGAATTGCCCGAGAAGGACAGGCCGGAGCTGGACCCAGTACTACGGCTACCCAGAGCTGCATGGGGCTGTGAGTACTGGGGCTAGTGACTCTGCACTGGGAACAAGGAGGGAGGTTGCTAGCTAGTTAGGTGGGGAGGGGGTCGCTCTGTGTGGCTTTGCAGAGAGTGGCAGAAGAAGGCACCGGAGGGGTTTGTTGGGGGAAAGTTCACTGGTGCCGAAGATGACCAGCAGCACCCACAACTCACCACTGGACTGGAACTTTGCTCTGGACTCCTGAACTCTGTGTGCAGACACATTGCTGGGTGTCTGCCCTTCCAGACTGTGCTACCCCTGGGCCTGTGGGGCCTTGGCTTGGATGCAACCCTGTTCTACTGCTCCCTCTATATTTCCCCTTGTTGTATTTCTCCTCTCATTCCTCTGTAAATAACATCTCCTTTTGTTATATCCATTGTACTTTTCCTGGGGTGAAAGGAATTTCTCCTGCTGCATTCCTGCGCGCGCCGTCTCTTGGCCAGAGCTGCCTGCAGAGCAGACTCCATCTTGGCCACGAGGGCGCTAAAGTTACAATTGTAAGGAAACCCTCTTGACACTTCTAATTCCAGATGTTTAGAAGCTATTATTTTATTCACTTCACGTGGGCTACAGCATCTTTTTTATTAAAAGAGGCCTTAATTTTCTGATGCCTTCAGGCTAGATTGTGCCTTTGTCTTAGTTGGGCAAGCAAGAGAGTAAGACTCCTCCAACTTCATATCCCTGTACTTGGCCTACTTGAATTGTGGGTCTGAGTCTGGTGTAGAATGCAACACCTCATCTCCTGATATTCAGCCCTGTAAACAAGTGGGCAGGGATGGGGCAGAAAGAAGGAAGGAATGGGTGGAGCTCTACTTTTGCTCCCCGTACTCACTGGGCAGGAAAAGTTGGAGGAATAATCTGCATCTTTCAAGAAGTGCAGAGCAAAAGGGGAGAAGTGCAGGAATTGTGGCTCTCTGAGGTCCATTACATGCTGCACACCACCTTCTCAGGGCTAAGCCCCGGGGCTGAATCTAGCCTTATGTGATCAACAGTAATTTTCATCAATTACAGTGTTGTGATCCAAACCACAATGCAAATGGTCAGTGCATTGAATGACGAACCTGGACAGCTCATTTTTTAGAAGGAGTGCAATTATTTTAAAATGTATGGATTTACTACCCTGAGACCTTGTGGAATAAGGTGGGCACTCTTTTGTAAGTAAACGGAAATAGACATCCTTCTGCATGTTAGTTCATCACAAATTATTGAAAAGAAACAACACTTTCGTTATTTAAAATGAAAAAAACGTTACTTACGTGTGTGCGTTTTAATGATATCCCTTTGGATCAGGGCTTGCTGGGTGAGCATAAAACTACAACTAGCATTTTATCTTTCCCTCTTCTTAATAGCAAGTTAACTGCTTCATCTTCACATTGCCCACCCTTAAGTAGCTCAAACTTACTTTTAACTGTTACATGCCAACAAAACAGGTTGCTTAATTGATTTGACCTTTCACAGTATTTTTTAATTTTCAATCTTAGTTTCATTGTTCCATCTGGCACTTTAAAACGACATCTGGTTAACTGTACTTAACCAGCTGATCACTGTACAGTTATTTTTAAATGTAATGTATGCTTAAACAGATGTTATTTTTATAGATGTAGATCTAAACTGCATTTGTATACGTGCTATGTCTGCATAAGTTCTTTCTGCAATTCAAATGTTGACACCAAAAATTACAAGCCAGAATGCTTATGAACTCCACTATTATGTTACTGCACTTTTTTGCAGCTTGTTAGGTAAACATCAATTCAAGTTCTTTTTTCTCTCTTCATTGCACATAAATAAAACATTAGCATTTAGTTTATAAAGTGATGAACATTTTGCCGTGTTGGATTTAGCTTTATAAATACAACTGCTGTCAGCAAGAAAAAAGGATTTATTGAATAAATAATAAGAAAGCTAAAGGAAAATGAAAAATATATATATTATGCAAAACATGGTGTCTGTCAACAGGTCACATAAGGTTCCAGTTCCATTCCAGTGCTATTGGTATGCCCGTGTGAGATTATTTCATAGATATTCCACCTTTTCAAGGTAAAGTTAATCTCCTGAATCAATATATAGACTGGTGGAATAACTCAAGACCTTTAATCTATGCAGTAAAACACTGAAACCTACAACTGTCACAAATAACTTGGGGCTAGATTGTGGACCTCTTAGGGTGAGCACTACTTGCACCGGAAATCCCACTGAAGTAAATAGGAATATTCACATAAGTAAATGATCAACATGGAGAGTAAGGGTTGCACAATCTAGTGTTTACTGCTTCTGCATATGGCATAAAACAAGTTAATCCAGAATGCAGCCTTAGTCTCAGAAGGCTAGCTTCTGCCACCCTTATATCAAGTAGTCCCTTAGTCCTCCAATAATCCCATTGAAATCTTAAAAGCCTGCTTAGTTTCAAGTTTACCAAGCAGAAAATGTTCTGCACTTGGCAGACTTTTTCCAAGAGATTAATGGGTTCTTCAGCACACAGTGTTTCCTGCCCCAAATAAAGTCTGCACATGTCACAAGTTAACATAATATTAAGGTGGTTGCATAATATACAAGGCTGTATGTTACTTTACACAAAGGAAGTGGTCACAGTCTCAAATATTTTGCAGAGAACTTTAAAGTATCATTCTCAAGGTTAAAAATTGCTGTTATACATAATACCTCAGTAATTGATAGACATTTTCTCTCTCCAGAGTCCATTTTCTGTGAAAAACACCACATAACATCTGTTCATAAACAGTCCTTCTGTGAGAACACTGACACAGGTCTTGAGCTTCTACCGGCTCAATTCCCCTGCCAAATACAGATGGCACAATGTATTTATACAGCTGAATTTTTTGTAATACAAGCCCAGCTATATCTTCAGGTAAGACTCTGGGCAAACATGTGCTCATGTTATTCTACTGACTTACCTCAAGTCATTTAAACTATTCCCTCTGACACAAAGACAAATTGTATCACAGTTATGTAAGTGTTTTGTCTCAAAATCACCTTCAGCAATCAGCACAGAACTCTACAGAGATAAGGACATTTTGGGCAGTAAAAGAATTCCAAGTCTCATATTAATGAACTAACAACTATATTCAGATTCAGTACTTGGGGCTAGTCAAGATGATGTGATGTACATATTTGTCCTTGTATGGAAAATATTCAGGTTAGCAGTTCAATTCATTGTTCTTTTAAAACAGAAATGTTAACCAAAACGAGACAGAGATACTGCCATTCAACCTCTGAGTAGGCAGTGATGGAGGGGGTAGGTTAATCACATTTTATTGCATATTATGACAGGTATCCCCCTAACGCAATTCTAAATGAATACTTCCAAATAATGCATTCAGAAATCACTTCTCTGTGTAGTTACATAAGAATATTGAAGACCTTTCCGGTATTTATGAGATTTCTTTTGCTACTTCAAATCTGACTTCTCCTTCTAATGTAGGTTGTTGGCCCTTTGATATCCTGTACTGCTGTCCTTTCCAGGGCTGGCTCCAGGCACCAGCATACCAAGCAGGTGCTTGGGGCGGCCACTTCGGAGGGGGGCGGTACGTCCAGCTGTTTGGCGGCAATTCGGTGGATGGTCCCTCACTCCTGTTCGGAGCGAAGGACCTCCCGCCGAATTGCCGCCGCAGATCACGATTGCGATCGCGGCTTTTTGTTTTTTTGTTGCTTGAGGAGGCCAAAACCCTGGAGCCGGCCCTGGTCCTTTCTGATCCTGCAGCTAAAAACTTATAGGGATGCTGGAACAATTTGTATAGTGGGGGTGCTGAGAACCATTGAACCAAACTGCAAACCCGTAATTCCAGCACCTATGGAAACTTATGCAGATACCTCACTTAAAAACTTCAATGGGACTAAATATGCATTTAAAATAAAGCAGCAGGAGTGGAGCCCTCGAATCTAGACAAATTCCAAAAACAAGAACAGCCAAAGGAGGAACAAACATTCAGCAATGCACCATTGAGAATCTCCCACCTGCTCAAATTTAGATACTCTGAAGCTCACCCAAATAAATACATCAAGGAACACTTACACAAAAACATGTCACTAGTTTATTTCTCTGTCTTTATTATAGACTGGAATTACATATGGCAGACACATGATCAGGGAACACATCCACAACACACACTTACATTATGTAAACCACTTGGGCTCTATCCACCGGAGGTGCTGCCAACAGGCCTACATTATATTCCTCCATCTGAGTTCAGGAGCACACATGTAACATCTGCAGTCTAATGTAGGCTAACCCGTCTTTCTCTAACGCCCTGGAGATGATTTCTACACCATCATTCTGTGATAGTGTCATGATCTCATTCTACAATAGATACCACTCCCTGTAGGCTTATTACATGTGAGAAAGGGGTCCAAAAAGTGAAAATTATTTGCTGAGAAAAAGTTTAACCTCCATTGTCCTTTCCTATATTTGTATTGCACAGATGTAACACAATGCTTGTAATTTTTTTTTTAAATAAACAGTAAGATATTCAGTTGGGTGATTTTTTTTGGAGGGGGAGGAGTGAGGGAAGGGTAAAATCTTACCCCAAATCTCAAATATACCAAATTGGAACTTCTTTAAAGGGTTTTTCCATTCCTCGACTCTTATCAAGTCTTTTTTCTTTAATGAAGTCCATTTGGGGAATTAAGGGGGATTTAATCTACATAAAAACTTGGAAAAAATCAGAATTCCTGCTTAAAAAAATCCTTTAATGATGATGCGCAGTGACCAATCAGTAAGAAACACATACATTTAGGACAGATTTTTAAAGAAAGGATATGTATGTTTGTGTGGGTACAAGCAACCCATAACTAGACATTGATTCTTCCTTTTAACCATGGTACCTTTAACAAAAAGGGTATTCCTTGGAGCCTCTCCTCCAAAATGAATCAGAAGTGCTTTTTAAGGGTAACATCCACCCCTATGCAGGGCAAGCATAAGAACTATGCTTCACTTAATTCTCACTTATGTCCTGTTTTGGGGGTTTATATGGACTTAAATTGTAGATATGCCTTATGTTGGCTCTCTGTACTGGGTGGATTTCACCCTAAAAACTCTCTATGACTTAAGTGGGGCCAGGACTTCACCAATATCTATAATAAATCTAAGCTAAAACCAAAAGACACATATAAGTAGAAATATCAGCAATAATGTCTTTCTTGGTGTCTTTTAATTATTTAAAGGAAATTCAGATACTACAGTGATGGATGCCCATATATGTACCTGAATGGACAAATAGATTTAACAGGGAAAGAAAGTGGTTTTGAGGTTAAAATAGTAGAATGGGACTCAGGAGATCTGGTTCTGTTCTTAACCCTGCCATAAGTTTCCTGTTTGACCTTGGGCACGATACTTAGGCCCAGATCCTCAAAGGCACTTAGGCACCTAACTCACATTGAAATCCCCCACTGAGGATCTGGGTCTTCATCTGCATACGCTTCTTAGGTTCCCATCTGTAAATGGACATAATACTTTCCAACCTCACAAAGGTGTTGTGAAAATAAACCCATCAAAGTTTGTGAGGTGCTCAGATATGACAATGATGCATGCCACAAAAATAGACAATAAATAATATACTCCTCTGTAAAGATCTTTGCAATTCCTTCTTTGGATTTGGGAGGTTCTCAGTTATACTTTTTTTTTATAAGCTGACAAGAAAAACTTGTTAAATACACACGAGTTAAAAAAGAGATTATGTGGGAAAGGATGCTGCTTACTTTTTCATACTTTATCATACAAGTATTAACAAGGAATGATACAAAATGCATTATTCCATTTAAATACTGTGTGAGCTCACGGCCTGTAATTTGATTTGATGCATTGTAAGCAATGTCTTGACACAGTGTATGCGATAAATACAACTCAATGTATCAGACATTGAGTGTGCTAAATCCACAGTAATGCCTCCCTTTTGTAAGTAGTTTATGCTCTAATACTTTTCATTTTTGTTGTGTCAAGTATCTATTGAAAACAAACTGAGGACACTGACAACCAAGTACTTGCTGTTAGAGAAATCTATTATTTATTTCTGATACAGCTAAAATGTTGCAGAGTGAATAAATGATGGAATAATTTCACTGTTCAGCACATTGAAATGATTATAAACAACTATCTCCTTCTAAACACTCACAATTGCATCTACTCCTCTCAGCATTTTTTTCATTTTATGGTACCCTTTAAGTCCCCAGTATTATTTTACTTAAATGGTGTTTCAATGGCACTTAACACATATTATAATGATCAGGTCTTCACTTTCATTTTTTTGACGTTCGTTTTGATTACCAAATAATATCCTATTTGAAGAGCACATCTTTGATATTTTTCTCTGAATTTGGTCATTATAATAGTTTGTTCTCATTATCAATATATTTTTAATCATGTCATTAATGTGTTTCATTTTCATGTTTTTGTTTGCTACAAACTGTTGTCTAAAGATGGTCAAACCAAGACAAGTAATTGATACATCTGTTGTGCTTCACACAGCAAATGGTAGATGTCCAAGTGTCATTCAGACTATTCTTTGTGGGCTAGGTTCTGACATGGACTATGCACTGACACAAAGGACAATGTGGATGGATGTAAAGGTGCAGACCAGACTACCTGGAGCTTGGGTCCATGTGCACTGGAGTAAGTGGGGCTATTTGTCTGTGTGGATCCTTGGTTCCACATCCTATCCACTGGCTAGAGAAGATAAGCCAGCACAGAGATCTAGTTATTAATGCCGAGCATAGCCCCAGAAGTATATTACTACTCTCCGCACCCCGAGGAGGAAACAAGGGGGCACTGAAAGTCAGAAGGGGTATTGCTGAGTCACAGTTCCTCCTGGGAGTATTCCTGGGATGTTGTAATTCAGGGATTCACCTAAAGTCAAAATCTCAATATAAACAATGGGAAAGATCATCTGAGATGCACCTAACTGAGCAGAATTTAGTTTTGAGATGTATACCATGTGATCTTGACCTAGTCCTGTTCATTGGCTCTGATCAGCACATTTTCCCCTGTCAATATTTTGTCACTAGCTGCTCCTAAGATAAACACTTTTGGATATGGATAAGGCATAAAAAGCTCAGAGCATATGCATCAGCCGCCAGATCTTGTTTCATAACAATAAAATGGCAGCGTCAGAGATGGATTAAGAGTAAATGGAGCCCACATCTACCATAATTGCCCCAAAACTTCCTCCCAGCATTTCCCTGTTCTCAGATGAGCTGCTGAGGCCTGGACCCCTGATCAGTTTGGGACTAGGAAGATCTCTGTAGCATCTTCCTGAAGCCTCCCTCAGCATCAACCAGTTTGCACAGAATGGAGGCAGACAGGTGCTTTGTATGAGTTGATGCTCCTATACTGTATATGCTGGATGCTAGGAGCTTGGTCCTCTATGTATCCAAATTCACAAGACCCATGTGACCATGGACCCCGCTTTAGTGTGTCACTGGAAAAGGATCTCTCTGGGACTAAAACAGCATGGTTGCTATAGAGACCAGTGCTGTGTGTCTGCTAACTACAGCAGTGGTTCCCAAACTTTAACAACCTGTGAACCCCTTTCACCAAAATGTCAAGTCTCGCGAACCCCCTCCTAAAAAGGAATATTTCCAGGGATTTTCTCCTTTACCTGAGTATAAATTATAAAAGCAGTGATCTTGGAAATATAAAATTTGTTTTTATGACATGCTTATTACACACTATTTATTATTAATTATTATTTATCATTACAGTATTTTTATTCCATTATGAAAATGGCAGCACTCTTCCAAGATCTCACTTTCGTAGCTTGTATCACTTTGAATAAGCTTGTTATAAGACAAGGCTCCTATGTTTCATCAAGACGTATCAGATGTGAAACAGCAGGAAGGTATCTAAGAAGCCAACTCAAAGAGTTCCTCTTATACAAGCATTCAGGTCTTGAGCAGTTCAAGCAAACAATACACGTTACAACAAAGCTTAAACTTGTTCTTCATAATAATTTTAAAAACAAGACTAGCTGCCTATTTAATTTTAAAAACGGCAAAAAATATCCACCTCCCTTTCCATTTCTTATAAGGAGTCTTGAAGTTTAAATCTCCTCAGTGTGATAGCTATGTTTGCTTTGATCTGCTTAGCTCTTGGAAGTCCAGGGGCTCTGGGCTGCTGGTCCCGTGCTGCCCAGGGTCCCTAAGGACAGCTCTGTCCGCCATTAGGGAATTTTTTCCCGAGAACCTCCTGTAATGTTTCGCGAACCCCCAGGGGTTCACGAACCCCAGTTTGGGAACCACTGAACTACCCAGCTAAGCTGCAGCTGAGGAGCTCATAGCACAACTCAGTAATGGACCTTGGTGGTGCACAAGTCACCTCTGGAGCCCCTGGTCCTGGAAAGACTGGGAACCTGACCAGTCCTGCCATGTAAGTCGGAGCAACTCGAAGGCTGTTCTAATTCATTTTGGCTGCCAATGGCCATAAGAGGCTGTTATACCAAGCATGAATTACTGGGACACAGGGAAGCCCTGATCACAATCCATATTCCAGAAGCAGGGTGGTTTAATGGTTAAGAGATAGTCCTGGGAGTGAGGAAAACTTACCTCAGGTAGTCCACAAGTCCCATTGAACTCATCCGCAGATCAGTATATTACTTTAGATGCCACCCAATGATGGATACCCAAAAATGGACACCCCCAGAATTGGAGGCAATTTTTTTTTAAAGTGTGTTCACCTCCCTATGCATCAGTCTCTGTAACTGAAAAATGGGAATAATACTTCTCAATGTACATACCTCCCAAAGATGTGGGGCTTAAAGAATTAATGTTTGTTAAGATCTTTGGGGTCTTTGGACTCAAGGTGTAACACGTGCAAAATAGGATGACTTTAAATAGTATGCAATAAACAAGAATACCTTTTTAGATTGTCTATAACGGTGTTCAATTTAAGTCCTAACATTGCTTTCTCTGAGCTGTCCTGCACCTATGTAGTCCCAACAGCAATGTCTATTGGGAAATTCACAAGAGTTTAATTAGATGTTTGTTTTAATAAGATTATTTAACAAAATATCAGCTCTTCCAGTATGATAATAAATGAACTGCAAATACAGTTTAGGAAAATTACGTTTTTATTAGCGGGAATTAAAACATCATGGTACTGTAGTGAGTTCTTATAATAAAACCTGTGTATATTTAAAAGGCATTTAATACATTAAGGTCTGGAGCCTTCCCCCAGATATGTAGGCCACACAGCACTGCTTATCTTGTAAAATTAGCCTTTCTGCAGCAAACATAGTAGGAGATTTCACAAGAAATGTATGTACTCATACGAGCTTATGTAAGTGAGGGTTGGATTGAGCCAGAAATAACATATTATATAATATATGAAGTGTTGTTGTAGCCATGATGGTCCCAGAATATTAGATAGACAAGGTGGATAAGGTAATATCTTTTATTGGACCAATTTCTGCTGGTCAGAGAGCCAAGCTTTCGACCTTACACAGAGCTCTTCTTCTGGTCACCTCATACAGAACCTGAAGAAGAGCTCTGTGTAAGCTTAAAAGTTTGTCTCTTGCACCAGCAGAAGTTGGTCCAATAAAAGATATGACCTCACCCACCTTGTCTCTGTATATTACATATAAGCACCAGGGCCGGCTCTAGGATTTTTGCCGCCCAAAGCAAAAACAATTTTGGCCGCCCCCCGTTCTTTAATTACCCCACCTCCGGCCCCGCCTCAACTCCGCCCATTCCCCAAATCCCCAGCCCTGCCTCCTCCCCCCAGGCTCTCAAGCCTAGGAGGGCGGGAGGGAGGGAGGGGGAGAAGCGGCGCCGCGCCGTGGCCACTCGGAGTCTCCCCCCCCTCCCAGGTTTGAGAGCCTGGGAGGGAGGGGGAGACTCCGAGTGGCCTTGGTGCGGGCGCCGCTTCTCCCCCTCCCTCCCAGGCTCTCAAGTCTGGGAGGGAGGGGGAGCAGCGGCGCGTGAATCAGCTGTTTCGCGCGGCGTGGCAGCAGCAGCGGAGGTGAGCTAGGGCGGCCGGGGCACATTTTTAGGGGCGGCAGAATGCCGCCCCTAAAAATGTGCCACCGCAAGCACCAGCTTGTTTTGCTGGTGCCTAGAGCCGGCCCTGATGAGCACACGAGGCCAGATTTTCAGCGGTGGTGAGTATCCACAGCTCTCACTGACTTCAGCGGAACTTTAGAATGCTCAGCGCTTCTGAAAATCAGGCTCATAT
Source organism: Malaclemys terrapin pileata (assembly GCF_027887155.1). Lineage (NCBI taxonomy): Eukaryota > Metazoa > Chordata > Testudines > Emydidae > Malaclemys > Malaclemys terrapin. The sequence continues at coordinate 9,558,295 of NC_071511.1, read as the reverse complement.
TGTACCAGCTTATATCCGCAATACATATTGTGTATGTACACTCGCCATTCGGGGTGAAATTCACACCACACTTACCTCACCCACCTCGTCTATCTAATATCCTGGAACCACACTTCACTCCTGCTCATGAAGCTCAAGTCTGTGCAGGGAACTCTCTGAGAGGTGGATGGGGCACAGCATATACTGCCTCGGAGCAGGTCATCTGTGAGATTGCAATGCAGCCCTATTGTGGGGTTCTGGACAACTGGATCTGGTGTTCAGTGCAAGGCATAATTGGTGCAGAGGGTCCTATATGGACTGTCCATACCTAGGAGAATTTCACCTCAGGTAAGTGAGCCAGAAACAGATTCTCTCTGGGACTACTTATGTGACGATAGTTAATCGCCTAGTAAGTGTTTGCAGAATCAACCACTTCGATTGAAGCCACTCCAGGACAAGGACTTTGACTTCATACTAGTGCCCAATGCACCTAGCACACTGTACGTGCTATAATAAATAATAATGTGTTGGCATTACATTGGCATCTCCTGCATGATCAATTTCCTGCTGTTGCAGAAGTGTGAGTGTTGGTGGACTTTGATCTTTCTGAAGATTTTATGTTTCTATCATAAGAGAATCATAGCACATAAGCAGTTTTTTACTAATGCAGTAAGTAAGGTGGCAATATATAGTGCATGGACATAAAACAAATATTAAAAGGGACTGAAAACCATTCCTACACCATGAGAAAAAAAACCCTGAAAAATACATATACAGTAGCTATTTTACACAGACACTACTTTTCACCCTCTTTATAGATTTAAAAAAAAGTAGAATCTGTTAGGAAGTGCTAAAAATATGTGAAGAATATTTTAACATATGCATTTACTAATATTGGGAGTGGTGGAGGTTGTTTGTTTGTTTTTTGCAGTTTCCAAGTCTGTTTCACCTACTGCCTCATCTCTCTCTCTCTCACACACACACACACACACACACACACCACACACACACACACACACACTCAGTTAGAAATCTCAGATAAAGTATTTATGTGTATACATAAAACAGGCATGCGTTTTATGGGAAAAGATAATGCAAACATTCTTTGAATAATTTGTTGGAGGGCAACAGTTTATACACATTGCACAATTATAATTTATGGGCGTTTCATCTTTTTACATGTCTCCAGAAACTTGTATTAAATTAGAGCTCTCAAATCAAACTGGATAATTCTCTTTTCCTCCTAGTTTATTGCATCTTGCCAATTCCAAGTTTTCCAGTTTTCTGACATAATATTGCTCCTGTCCTTAGAGGTCATGAAGCTATTTCTACTCGAAAAATACTGTAACCACTGTAAAGCAATGATCAAAGGATTGCTACAAATTCAGAGGATGAAAAACCTGAATCCTTCTATTATCAAAATATTTTCAAAGGTTTCCCTTTTGTATGCATATCAATTGCTGACATGCATAATGAGATCATGGGGAAAATACACAGCTGACCTGAACTTTTAGGAATAAAAGTATAAAAAGTAAAATGTGTGAGCTAATAAAACCAGTGCATGATCCCTTGTGTTTTTTGGGCATAAAATAACTGAACTTTCTTGTAAGTGGAATGAATGCTTTGCGCATTTCCCTCCCACTCTCCCCCCCCAAAAAAGCATGACTGAGAGTAGATGTACTAATAATGGTTTTAGCTGTCTATATACTGCATAACGTATTCCGAATATTTCGGTATTCGTATGTCATGGACAACTCCAGCATATTTCAATTTGACTTCAACTTCACCGACACAAAATCTTGACATTGTCTTGCCATAAACAATGCACACATTATACAGTGCATTATACAATGCATGGTATGTACAAAGACATCTGTTTGCTTTAAGAGACATTGGTTACACCTCAGTTGCTATATAGAGAGAGAGTTCTGTATACAGCATGGGTCACCCTATTTGAGAGAAAATTTAAGAGCTCTTTAAGAGCCATATGCTGCCTTTATTCCACACTCAGAACTTCCACTGTCATGGAAGTTGCATAGGTGAATGAAGGACAACATCTGACCCTAAAACCATAAATTGTAGCAAAATCAGAATAGTGTGCAAACCCTTAGGACCAAAATCTGAATGATTTAAAATTTAAAGAATTGAAGTGCTCAACTCCCAGGGAAAGCTCGGGTGTCTATGATGGTTACCCAACTAGAAATTTTCAAATATTCACATATAGAAGATAAATTATTTTACATCAATAGAAAGTTACTTATCCAATCTCCCACTCCCAAAACGGCACAATTGATATTATTAAATTAGGAGCAAGAAAGCTAATAAGTCTGATATTAAAAACAGATTCAAACACTACATTTAGAATCACAATGTACCATGATATTGTCAAATTACCCTAATACTTCTATTCCAGGAATAGTAATCAAAATTCTCTGCGATTTTAGTTTGTGGAGATTTATTATTATATTTCGGTTATTCTCTTGTTTTTATGTATATATCTTAAATTTCCTATTCAACTATAAATAAAACTGTGTGTTGATAGTTGGAAATATAAACATCTTCTGTGTATAATAAAAGTGTTTATTTCTTTTAAAGTCTCACCAGTATACTTTGCTTCAATTAAATTAATGTAGGACAGTAAGATAAAATATAAATCAACATCTTAAATTCTAAAGTATAACTAAGTTATAGATTTTGAATCATGGAAAATTCTTCTCAGCACTATTTTAGATGGTAGATTCACTCAACATTTTACCATTGTTTATTCTTTAATAACTAATCATCCGTCTTGGTCTTTCAAAAGTTCCTGGCATTTCACTAGTTTACACATTGATTGAATACTGTTCCCAGAACTGCAGGTGGCACAGTGCCAAATGCTGTGCTAATCAGCTGGAAGATTTATTCCAGTCGAGAAGTGTTATAAACATAAGGATTCATAAGGCACAGTGTTGAAAATGAATACTGATGCTTTCTTTGAGATGGGTGAAAACTTTTTTTGTGAGCCTTCGATAAGAAACAATGACAGTCTCTACGGTCTCCTTCTATCTGTGGGCTTTGATTTGAAAAAACATGTTCATTAATACTTAAATCAGGTTTAATAACTAGCAGTGGTTTTAACAAATTAAAATATAATTGTACAGTGGCATATGCAGAGCAAATTGCACGTGAAAAAATACATGAGGAAATTCATGGATTAACTACTATGCATTTGAACAGATACATTTGCTGCAACAGGATATATTATTATACTAGTAGATGGGTGGAGAGAGAATACAAAGGAAGCTGAAAAAATTCAAAGGGAAGCAGCTGGCAGGTAAATGCACTGAGCCAGAAAGGAATAATAAGGAGAGAGGCAGTGAGTGGAAAACGGAAAGGATAGTAATTTCTTAAATAAAGAAACAAAAAGTAGAGGGAAATGTATGCTGCATTTTGGAGTACTATGAAACACAGATTACAGAACAGCAAACACGTGTACTTAAAACAGAACAAGAGGTAATTTGCTTACTTGAATATGACTGTAATAGGAAACCTCCATTACGTGGGATCTATTGAAAGAGGAGAGGCTAAACCTAAGAGCCAGAAGTGTCAGAGAAGCCATAGATAATGACTGAAAGAGGCTTGTATAATGGCTACTAGAGTAAAAAGAACATATGCTGAAGTTAAAGAAACAGCAAACCGCATGCAGCAATTCCATCCCTGGTGTGCCTGCTGCAGTCAATGGAGTCATGCCAGGGATGAGTTTAGTCCATGATCAATACCAAGGCCAAGATTTTAAAAACTCACTAGTAATTGGTGTCTCAGTTTTGGGTGCCCAACTTGAGAGGCAGAGGAGTCTTATTTTCACCAATTTTTTTAGGCTTTTGACTTTCTTCTCCCAATTTTTTTTGTAACAGCAAAAGGCACAGTTTTAGCCCAGACAAAATATTGCCTTTCTCCTCTCTGAAAACAGTTTTAGGAGGGTCTGAGGGGATGTCTACAATGAAGCAGGAAGGTGTGATTTCCAGCTTGAGCAGACACCCACACTAACTCGGAGACAGCACACTAAAAGTAGAAGTGTTGCCGCAGGACGGGCTAGCTGTCCCGAGTACAATCCGGTCCATGACTCTAGGTATGTATTTCAGTGGCTAGCCCATCCTGCCACTAATACAACCATTTCTTTCTTTTTTGGAAACATTTTATTAGAGAAAAGTTACAATAAAACGTTAACATATTACATCAGACATTACTTATTACTTATTCAGGATCAGGTTAATATTCAAAGAACCTGGCTAAAGATTCTGTCTTGCTGGCTGGGGAGCTCTCCTCCTTTGGGTATCCTCTTTTTGGTGCTTCTCTTGTATATGTATTTTCTGTGTGTTTCAAACCGGACTAGATCAAAGCACACTAATAAATTGTTAATGCTCATCAGCAGGGTGCACACAGACAGTTAGTCCATGGTAGGCTAGTGCAGAGTAGATTCATACCCCAGCTTTCTGCAAATTAATTGTTTGTTTCGATAATTCTGTCTACCAAGTAATCTGCAATGTCAGACCCTCAGTTTCATCCTTGACAGTGAGTGAGAAAGGTCAAAAGAAGGAGCCCTATTTATGATGTTTGGAGAGTACCATTCACTGCAGTATTGAGATGCAATCTTGAACATCGTCTTGTTTGAAATATGATACTAGGCAGATAAATTCTACAATCCAAGATGGATGTAAAAAGAGAACTCTTAATACTCCATTTCCCCCCCCCCCTCTTTTATGAATCATTCTGGTTTGGTTTTTAATCTGACATGAGATGCAGAGAATAGCAAACTTCTGAAATATTCGACAATGATGTCTATTATGTATGGCTAGATACAGTACCCAGAATATCAGGACATACATTGCATTCAGCTTATAGTAAGAGGGTAAATATTAAGCACAATCTCCCTAGGATGGTTATGCTAATGGGACTCTTCTTATTGAACAAACAAAACAAGCACATTATCATCGTGATATCTCACTCTTCCAAAATCTTGGGAAAAATTGTGCCAGGAATTGTTTGGCAGAACTTTCCATTGATTTTGATGAAAATGTCTGCTTTAAAACCAATGACGGTAATAGAGGAAAACGTTTGCTTTCCTCTCTGGTGCACAACAGCAGACTCCCCTGTGCCAATGTTTCCAGGGGTCAATGGTAATACTAATGTGCAGGTGGCATTACTGGCCCATTAAAATCAGGTGGTCACCTCTGTCTGGGTCTTCTGTGGCCTAGCTCTCCGGCCGGGTCACTGAAAAGGTTAATCCCCTATTGAAGTACTCAACGTCCCAAAATGAAGACCACCTTCAACAACTGTCTCAAGTTAACATAAAAAAGGGGTTTTGCCCCCTCTGGGGTCAACTCACAGTTCTTTTCACTCTTATCAGAGCACTGGACATCTTTTCAGTTCCCCTTTTCCTCTTACAGAACACTGGCTCCAGGACTGCATCTCTCGAGCCAGGCCCCTGGAACAAGGAGTTAGCTCAGGGGTCGGCAACCTTTCAGAAGTGGTGTGCCGAGTCTTCAATTATTCACTCTGATTTAAGATTTCACGTGCCAGTCATACATTCTAATGTTTTTAGAAGGTCTCTTTCTATAGGTCTATAATATACACCTCTACCTCGATGTAATGCTACCCGATATAACATGAATTCAGATATAGCACGGTAAAGCAGCGCTCCGGGGGTGGGAGAGGGCTGCGCACTCCGGTGGATCAAAGCAAGTTCAATATAATGCAGTTTCACCTATAACGCGGCAAGATTTTTTGGCTCCCGAGGACAGCGTTATATCGAAGTAGAGGTGTACAACTAAACTATTGTTGTATGTAAAGTAAATAAGGTTTTTAAAATGTTTAAGAAGTTTCATTTAAAATTAAATTAAAATGCAGAGCCCCCGGACTGGTGGCCAGGACCCGGGTAGCGTGAGTGCCACACGTGCCATAGGTTGCCTACCCCTGAGTTAGCTCCATTCCTTTGGCTCAGCTCTCTAGCCACAACCCAGCTCAGCTGCTTTCCACTACAGACAGCCCCTAGTTTCTGGGTTTCCTCCCTTTTTAAGTCCTATACCCAGCACAGGTGTGGCCGGAACAACTTGCATTTCCATTCAAATGTAGGCGCTCAAAGCTCTCCATGTTTTGCAATAGCTAGATGGAATTATGGCTATTGTGAAGTGGCTGTAGGAAGCTGTTATGTGCCAGCAAGATCTAAGATTAATCTACAGGTCCCCTTTCGTAACCAATCATTGTTTACAGTTTTACGATTTTTACCCAAAGCCATCGACTGAAAAGTAAATCTTAGTAAAAGCAGCCAGAAAAGATCAGAAGAGTAAAATCCATTCAAAATTTATTCAGAAAATAGTAAAAGCATTTTAACAAACAAACATTTACAATCACTTGAAGACATGGGACATGAGCATCAAAGACCTGAATGTGTTAGATGAGTGTATTTGCTTGGAAAGCAGTTGTAGATTTAATGCAAGAAGGGGAAGTGGAAAGGAGATGAGGCAACATGAATTACAATCTTGTGTTTATAAGAAAAAAGTGTTTGTTGGCAGTATTTCACCATGGTTTTAAAATGATTGCTACAAGAATGAACTGATGTTCTTCCATTAAAAAGGAATAAGATCGTTTAAAATGCAAAAAAGGTTAGGATGCATAGATATTTCAATATTATGTACCTGAATTATCTTCATCACAGATTACTAAGGGTATAACAAATGAGTAGGATAATAGCTGAATAAGCAAATACTGAACAGCGAAAAAGGTCAAAGCAGCACAGTAAACTATTATTTTTCTAAGTATGCATGAAGCACTGAAATTCTGATACCTTATTCTCAGGGCAAAGACTGTAATGAGAACAGGAAATGACACATCATGAATCCATTGTCTTGACAATGATGTAATGAGAATGGGAAATGGTAAGAGAATAACTAATTTGCCTTCTGATCCTAAAGTTGTTATCTTGTGGATCTGCTCAGATGCCAAAGAGTGAAGGATGTTGGACATCAGTGGGAGAGCGGAGGGAAAATCACAGGTAGAATGACATTGTATTGTCTATAAGTAGAGGGCACTATGGAAATAGACTACAAACATTAGAATTTGCCTGCTAAATTACTAAAGACTGATACATTAAATAAAGATTATAAAGTCTTTGCTCAGTTGCGATTCTCACACATAAGGCAAAAGTTGAAATGGCAGGATGAGAAATCAAAAAGTCTCCCACAGATGGAGAAGTGAGAATGATAGAACAAATCAAATATAGAAATTCAAGATGAGTCCTAGCCACATGTTCAGTTCCAGATCCAAAGGTCAGGCCCATATCCTGAGGGAAATACAACTGGGGACATTGTGGTACTTATGACTGATTTTGAGATTCATATGACTTATCTGCTTCTCTTTTGAGGCAATCAGGTGCTATTTTTTAAATTCATTTAAGTTTTGCATCCAGACCACTAACTGAAAGAAATGAATATTATTTTCATACCTTACTGTTTAGATCAGGGTCCTTGGATTAAAGTGGTCAGTGTAAGATAAACAGGCGTCATGCTAAGAACTGAACATATTACAAAGAAGGGTTCAAATCATTCACAATTTAAAACATTATACAGTCACTGCCCCTAGTCCTCAGGCAGCCAGAGGATTGGCATGAATATGGCTAGAGGTGCCAAGCTTGAAACCCAAGTTTGGATCAGGCCCCTCTATTTTGAGCTGTGTGAAGTGCAGCTTGGATGGAACACAGAATCTGGGTCACTATTTGAAAACACATTTTTTTGGCAAGGTCAGTGGTTGCAGATGCATTAGTCAGATCTTACTGTACCTGCTTTTGTTCCTAAACACCTTTCAGAAGTATACAGTATGTTTTTAGGGTTAACAAAAGCATATACCAACATTAGTAATTCTACAGACTATCCAGCATGTATTGATGCATTGGTATAGCTTGTCTGTGGCTGTATTGTTACCAGTCAAATTGCTATTTATGAATGACACCAAATCTTTAGGGGGAAAAGTATGGCAAAGTTATGAATGTCTAAGGGTCCTGGTTTGCATTTTGATTTATATTTAAAATATTGATTCCATCAAAGGGAGAGATACAGGAAGATCATAAAGAAAATGACATCTCCAAAGGGACAATGAAAACAGCAGATTGACTGATTTATTTGAAGATGGGGAGGAGTCACATTTTTCATTTTCATCGTCACCCAGTCAATGTATTTTATTAATCTCATTTTACTGAAGTACAACATGCTGCATCTATTGATGTCATTCAATACTTTGTAATAAAAAAGATCACTAATGTACTTAAGGATTCTCAGTTAACGATCATGAGTCATTATAGTTAACCATGATGGATATTTTTCTAACATTATCTTTTTCAATACAATAAGATGGTAGCGCAAAGTTACTGTTTTCAAAGACGAAGTGGGACAAGGATTTCCTTAAATGCTGAACTGTGGATATAGTAACAATAATATCTGGTGATAGGATACCAAATTGTCCACATTACAAACCACCTTCAAATACAGTAGCACAGGAAAATGTGCTTTGGATAAAAGTTACATTTCCCCCCCCCTGAATGCTTTTAATATGGATTACAGAGTACCCTTATTAGTATCAACTACAAATTGACGTAGTACATCACTGCATCTACTTGAAAGAGACACTTTGTTATGTCTCCAAACTAGGGATTGACACAATACATCATAATGGCTCCAAAACTGTTGTCAGCACTATGTATTATTAATATTTTCAGGCACCTATATTTCAGCCCATGTCATGTTCGTTATGGATTGAAGCTAAGGCACCAACCTGCAGTTATGAAGCAAATAACATTTATTTTATTTTATTGTTGTACCTTTTGTATCATTAAAAAACGAGATAGCATGGCAGGTATTTTACCCACCTTTGGACTTTTAATATTAAGTGACCTCCTTCATCATCTCCCTGTTTTTCCAAAGGTAGCAGATCACCCCAACAGAGTCAACAGGGTGTCTTCCTGGTATGCATGCGCAAACACACACACACACACACACACACACACGGTAGCCACAGTAAAGATTATGGCACACTCTTAATCTGGGAACTTGTTGCAGAGGAACTGGGAGAATTTTCCTGTTGCCTCTTACCTTATGTGGGATGGTGACTGGGGGAGTCAGTAACCACATCCCCTGCTGAAGGGAACGGGAAAAGGCCAGATGGTGTACACTGAAAACCTGGTAGCAGAGGGGAAGAGGAGTAGGTAGTCGACTGGGCCCCCATCTGAGAACAATAAAAATTAAGGAAAGTCTCACTCCTAATTCTGGTAGTTTATTTTTAATGATAGTGAGATGCGCACAGTATAAGGGAGGGTTATTCCTTAAACATAGGGTCTTTTTTTATAACTGCCTGCTGCGACCACTTACAAGTTAGTGGAACTATTCATTAACTCAAAGAAACCCAATACACTTTTTAAATAAAACATTCAGTGTCCTTTTGAGAACTGTCAGATTATCACCACTAGGGATGGGTGAGCCTCTCCCCATGCCCCAACCTCCTGCCCCACCTGCTCTCCAAACCCCTTGATCCCAGCCCAGAGCACCCTCCTGCACCCCAAACCTCTCATCCTCAGCCCTACCCCAGAGCCTGCACCCCCATCCAGAACCTGCATCCCTTCCCACACCCCTGCCACAGCCCTGATCCCCCTCCTGCCCTCTGAACCCCTCGGGCCCAGCCCAGAGCACCCTCCTACACCCCAAACTCCTCAGGGCTCAGGGGGTGCAGGCTCTGAGCAGCGCTTACCTCAAGTGGCACCCGGAAGCAGTGGCATGTCTCTTCTCCAGCTCCTACGTGGAGGCATGGCCAGGTGGCTCTGCATGCTGTCCCATCTGCAGGCACTGCCCCTGCAACTCCTATTGGAGCACATAGGAGCTGGAGCTGGGCCATGCCGCGGCTTCTGGGAGCCATGTTGTGCTGCCCCGATCCTGCGTCCCTGCCGGAGAACCAGAGCGCGGCCGAGCCACATAATATGACTCCTGACCCTGCACCCTGACCAGAGCACCAGAGCTAGTGGTACTTCCACCTTCCTGACTGAACTTCAATTTGCTGATTCTGATCCAGGAGTTTATGTTGTTGAGTCTGTGGGATAGCATGCTTTGCCTCAGAGGTGAATGAAGTGTATCGCTGAGTATTATTTGTGTGTTGTTGGCATTTAAGGAGGTGAAGTCTGACAATCAAGCTGTAAATGTTGAATTAGGGTCAGAGAGAAAATGGACTTTTATAGTTAATCTCCCCTCCTTTCCAAACCTCTTAAACAACATGAGTTTGAAAGGTCAACGCTAACTCTGACCATACAGCAGTAATATATAGTCAACCAATTATGGCACCGTATTGATTAGTTGAATATTTAATATCTGGTAAAAAGATGCTTCAGACCAATGTATTGGACTCTCCCATCCTAAATTCTCTGCTGGCATAAAAGGGCAAAATCCGTTGAAATCAATAGTGCTGAGTCCATTTACACAGCCACAGAATTGGCTGTGCAGACTGGACATTGTTTAAAAACATCTACTTTTATTAGGAAAAAAAAGTCTTTACGAGTATGATAGAAAATCCTTTCTAATCCAGTGGCCTTTTAGGAGATCTACAGTATAACTGAATGCCTTGTTTGCATTCCTGCTGAAGTTAAGGGTGAGCTTTGCTTTTTATTCCTCTACCTACTAGAAGCACTACATAATTCAATTATAAGTACCTCCAGGAACCTTCTAATTATATGTTAGCAGGTCAGGAATGAAATAGCCATGCTACCCTTTAGTCTGGAATAACAGACTTAAAACACTGGACAGAAAAGTTCATCTGCTCATTAAGAGGCCAAGTGTAATGTAGTTAAGAGCTGCAATGAGCTGTTTTGTTGGAGAGCTGAATGTTTGGGGAAGCCCCTCCAAAAATGGGGAAGTTAGTGACCTTGCTTGTTACTGATTGATTAACCAAAGAATCAGAAGTTGGTTAAACACATGGGAATCATTCATTGTTTTATTGGGTTTATCTCGGACGGAATTCACACGAGGGAGGAGTATAAGTTTGCAAGAGCAGAACACCCCCCTCCCCCACCACAATAGAGACATGAGATGGTATTTTTTCAGAGAGGTTTCTGCATTGGTCTTAATTAAATCTTCCCCAGGCTTGCACGGCTTTAAAAAAAAGTTACAAAACAAGAACATGTCCATCAGGCAGGTTTTTCTAAGCTCTGACAGCTCTAAATGCAGGCAGCTGCAATACAAGCTTCTCCTCAAATCCTTGAAAATGACCTTAACCTCAGGGTGAAAGATAATGTAGTTGCTATGCTCACTCTGCACGGAGTGTCTAGTGATCAGAGGCTCATGGCAAAATATGTATATTTTTTTCTTATGATATAGACCATTGTTCGCTGGTAACTCATGTGATACCACAACATTATCTCTATGACAGTTTGATTTTTTTTAAATGTGAAAGAATGGCATGAATTCAAACAGACCGTCACTTCAACATCTAGACAAATGACTTTGTAATGCCTTCTGAGTTAACTCCTCCATAGCCACATGGATGCACCATTTAAAAAATTATTTAGGCTCCCAATCTTCTTTAATTTATACCAAGGATGGGGAGGGCTAACACAGATCCCAGCATATTGTGCAGCCCAGTGTTACGTAGGGGCAGATTCCTCAGCCGGTATAAATGGTTATCCCTTAACTTCAGTGGAACTGTGACAATTTACAGCAGCTGAGGATCTGCCCCAGGAAGTGCTAGTTAGGGGCAAAAGAACACAATTATCTGATAGCACTATAATCAAAGCGGTTTATAATAATTAATTAAATAATCATTAGCAACAGACACCACCTCTCACAGAAAAAACAATCCTGCATTAAAAGAACATTATTAAACTTGCAAAGTCATGCCCTCAAAAGTTAGGAAACACCAGAATTAAGGTTTCCTGTTCCATCCAGAAGGATCCCAACATACACCTCTACCCGATATAACGCGACCCGATACAACACGAATTCGGATAGAACACGGTAAAGCAGCGCTCTGGAGGGGCGGGGCTGCACACTCCGGTGGATCAAAGCAAGTTCGATATATCACGGTTTCGCCTATAACGCGGTAAGATTTTTTGGCTCCCGAGGACAGCGATATATCGGGGTAGAGGTGTACTTTCGTACGTGGTGTCTCTGAAATCAGCCACCAGCCAGGTTTTCCATGTCCAAAAAGCAGTGCATACACACCAGGAGGAGGCTTTAGGAGAATTTTGAAGAAGGACACCCTGGCCCAACCTCAGTTGAATCTCAAAAAGAAACTACAGTACAATTCATGGTCCTCAATTTCCTTGGAAGGATGGAGGGCTAAGTTAACCCTAGTGGGCTCTGAGTTCTGGTTCTCGGGGAATATAGCTCTCCCACAGTGGATGCTTAGACCACTAAGATATGCCCCCAGGTATAGAAAATTCCAGAAATGAAACATGTACCCATTGTCATGAAGGATCCTCCTGAATTTTGAAGCATCTCCAGGGTAGCTTTAATTTCAGTTACATGTTAGGAGAACAGATCCAAACATTTTCTAGCAGGGCATATAAAAATAGAAAAGTATTATTTAAAACAATTGATCAGGAAATTCTCACTGAGAATTCTCATTTATTTTGCAAAGTATCCTGAACTAGAATGGCAGGAGACACAGCCACCACAATGTGCACTCACAACTGAATTTAACATTAACAGGATTGTAGTTAGCAATAAAATATATATGTGTGTGTGTGTATAATCATAGTCTTATAACCTTAACCATTAACAGACACATTTTCAAAGCAGTCTCCACAACAGGCCTGCAAAGTGTCAGATCAAACCCATTGGCATGAACTGAACCATGCATTTTACACACACACAAACACATCTCAGTATACACCGTTGTCCATTTTTCATGGACAAATATGAGACAGTTGCATGTACAAATCTGTGCAAATTGTGTGTGAACATTTTTGAGGGCTGCTTTGACAGTTTGGCCCAAAGAGACCGAATCATGAAATAGAATAGAGTCCAGAGTATACTTTGAAATGTGTATAACTGAAACCAGTTAAGACACTTTATGCTTGCTATAAATTCTGTGGTCTCAATCAGCAGGATTACTAACTGTAAAAGTACAAGCTCCCTTTGCAATCAGAAGAGCTAGAAAGTTAGTTTGAAGATATAATCTTAGGCCCTCTTCCCACCCATACCTACCCACATGAATAATGTCAGCAGGGCCAGCTCCAGGCACCAGCTTACCAAGCAGGTGCTTGGGGCGGCCATTTCAGAGAGGGGCGGCACGTCCAGCTGTTCGGCGGCAATTCAGCGGACAGTCCCTCATTCCTGCTCAGAGCGAAGGACCTCCCGCCGCAGATCGCGATCGTGGCTTTTTTTTTGTTTTGTTTGTTTGTTTGGCTACTTGGGGCGGCCAAAACCCTGGAGCCGACCCTGAATGTCAGTAATCTCTTTTTCCAGGATCAGGGCCTTAGATTCAGAAGAATTCTGTGGAAATCTGTGAAGACTATTGATAGAAGTCTCACGTTTTTGCATCCAGAGACTTCTGTCTCATCCATTACTGTTTCACTGTTAGGTACTCTTCCAATTTTGCTAACAAAATATTATTTGTTGGGTTCTTGAGGTGTTTTTTTATTTATATGTTGAAAAGTCAACTCCCTGCATCCCACCTACATATTTTCTCCCTACCTCAGGTCTGATTCTCACCGGAGCAGTTAGAAGCTCTTTAGTTCTATAGCAGAGCAGCTGTATCCATGTAAATTATTTGTTCTAATATCGTTTATCTTTTTCTACTACTTAGATTGTAACTGTAGCATTAAAATAGGGAGCAAAATAGAAATCAAAATAGAAAACAATTTTCAACTAGAAAAGTGTATTGAAAGTGTTAACATAAGAGATTGTGAGGCAAATTTTATAAACTTCTACCAATGAACTTTGAATTACCCTGCCCCTTTCATATTTTCCAGTTAACATACATACATCTGCTCCTGCCATGTAATCAACTGATTGTTACACAAGCATTTTCTAAAGCTATGACAAACTCAGATTTATGAGGTCAAAAAGTTCAGACTTAATCCATTCAATAGCTGCAATTTATCGTCTGATGATAATTGTATACACAAACATTGTAATGATTTAGATGACATAGTGTAAAGATGAAATCCGTTTATTTTAAAAGGGTTTCTAACCTCTAAAATATGTTGCCATGAACACCTTTCTAAGTCCACTTTTAACAACATGGTTATTATTGTTTTATTGATCAGGATTTTATTACTGATTTGACACTTATATTTCATGTTAATCGAAAAAGGTGTAATTTTTCTACAAGAATATGACTGTAATTAATTATATCATTATTATGTTTTCAGTGCATTCCATTTAAAGAGGTCTAGAAAGTAGTGCTTAATTTATCATACATGTATTATAAGGAATATGTAAACCTCTTTTAAACAGACAGAGAGCATGATCCTTTTGGAGATGATGGGATATGACATAGGCACTATATTTATAGATTCCTGCCTCTATAGTGACCTGATTTTATAGTGTCAGATATTTTGGAATGGGATTGTAAATTAGCAATTTAGAAAGCCTGGATTGCTCACAATATTACCATCAGTTAGTCTTATAACACTAATTACTGGTCATCCCATAATGCCTTCAATAGATCAAGAAAACAATCTGCAAGCAGGGCAAAGAATGGTATGTCAGAATAACACTGCATTACATATATGACTCCTTGAACTTTCAAGTTCTGCAAATGATTAAATATTACTGCAAACAGACTTTGGAATAGACAATAGTTGTGTTCATTTACCTTTTCTAAACATGAAGCAATGCTTGTTGTTGTACACTTTGTACAGGCTCTAAAACGTTTAGCTAAATGTGAAATTTAAATTGATCTTCAGGTTATTGCCATTGATCTTTTCACTTTTCTAAATGTAACAATGTTCATTGCTGGGACTAGAAACCTGTATATACATCAGCAGAATTTATGCTTTCAACCAACATAAACTTCACAGGGGGAACTACTATATATAACCAAATGCTCATGAAATGAAGGATTGGCTTGTGTTATCACATGCTGTACATTGTGCAATATCATGTTTGCAAACTTGTCACATAAATTCAAATTCCATTAGCAATATCCCTTGCCTATAGTCAATTCAATTGCCTTACTATACATTTGCACTAGTACTCTGCAGTAATGGTTTTAATCCATATATCTAATATCATGTGTGCAATAAAATATTATCAGTGCTCATAAAAACACGCCTTTCAAATTACACCTGTGTTTTATAAATACATCGGCATAAATAATAACCATATTCAAAACGTGCAGATATTTGTATAATGCTAATTATTGTTTTCCCAGTTAAAATACCTTCAGTTTACAACATTCAACTGACATAGCATAGACACACAGGCCCCAATCCTGAAACATTTATGCCCGTAACTTCACACATGAGTAGAATTAACCACATGCTTAAGCTTTGGTAGGATCGTGGTCTGATGGTCCAATTCTGCCTCCCTTATTGATGTTGAGCATTACCTTACCCACTGATACCACTGAAATCGGTGGAGCTCCATGTGGGCTCAGGAATCCACTTTCAGAGACTAGTTTGAAGGATTGGTGCTTAAGATACTACTCAGCATGATGGTAGCAGAATGGGGCCCTAAATATTTGAAACCACCTATTTCATGCTGACTACTTAAATATTGTACGTTTTAGTTGGGGGGAACTAAAACATACAACCCATTATAAAATATAAAAAGAATACCTGAGCTTGTTCTGTGGTAATGATATGCAGATGCCTTTGTTGCTTCATTGTTCTTAAGCAACACTAAACTGGCTCACATTTGTCACTCTTTAGATTGCTAATAAACAATAATGTACCAATATTTTTGACTGTAAAGGTATCTGTTTGAAATGGTCAGTATAAGGAAAGATTTGGCTTAACAGATGATATAGCTTATCCTAATATTGTAATGGAATAGGTGAGGAAGACAAGCCCCTTGCTATATTTTAATATGGGCTGAATCAATCAACAGTCATTGCTGGCAAGTCTGTTCTTGGAAAGTTGTCATGGAATGAAATGATGAGGCCCAGTTTGTTTTATAGTGCTTAAACGGACACTCAACTTGCTGTGGAGGCAAGAGAACTGTGTGAAATACGCAACATTTTTTATTGTTGAAATATGCAGAGCAGTAGGAAGGGCCTTTGTCTAGGACAGAGCAACCAGGGCGATATGTCCAACAACGCTTGGTCATGGACAGCCTGCTCCCACTTATGGAAAGCTGTGGCAGCTGATAGCTCCCTTCCAGCTTCTATGCCTTGACCTTTTGGTCACTTACTCACTGAGGCTCTTTGTCTCCCTCTAGTGGCTAGACCAAATATACAGTCTGCTCTTAAGAGGCTAAAGGATAGAGCGTGTTAGAAAAATTCCCAGAAACATTTTTGGCTGGAATTTGCCAATTCGTCAAAATCAAAATGTTTTGTAGAGACAGTTCAATTTTGACAATTTCCACTGGCAGCTTCGGGGCACCCCGCTGTGCAGACAGCCTCAGAGTCAGGAGCCCCATGGCTTCCAGGGACCATGGCTACAGAACACCCAGCCTAGGGGGCTGCCCCAGAGCCATGGCCCCATTCCCTTGAATGGAGAATTCCTATAGTTTTGGGTTGGTTTTGAACTGGAGAAAATTCAAAATTTCAAAATCGCAAAATCCTGGAAAATGGAATGACTTTTCTCTGCCCCGCTCTACTAATGGACTTGGCCCTTTAGCTCAAGCAGTAGAAGCTCATGACTTTAGATCAAAAAGGGTCACACACTATTGAGGATCAATAAGCCACAGGACCCTGGAGAGACCTGTGACTATTTCTGTAGGTGAAACCAGAACAGGCCCTGGCCTCTTCTACATCTGCCAAAATTCCCCAAAATCTCTGCCACCACTCTTCTACATGCTACTGTGAAAGGGTAAAACCACAGCTTCTCTAGATGGGGATGGAGCTTGCAAATGGAAATGCAACAAAACAAAAAGATTTGGGTTTTTCCAAGACGGGGTACAAAATGCTTTAGAATGCGTCTATGCTGCTGCTATCTCCTTAAATTGGCTGTCTTGCAGCAACAGGGAGAAGAGAGTCCAAGAATGTTTCATGTGAATGGACTTGTGCTCTAGTAGGGCAAAGAGACCATGCTGTTATTTCTGTTTCCTTGGGTGGACAATACCAGCCTCCCCCGCCTTCTTCCAAGAGCATGCATTACTTTTATGAGCAAAGCACCCATTAGCATGTTTTACATATTAGTTACTAAGAAAGACTGTCTTCCTGGAGCTCTGTCTTGATCTCTGGTGTGCTGATTTTCAGCGGGGATGGTTTCAGTGCAATGGCACAATAAACAAGGCGTATTTCTCGTTTTAGTTACTGAACTAGTGTTATCAGAAGAAACGCTGACATTTGGTTGGCGCTCTCGTTTTCACAAACTCTCTCTATTACACTTTTCTGATAAGAAACCTCAGTAACAGAAATGTACCTCTGAGACTGACAAGAAAACACAAACATCGTCAACAGCTTCATTCTCCTCTTACACCCATTTTACACTGGTGTAGGAGTTACTCCTGATTTGCACCAGCGTATACATAAGGGGAGAATCAGTTCCAACATTTTAAAGTGAACTTTAAGGACTCTGATGTAAGGGATCAGAAGTCACAAGAGGTTCTGGTTTCCTCATCCTGAAACAACCGTATACTGTTCTTTTCAGATGCCACAGAGGTAAGCACAGAATGAATACCTAGATAGCTACAATACCCTCACCCCTGCTCCAAAAAAAGCACAGGACTGTGACTCACATTCTCCACTAATATAATACAACATTGAGGGAATGGGTCTGTGTGTTCAAAATCAGTGGAGTAGAAGCTTGTGTTGATGGTGTCCATCATGTGTGTGAGTGTGTATGTTAAGGCTGGACACATAATGTAGCAATTGGATGAGATGCAATTTACAGTCAGAGATCCAGATATTTGGACATTCCCGATCTGGACCTTGTTCACCCAAGGCATTGGGAATTACCTTTGATGTCTTTTTGGCAGGGGTGGGAATATGGACCAGGGGCCAGCAAAGCTCTTCGTGGCAGGGGACTGCTCCTATTTTCCACTCCAACTATTTGGTCAAGTGACCATTCAATCAGAAGCCACCTGGAAGGGATTACCTAATAAAACTGTTCTCTCCTATCCCAAATCCACAAAATGTGGGGCACAAAGAAACAGCTCCCACAGGCTAAACTGTCAAAGAGAGAGCAAGAATGACCCCTACAACACTGCACTGATTTCCTGGGGCCAGGGACACTCCAGTCTTCTTCTTCTTCCTACTGCTCAGGGCCTCAGGCAGAGATTTATTCTGCTACCACCAAAGGACCTGGGCTGTCTCAGGGCCAAGGGGGTCAATGCAGTGGCACAGTAGCAGGAAAGTACCTCTTCCTTCTATTATTGCTACAGTAATAGGGTCTCACTGCTTCCAGGAACCCCCTACAAACCCCGAAGACCCTTTTCTAGATCTAAGGACACAGCAGCCTCAGCAGGCTCCCCTAAAGATAGTTGTCTGGGGAAGTTCCATTGAGCAGGGGTCTTTAGACTCCCCGGAGACAAAGGTTGATCTCAGAGCCAGTAGGGGGGGAAGTGGGATCCTGGAGTTGGGCAGGGAAGGAAAGCCTGAGAGGGATTGTGGGGAAGGGATGCTGCATTATTTAGAATATTTAGATTCTCAAATAAGGGCTGATATTTGAACTAGTTAGGAAATATCTTTAGATAGGTTGCACATAACGGATATGTGTACCACTGCCTTCTGCTGGAACATAGCTAACCTGCTTATGCCAGATAGGCCCTTCTGCTAGCTGAATCACTGGAGATGGTACTTGTTTAGGTGACTAAGCAGAGGCTATTGTTTCACATGCCGAGTCAAGATATTGTATCAGGAGAAAACGGGATGGAGATAGGCACAAATCACAGCTGTTTGGTCCCCTGTTTTAATCCCCTCTTCCAAAGAGTATTGTGTGATGAGGTCAATTTGTACTGTGCTTACCTGGAACTCATGTAAGTAGTAGTTCTTTTTTTGCTTTTACAACGCCAATTACTTGCATTTAAAAATAGATCCAGAGAACATGTTCTATTTTTTCCCCCTGCTGATTGCCTGGTGGTTTTATGGCACTTATTGCTGAGAAGGAAATCAAAATACCATCACCGATTAGGCATGCAATACTTGTTTTTGTTTGGATAGCAATCTAGAAACAGAATGAGATGCTATCTGGTAGGGAAGAGATATGTACTCCCTATTTTATAGCGTGTGCAATGCATGCATACCCCATTTCATACAAAAAGGCTTCTGGAACTGAGATGTTAAACTTAATGAACTAACATTCTTCTACGAAAAATGCTGAGAAAAGTCCAAGGTGCATTAGTCCACAGATCTCTCAATCCCCCCTAAAGGTCAGTGTCCTTAATGTAAGAAATAACAATGAAACAGAATTCACGCCATCCCTGCAGCTCATTATGCAACTTGCCACAATGAAGTAGCCTGGACTTGTTTGAGAAGGAATCCAAATGTTAAGTTATTCACATGCCTAAAAATATTTTACAAACCACATAAGAGGGGATTGCATCTGCAGTAATAGGTAACAACTGTGAAGCAAAGGATGGGAGTTAGGAACAGCTGGTGATTCATCTCAAACTTTGACTCTCATGAGAAAAGCATTCTTTATATAGTATAGAACTTTATTTGTGTAAAGTATTTAGTGTCTGCCTAGGGAATGGGATGTTTGGAACAAGATGCTGGGCTACTTGGTTGGTATTAACTGGAGACCCTTTGGGTTCAAGTATTTCAGATATTACAAGTGGATGAGTCAGAGACAAAAATTCCTTTCATTTTGAAATTTCCTTTCATTTTGCTTCAGCTTTTTAAGCACATTTGAACAGTTCATTTTTATAATACAGTAGTAGAGGAATACAAGCAGAGAATCACACTTGCTAAAGTTATCTCCAAATCTTCATATGTATTTTAGGGTGAGGAAAATTCTATCAAGGAATTCATAACTTGACAAAAGAGAGACTGATGGACTTTGCAGCCAATGCATTAGGATTATTAAATTATGCTTTGTTATCTTCTTCACACATGGTAGAAACTTCTATGAATTATTCTCATCGGGATGATTCCTCGTTATAACGTCTGAAAACTCTAGAGTTAGAGGACACTTTGATTACTGATTTCACTACGTATTAACAATATCTCTTCTTCTGAAGAAAATGAACATTCACATATTCCACCCAAAACCAGCCTCCCCAGACTTGAAAGACAACATCAGTCATAAGTTGCTTGTCTTCACTTCCAAAGGCCCTTCACGACCAGAGCACATTCATTATTGAAATGTTGACCACAGCCCCGACTACCCATAATGCCAACCTCCGTTGCCCACTTGTTTAATTTTCAAATAAGCACCTTTGTGTTTTCTCCCATGCTATCCCCCATCTTTGGAAGGAGCTCTATGTAAATATCCACAAAGCTACCTTGTTATCCTCCTTCAAAAAAACCCTTAAAATTCTCCTTTGCTGTGATGCCGACAAAAAACTTGATGACAGTTAGGGCACTGGTCCACTGTTACCAGTGTCTGTCATTCTGACTGTGATGCGTGGGCAGAAAGGGTTAAGCATCCTGCAGGATAAATTACCCAAATTCAACCCTTAGAGACATTTTGGTAACAATGTTTGTGTTTTTGTGTGTTTACATATATATTGTTAGAGGTTAACATTGTAATCAAACAGTCCTTGTCTATGCTGTATTCTGTTAATTCAGAGATCAAAAGCAGATCCTAACATATAAATGAACTGCAAAAATAGTGATATCACTTTATTAATCTCCCTTTGAAATGTATAGCAAATCACCTGCGAATGGCGGAAAATAAGCAATTGCCTTATGTTAATCCCTGTAGCTAATTACTGGTGATGCTTAGGAAACAGGTCTACTTCAAAGTCTCCAGGATTGCCTATTGTTTACCTAAGGACTCCAAGCTGTCAAAAAAAAGGCCTGGAACTGTATAAAGATGTCTTGGGTCCTGATCCTTTTTATCTCAGATCTGCTTGATGCTTCATGCAGGGGAATCTTAAGTTGTAAGACTGAGATCTCCAGTCCCACCTAGATCACCCTTGATATGAACATTGGACTATAACCTATGGACTGAAAGAACTCTTTGCAACTACAAAGCTCACCATCTGTACCATGAATCTGATCTCAGAACTGTACTCATGTCTGTATGTATACTGATCTTTTAACCAATACTCTCTCTCTTTTCTTTTTTAATAAATTTTAGTTTAGTTAATAAGAATTGGCTGTAAGTGTGTATTTTGGTAAGATCTGGAATATTCATTAGCCTGAGAGGTAATGTGTCCAAACCTTTGGGATCGGTAGAACTTTCTTATATGATGAATAAGATTTTCAGTAATCCTCATCATATTTGACTTGGGTGTCTGGGTGGAGGCCTAAGGCTGGGTTGCTTTAAGGGAACTGTGTTATTGGCTTCTGGGTAACCAGTGAGGTTTTATAGAAGCTGTTTTGTGCTGGTTTGGTAAATCTAAGTATTGGACTATCCACCAGCTTTGGGGATTGTCTGACCCATTCTTTGCAGTTCACCCTAATTGAGTAACTTCAGCGTGGTTCCCTGGGACCCCGGACACAGTGTCTAATATAATCTCATTATTTCCTTGTACTCCCATCTATCTGTCTGTATCCACCTGCTGTCTCTTGTCTTTTACTTAGACTGTAAGCTCTTTGGGGTGGGTACTGTCTTTTTGTTCTATGCTTATATGGCACCTAGCACAATGGGGTCCTGTGCTGGACTAGTGCTCCGAAACACAATGGTAATAATAACAATAAAATAATAAGAGCAGGTTCTCTTTTGTTTCTCAAAATGTGTGTGGGGAGTGACCCTAGAAGCCCTCCACATGAGCCACTCCTATTGACTCCAGAGGGGAATTACTCTCCAAAGTCAGTGACTGATCTGGTCAGGTAGGCACAAATCCTGCTCAGGCTCTCTCCACATGTGCTCACCACTTTGCTACCATGAGCATCCAGTATAATGAAGAGTATAACAGGGAGCAGAGGATGCGTCTCATTCCTGCTATGTACTAGCTCACTGGGGGGAGCCTTCCTTTAAGAAACTCAGTTATTCAGGGCTGAATTGGCACTTGCAGCCCACTCTGAGTTAGAAGCCATGAGCGGCCATACTGCCCCACGAGCAGAAAGTGGTGGAAACCTTATAAGAACATCAGCATAAATTTTACAGGCGTGAAACTGCCAGCTGCCTTTCTGAACCAAGCTGTACCTCCATAGTGTTGGAGTGTTGTACATCAATAGCTGAGCACGATGCATTTAGGACTGAATCGTACAAGGTGCTGAACAGGTCCTGAAGGGCTCTGGGGACCCTCAAATACCACTCAGAAAGACTGGCTTCACTCAGCACCTTACAGGATTAGGCCTCCACAGCACCACCAGCCCTTGGCATGCTTACAATGCATGAAATGGTCCCAGAAATCATCCAGACAATAATGCCGAATTCATCTAGGCTAGCTAGAAATTTTAATTTGCATTATTGTCCTTTCTGTTTAGCAGAATCCCTGAGCAAATTCAGTTGAGCATATTGGAATATATAGCTTCTCTTATTTTTCTTGTCACAAATTCATATTAAGCAGCTGCTGGTTTTATTAATTTATGTATTTTATTAGAATATTGTATTTACATAAGTTGTTCTAATGGCAGTGACATATCAGAAACCAAATGAAATATTTGTTGGTATGACACACAAAATTAATTGTTGCCTAGGGTCTAGTACACAGACAATAGCCGTTAATATGGCTTGTTTGTAGTAACAATATTGAACCAATTAAAGTGGGGCTAAGCTACTCAGCTCTGCGAAGCTACTTAGTCGATGCTTGGGGATGTGAGACTTTGCCCTCTACATCATGGGAAAATAACGGGACTTATTTTACTAATGCACGCCCTGCAATGGATTTTTTAAAATTTTTCTTTAATAAACTGAAAATGTACTAGCTTTCTTGTTCAGTGTTGATTACTTTTGCACCCTTCTTGAATTGGGAACCAAAATCCCCACTCCTATATTCCAATGCCTCATTTAGCAAGTGCTCTTGAAGACTATTTCTCCCTCTCTTATTCCAAGTACGCCACAGGTCTGTCCTCCAAAAAAACTTGATAGAATTAGAGATGAACTCAAACCACAGAGTTTAGATCAAAACACTGATAATGCCAGGATGAGGGCTGGAGTCTACTCATTATAAAGATAGGGACTATTTGCTAAATTTGGATCTGGACATAGTTTTGGATTCCAAACCACACCTCAGTTTGGAGTTGTACATAGCTGGGAATTTGGTTCAGGGCCATCTAATTAAAGCATATAGGATGAAATTCAACTCTGTGCAGAGAAAACAGTACAAGCCCACTACAGCACTTATATCCTGCTTAAGCTCTATTTTGGAGGGGCTAAGCAGGTCTTAAGCAGCGCATAAGCCTTGCGCAGGTCCTTGGCTAGAGATGAATTTCATCCATAGGATAGGGAATAAATCTCCTCCACTGAAGCTCCTATTGACTCAGTGTACCTGGGATTTAGAAGGTAAGGCTAATGGATCCATGTCTTTACAGATTAACTGTCATGCTGAAGTGTGCCCTGCATCAAAATGTGACCTTTTTGCTGTGAAGCATGTGCAAATTGCTGTGAACATATCTTGTGGGCATGTGTACATGTGCCGTTGGGGAACTGACATCTCAGTGAATCCCCTGACCTTAACCTGCCATTTGCCCTCAAATTTCAATGAGTGTTTCCTTTTCTCTCTGTACACTGAATCAGTGCAGGGATTCTGCAATACTATGTGAGACTGAACTGTGGTAGATGGGGGTGAAGCCTCCAGAAAGTCCCTCTCATTCAGATCCCAGGCATTTTTGTCCACCATGGAACCCAGACTTTGTCTGGACTCTGCCGTATGATATAGGGGGTTGGCTTGAGGCGTATAGGAAGGCACATGTTGATGGCTATGGAGACCTCATCAAAATGTGCCCACCCTCCCCCAGTTTTCACCCCTGGTCCTACAGAGAGAACATTTTGATGGGCTCCCCAGGCCTGTCAAAATAGGCAACCACGGATTACACTGTCTGAAGTTAAGATGGCAGACAGGCATATTTTGAGATGAGACCACCCAGAGTGGAGAGGTTCTTATCTAATCAGTGGCCTGAGGGAAGGATTCTGGGCTGTGTTCTGGATGCTATTGAAAGCACTTTCTACTTTTGCAAACTACTTTTTTACTTCATGAACATGTGCAAATCTGGACCTTGTGAAGAGGAGATTTTTATGTTCACTCAGAAAGGGTGAAATTAACCCCTGAGCAGACAGCCTGCACAAGAACTATGTACCACTTAGGCCTATATAAGGCTTCAAAATATGGCTTAAGCAGTGCAGAGGCCTTTGCACTGGGTTGGATTTCACCCCATTGTATGAAAAAGGCATTTCATTTAGATTGTGCTGCATGCGCAATTTCCCATACAGCTGTATTTACAATATACTCTGGTAGCTGAGTGCAACCAGGATATCTAATGGAACAGGTAACTTTTGTGTCCATTCAGGAGGAATGCACTGCCAGGAGTTATCATATTTACAATATAAAGGGAGACATATTTTACATTTGTCCCAATTAACCTTGTAACGAGATGTATTGGTGTGCTTATTAATGACAGTAATGAGATGCAGACAAGACAATGCATAAAACATCATTGGGATATAAATTAAATTCGAACACTCAGATACCTTTATGCACTGGACATGAAGGGAAATTATTAAGAGGCAATTTCATAAAAAAAGGCTAATGAGAAATAAAATTCAATACTTTTCCTAGCTCAGATCCATCAGTGTTAGAAACCTGTTTGACCACTGTCTGAGGAACTGTTCCCATTGATATTACTGTGCAAGCGATCAAATTAATTTTATGATTGTTCTCCTGGAATGTTTAGTTGCTACAAATAGTTATGTGTCCATTATCCTGTGACTATATATTAGTCTACATTTTAATTTGCTTTGGTTTGTATGCATAACTTAAAACTAAAAATGTCTTTTCCTATCGTTAATATAAGCTAATGTAGATATAGAAAGTTTGTTTCTCTTCTGAACCAAATCAAGATCACCTTACTCATGATACTTAAGGTTTTATAGATCAAGATGAAGGTCCCAATCCTTTAAACTGTTTCCTCAATTGGCCTGACTAGTTTTGTGCATGTGAGAAGTCACCCGCACGGTAAAAGGTTAACTCACATGCTTGAAATTATACATGCATTTAAGTGCTTTGCTGGATTGTGGCCTAAATCTTTCATTTCTACAGGACCTCATCTTCATTAGAGTCAATGGCTAACTCCCATGCAACTCTGAAAATGTAGTGTGTACCTCTAAGCGAAATGCAGACTTTAAAATGCTTCTCATGATCAGTGATAACAACAAACTGATTACCATGCTGGGCTTTATGATAGCATTTCACTTTCTTTTCATTTATTAGAATTATAACAAACAGATAAATTACAGACACATACACAAACAGCTATGTAAGCACGGCTGAAATAGTCTGAAAATCACTTTATCAGAGGAGTGATTGGATCTCAATGGATACTGGAAATTATAGACAGTACAAGTAATAGCTCATGGCATGACTTATAGTCATCATGAGAGGCAGGAGGCCAAAGAATAGCGCTTCAGATACATAGGAATTGTTCATGTTATTACAATCATACCCAGCAGTGTTATTTATTACGTCTTTAAAATACTAAATGAGCGGAAAGCACAGAAAAAATTGTTTTAAAAATGTTGCTTTCTTTTTAACAGCATCGCACACCCATATGTGCTTTCTCCAGTTAATGATTAGTGTCTTATACATACAATATTTTTCCTCCGTTTAATTCCATCAATTAATTTGAACTAAATGCAAATGCATGACAGCCTTGATTTTCAGTTAACAGGAATAGAAGCTGTTCAGCACCTCTGAAAATCAGCCTCTAATATTATCACTCATATTATGGTAGCATCTAGAGACCCCCACTGAGACTGAGGTACTATTGTGCTAGGCATTGTACAGGTTTCAGAGTAGCAGCCGTGTTAGGCACTGTACAAATACTTATAACGGAAAGAAACAGCCATTGCCCCAAACAAACAACCATCTAAATATATATATATGTATAAAAGGTGAATAATAGCAGAGCAGAGGAAGATTATGAACAGTGGTGCATGATCATAGAGTGTGCCACCTTCACTTATACCTGTTGGCTTGAAAAAGCACCACACCTACTATTCCAAGCTCAGGCTGGGAATAGAACAGGGGTTTTTTGACTCACAGGTCAGACAGTACCTCATCCACTGAGTCATGCTATATCTCTCTTTTAGGAAGCGAATACCTACAGAGCCTGATTTCCTTGCCAGTTGCAGTGCTATTAAAGAGGATTAATGACACTGAAGTGAATAGAATTACACTGGTGTGAACGAGAGCAGATCTAAGGCATGCTGAGTGCAAAACTAGTATTTTTCATGAAATCAGTGATGTCCACTCAACATATACCAGCCTTTAAAGGTAAAATTGTTATTCTTGGGTTCGCTTGTGATTTATGCTGAAGCAAAAACAGAACCAAACTTAAAGCTAGTGGTGGCAAGGCCAGGAGTAATAGCAACTGTAATGAACGTGAGACATAACTCCAGGGGAGGAAAGTCTGGTGTCCTCATCTTGAATGTTAAATGATCCATATGGTTTTAAATACAGAGGGGAAAGAAAAATTCACAATTCCTGGAGCATGGCTCACCTTGCTGGGGAGAGGCTGCTCTGACACACAATTCCCACAGGTTTTTGTCAAAAACAGATATATAGCTCTATCTGGAACAGGGACAGTGAGCTAGGTCCCCTCCCTACTGCCTTTATGTAACTGTATAGCAAGTAACAAGCAATCTGTTTGCACCTGACATTTTAAGTGCCAGTTGATGTGGGCTACCAGGAATCAAAAGGTATTTTTAAATTTTATTTTCTAATCTAGTTATTTTTTAATCACAGCAGCTAAGTGAACCAAGGAAGAAAACAGAGCTGCTGAACAACAAAAATTAAATTAGTAACTGTGCACCCATTGCCAAGGGCAACATACATTTGACAGAGGATATGATAATGACAGATGAATCCTCACTCCCCGCCTAAATTCTCTCTCTACAAAACAAATGCACAGTGTCTTAGATATTTTCACCCACATTCCAGTCACCTTCCTTCCACAGCAGCTGCTTGGAGCTTTGTCAGTGAAAGCCAATAGAGGTACAGTTTCCTGTCATTAATATAATGGGGTCGCCCCAGTTTTCAGCTGACAGCACTGGATTTTTATGGCTTCTCATGCCTTTTCTTTCCTGTTCCTCCTTTGTCCTTTTTTTTCATTTTTTTTTCCCTGGGAATTTTGCTCTCTTCCTCTCTCTGTTTCCCCTGATACAGTCCCTGGTGCCCACACTTTGATTCCTACACCTTCCACATCCCTTCTCTCGTTTGATAGAGTTGGATTGTTGGACTTCTGCTGCAGGCCGTAATGGCAATGAAACAAAGATAATACAATCCCATTTTATTTTGTTCACTGTCTTTCAAACTGCTCCAAACCACTCTACAGTGATGAACAATGCAAACACAAGTAATGGCATGAGGCAACCCCAGCACAGAAAGTGACCTCATGTTTAAATATTAAAAGGCATGGGCCAGACTGTGACTGGCCCCTAATATGGCAAACAGTGAGAGAAGGAAGCTAAGAACTCCTGCCTATTGAAGGGCAATTCACAATTGAAGTTCCTGCATTCGCAACTTTGGTATATGTGCCCCTGATGGTGGGGAGCAGGCATGGCACCACAACCGGCCTGCAAACCAGCTAGGAGGTCAGGGGAGAGTCTTAAAGGTGGTATCCCACCTTTGCTCTGGGGTCCTTAACAGTTCATATGACCCGACTTTTGCAGCTCAGATTTGAAATAGAATGGTGAGACGATGAGGTGGAAAGATGCAAGAAGAATATTCCAGCTGCAGAGGAGAAGGCTCTTGTATCAACAGTGTTCAGAGGAAGAGACGAGGTGAGTGTTAGATGAACAAAGGAGTAACAGAAGGCACAGAAAGCATCAAGGGCAGATCAAGTGCAGAGCGGGTTTAAAAGAAAAACAAACAAGAGGGCAGCTATTATACCTAGGAACACAGGAACTGCCAAACTGAATTAGACCAATAGTCCACTGAGTCCAATATCTTTTTTCCAACAGTGGCCAGAGGAAGATTCAAAAAATCCTGAAGTCAGCAGTCACCTGTCCTGCCCACAGGTGAAATACCTCTACCAGCCAAGATTAGTTTGTGTCCCAAAACTGGAGGGTCCACACCCATTATCCCTTATGCATGCTAAGGAGCTAAATCAGACCCATATGATCTCTATGATATACCTGAGATCTCCACCAGTCTTGAAAGCAGAAGACCCAATGCTTTTCCTAAGCCCAGGCCTATGCACTGTTGTTGCTATGCCACCAGCTTGGCAACAAGTATTTATTATAGTTACTAATATAGGCCCAAACTCTTCTTGCCTTAGTCACAGAAATAGTGCCATGTGCCTAGATAAAGTGACTAGGGTTGGCACCTGTCCGGCAACTAATTTTTCCCTTTAAGGTAACCAAACACACACCTAACTGATGCATCAAATACAGCATACGCCACTTACTAATGATTAATAGAAGTTTGGATTGAGCTTTTGGCTTTCTAGGATTATCAGATGCTAATACACAATATTTAGCAGGATGTTCATGAAAGTGCACCCAATATAGAATACATTTTATTCCTTCAAAACCTCATTTTATGTAGAGAGAAGCTTTCCTCTTATTTTCCTTTGCCAGATAAACTCCAGAGCTGGGGAGCTTTTGTAACAAGGGGCTAGCAAACAATATAGAATTTTGGAGTGAAACCACGTTTAGACAGGAGACATGAGTAACAATACTGCATGTGTGGCAGACAATGGAAAGGAGGGATTGCAAACTAATAATGACAGAGCTATTTTATTATTGAATAACCAGCCTCAAATTTTAGAAACATAAGCTCTCCCATTTTCTATTGTTAATTTTAATTAGTATTTTCCCTAAATAGTGTCCCTGTTTCCATATGCTATTTATACATGTGCAAAGAAAATATACAATACATGCAATGTTAGCAGAATGTCAACAAAGCAGGTTGTAAGCAATATAAGAGTTCTACTGTGTCTGGATTGGGAAAGGTCCTGGCAATGATTTTAGCTTTTGTAGCAGAATATTCTCTTATCAAGAGTTCCTGCTCTGCTAAAAAAATAGTTCCCGATTTTCACACACTGTTATATCAGTGCATTCCAAAATGCACTGAGTTGAGAGAAATGTATTGAACACTGTGAAAAAATAAATAAGTAAGAGTTTCAGTAAAAAAAAAAACTGACTTCAGTTACCTTTGGATCAAACCCTGAACTGGGATTAATGACAGTTTCGACTTCAAATCTCTCCTTAAATTCACTTCTGTGGTGATGCCTGAAAACACAATAGTTGAGAATCTGGTGTGCTGTGACAAATCCTAATTGTCTCACTGTATTCTTGCACTTCTCCTGAATGTCTGTTGTACTCTCCTGTTGTGTCTCAGCATAATTAGACCCCGAACCTGCAGTTCCCAGTGCACAGGGACACGAATGCCCCATACACAGTGAATTGCAGGAACAAGGCCCTTTGGGGCAGGAACCATTTTTTCATTCTGTGTGAACAGTACTTAATCACTGATTGAAGCCTCAACATGCTCCTACAGTACTACTAATAAACGATAATACATTTCCTGCTTCCCTTTCTTGCCGGGAGTCATGCAACTCCGTTTACTGTGAGCAAAACAAATTGAAAAATTGTCCACATACATTTAAATTTGAAAGTAGATTTTGATTTGACTATGGTTACAAGCCTTTTCTGTTCACTCTCTAGGAATATCCTAACACACAGGTTTACTAGCACAACTACTCACAAAAAGCAAATTATCAACTTGATAGTGGTAAAAAAATGGTTAAATCTGTATTGCTAACCACCAAAATTCAAAAATCACGAGTCAGACCCCAAGAAATCATGAGATCAGCCCCCAAATCATGAGGTTTTTTTTAAAAAATTACATGGTATTTTGGTGTGTCTTATGAGTTTTGAACTCCCCCTGCCCACCTGTGTATACTTAAATATGCAATTTATGGTGTGTTGAGCCCTGATTCTGCAATAACCATAGCTGCCGAGTTTTGTGCAGCTCCATGTATGACATTTTTTGCAAATAATTTCTAGATATGACAAGTACATAATTTGCATACTGCCAAATAAAGGGTCATATAAAAATGATAATATAAAAATGAAGGTCAGTATACCCAAGGAATGGTGGGGGAAGGACATGGAGCAGCACAAAACTTGGCCACTGTGGTATTAAAGGGTGTGTGGGGAGAAGTGGGAAGCCAGGGCAGATTTGTTTGTGGGGCGTCCGTATGGAATGTGGGAGTAGCGGAGGCTGCCAGAGGCACTGGATGAGTAGAAGTGGCAAGAAGAAGCTGGGGGTAGCTAAGGGAAGCTGGTTTGGGGGTGTATCCAGGGAAGGAAAGATGGAGTAGAAGTCTGCTGAGGGAAGTGGAGCTGGGGACAGCTGAATTTGCAGGAGGGTCCACAGAGGAAGATGGGGGGAGGGGCTGAGGACTGGGTGGAAGCTGTGGGCAGCTGGAACCTGTTCAAGAGGGGGTGCTCAGTGAATGGGAGGAAGAGCTGGTTATTGAGTGGAGGAGCCTGGGGCCTCTCATGTTCTGTTTCTGCTGCCACATCCCTTTTTCTGCTACTACTGCTTCCACTACCACAGCTTGCTTGCTCTTCCAGGTGCTTTCAACCCACTAGGATCCAGTCGGAGGAGTAATGAGACAGAGGTCACTTGGGTGCCTGCACAGCAGTTGTCAAAACAGCCTCTGGGACACACAACCAGCTGGACACACAACCAGCTGGACACACAACCTTCAGGCTGGGCTGCAGCAATGCACAAGGGGTGGTCTGCATGTGTGAATGTCGCACAAGATGCATGACATTTGGAAGGTATGTCAAAGACTTACACAGGTGCTTAAGTTTACACACAGAGTAGTTCCACTGACTTCAATGTCTAAGGCCTGGTCTACACTAGGCGTTTATGTCGAAGTTAGCGCCGTTACATCGAATTAACCCTGCACCCGTCCACACCGCGAAGGTATTTAGTTCGATATAGAGGTCTCTTTAATTCGACTTCTGTACTCCTCCCCGACGAGGGGAGTAGCGCTAAATTCGACATGGCCATGTCGAATTAGGCTAGGTGTGGATGGAAATCGACGCTAATAGCTCCGGGAGCTATCCCACAGTGCACCACTCTGTTGACGCTCTGGACAGCAGTACGAGCTCGGATGCTCTGAACAGCCACACAGGAAAAGCCCCGGGAAAATTTGAATTTGAATTCCTTTTCCTGTCTGGCCAGTTTGAATCTCATTTCCTGTCTGGACATTGTGGCGAGCTCAGCAGCACTGGCAATGATGCAGAGCTCTCCAGCAGTGATGGCCGTGCAATCTCAGAATAGAAAGAGGGCCCCAGCATGGACTGATCGGGAAGTCTTGGATCTCATCGCTGTGTGGGGTGATGAGTCCGTGCTTTCCGAGCTGCGCTCCAAGAAACGGAATGCAAAGATCTACGAGAAGATCTCTAAAGACATGTCAGAGAGAGGATACAGCCGGGATGCAACGCAGTGCCGCGTGAAAATCAAGGAGCTGAGACAAGGCTACCAGAAGACCAAAGAGGCAAACGGACGCTCCGGATCCCATCCCCAGACATCCCGTTTCTACGAGGCACTGCATTCCATCCTAGGTGCGGCCGCCACCACTACCCCACCAGTGACCGTGGACTCTGAGGATGGGATATTGTCCACGGCCGGATCCTCGGACATGTTAGCGGACGGGGAAGATGAGGAAGGAGAAGAGGTGGACGAGGCAGTCGACAGCACTCACAACGCTGGTTTCCCCGACAGCCAGGATCTCTTCATCACCCTTACAGAGATCCCCTACCAACCGTCCCCAGCCGTTACCCCGGACACAGAATCTGGGGAAGGATCAGCCAGTAAGTGTTGTAAACATCTAAACATTTATTTTTAACAGAACAGGAATATTAACAATTAAAAAAATGGGTTTCTCATGATTAGTTTGCCCTAGGCGCTTAACGGTTCAGTCATGGGCAGTGCAACTATTGAAAAAAAAATCTAGCAATGTCCAGTTTTGCATGATTGTCCTGCCCAAGCCGCTCTACTGTTTAGTCACTGCTACAGCAGCTAGAGTAAAATGCGGTCTATATGTCCGGGGATGGAGCAGAAATCCTCCTGTGACATCTCAAGGAAGCTCTCCTGGAGGTAATTGGAAATCCGTTGCATTAGGTTCCTGGGGAGAGCGGCCTTATTGGGTCCTCCGTAGTACGACACGTTGCCGCGCCACGAGACAAGCAAGTACTCGGGAATCATTGCTCTGCACAGCAGGGCGGCATACGGCCCTGGTCTTTGGAGGCTTTCCCGGAGCATTCTCTCTTTCTCGCTGTCAGAGATCCTCATGAGGGTGATGTCGCTCATGGTGACCTGCTTTGAATGAGGTAGGGGAATGTTAGTGTTGGGACTGCTTTACCGTTCCTTTACAGAACTGTAACCGCTGGTTTGCAGCCACGCGGTGGAGGCGGGAGAGGGGCAGCCGAAAGGGATCGTTCCCGGGGACAGCCGCGAGGGTGTGGGACAGGAGCAGAGTTCCTGCTTGCCGGATTGCTGGCAGCAGGGACCGACATTGATTTCAATGTGAAATGAGGCCATTGCTAATATTAAAGTTTTAAGCTGCCACGAGTCTACGGCTTACCATGTCTGCCTGCAACAGAAATTCCGTTGTCCTGACACGGTTCTCAAATGTGCTGTGCAAGACCCCAGGCACTGAATGCGAAGGCCGAGAATTCGACCTTGTGCTGAGTGCGCATGTGATAGGTGCTGTGCATGGTCTTGTTCACAGAGAAAGACTATGTTCTTTGTTCACAACTACATTTATCTTTCTGAGGAATTCACTCCCTTTTTCCCATTCCCACAGCCCCATCTGCGACTGTCTCACAACCTAGCCTGGCATCACACTCCCAGAGGCTAGCGAGGATTAGGCATAGGAAGAAGAGGACATGGGAGGACATGTTCTCAGAGCTTATGGCCTGCTCCCGAGCCCAGGCAGCACAGCAGACCCAGTGGTGGGAGAACTTGTCCCAAATGCAGCAAGCAAACATGGATCGGGAGGAGAGGTGGCGGCAGGAAGACCAGCAGGCGACTCAAACCCTGCTTGGACTACTGAGGGAGCAAACGGACACGCTCCGGCGCCTTGTGGATGTTCTGCAGGAGGACAGAGCCCCACTGCAGTCCATCTCTAACCGCCCTCCCCCGCCACCAAGTCCCATACCCCCCTCACCCAAAGTGCACAGAAGGAGAGGCGGCAGAGTCCACGCCAACTCTCACTCCACCCCTGCAGAGAGCTCTAGTAGCAGAAGGCTCTCATTCCCCAAAATTTGACAAGTTCTTTCCTTCCCGCCTGACACAAGCCCCCGTCCAAGTTTCACCTCCCAGTTCCATGTGTAGTTGATAATAAAAAATATGTTTCTGTTAACTAATGTTTCCATCATGTTCTTTTGGAGGAGGGGGGGAAAGGGGGATGGTAATTGGACAGGACAGTCACCTTTGGCAGGGTACATAGGCGGGGGCAGGTACAGCAGCAGGGCACATACACAGTGCAGTGACTAGTTGCCCTGGTCAGTCTGGGAGGTGGTTTTCATGTTCTGTAGTGGGGGGTGGGTTGCTCTGTGACTTTGTGGCGGGGGAGGGCAGTTACAGATCTTAAGCGGCGGTCCTTATGCAGGATCACAGAGCCACACAGCAGGAGATCTGTAACCGTCCTCCCCCTGCCACAAAGTCACATAGCCCCCCCATACACACAGTCCCGATCAGGAGGGGTGACAGGCTCCGTTGAAAGAACCAGCCCACCACAGCGGAGCCTGTCAATCCTTGAGTTTAGAAGCTTTCTTTGCGTCACTACACTACACCCGCTCCGCACCACAATCCGCGTCCCAGTTTTAAAAAATTCCCGCGAAAACAGTAGTAAAGAAAACGGTGTTCATTAACAAAGTAGAACTGATTTTATTTCGAAACGTGTGTTGGAAGGGGGGGAGAAGGGGGTATGTAACTGGAGAGGATAGTCAACATTAACTGGGTAAAGAAACGGGGGCAGGTTCGGCTTCTCTGTACACAAACTTTACAGTCACAGGTTACCCTGCTCACTCAGGAACCTAGCTTTCAAAGCCTCCCGGATGCACAGCGCGTCCCGCTGGTCTCTTCTAATCGCCCGGCTGTCTGGCTGTGCGTAATCAGAAGCCAGGCTATTTTCCTCAACCTCCCACCCCGCCATAAAGGTCTCCCCCTTGCTCTCACAGAGATTGTGGAGCACACAGCAAGCTGCTATAACAATGGGGATATTGGTTTCGCTGAGATCACAGCGAGTCAGCAAGCTTCTCCATCTCCCCTTGAGACGGCCAAAAGCACACTCCACCACCATTCTGCACTTGCTCAGCCGGTAGTTGAAGAGTTCTTTTTCACTGTCCAGGGCACCAGTATAGGGCTTCATGAGCCAGGGCATTAGCGGGTAGGCTGGGTCCCCGAGGATGACTATAGGCATCTCCACATCCCCAACAGTTATTTTGTGGTCCGGGAAGTAAATACCTTGCTGCAGCCGTCTAAACAGACCAGAGTTCCTGAAAACACGAGCGTCATGAACCTTGCCCGGCCATCCGACGTACATGTTTGTAAAACGTCCCCTGTGGTCCACCAGTGCTTGCAGCACCATGGAAAAGTAGCCCTTTCTGTTAATGTACTGGCTGGCCTGGTGGTCCGGTGCCAGGATAGGGATGTGAGTTCCATCTATGGCCCCACCGCAGTTTGGGAATCCCATCGCTGCGAAGCCATCTATGATCGCCTCCACGTTTCCCAGGGTCACTACCTTTGGCAGCAGTACATCAACGATTGCCTTGGCTACTTGCATCACAACAACCCCCACAGTAGATTTGCCCACCCCAAACTGGTTCGCGACTGACCGGTAGCTGTCTGGCGTTGCAAGCTTCCAGAGGGCTATGGCCACTCGCTTCTGGACAGTCAGGGCTACTCGCATCCGGGTGTCATTGCGCTTCAGGGCAGGGGACAGCAACTCACAAAGTTCCAGGAAAGTTCCCTTCCGCATGCGAAAGTTTCGCAGCCACTGGGATTCATCCCAGACCTGCAGCACTATGCGGTCCCACCACTCAGTGCTTGTTTCCCGTGCCCAGAATCGCCGTTCCACGGCATCAACATGACCCATTGCGACCGTGATGTCCTCGGCGCTGGGTCCCCTGCTTTCTGAGAGGTCTGTGCTACTCTCAGACTTCAGGCCATCACCGCGGTGACGTAGCCTCCTCGCCTGACTTATCTGCATCTGCCTCAGGGAAAGGTGTATGATAAGCTGCGAGGCGTTGAGAGCGGCCACAACTGCAGCGATGGTCGCAGTGTGCTCCATGCTCGCAGTGCTGTGGCGTCCGCGCTGTCACTGACTAGAAAAGTGCGCAAACTGATTTCCCGCCGGCGCTTTCAGGGAGGGAGGGCGGGAGTGATGGACGGATGACGACAGTTACCCAAAAGCACCCTGGACACATTTTTTTTACCCAGAAGGCATTTGCGGCTCCACCCAGAATTCCAATGGGCAGCGGGGACTCCGGGAACTGTGGGATAGCTGCCCACAGTGCACAGCTTCCAATGTCGACGCTTTCCCCGTTAGTGTGGACTCACAAAGTCGAATTACTGTCCTTAGTGTGGACACACACGTTCGACTTTGCAATATCGATTCCAAAAATTCGATTTAAGTAAAATCGAACTACTCTCGTAGTGTAGACAAGGCCTAACATCCATGTGTCTTTCTGGAATCAAGGGCTTCATTAATAAATCAGCTCTCAGTGAACACAAACATTGCTATGTGACAAGTAAATAATCAACATAACAAGAAT
The DNA here is from genome assembly GCF_027887155.1 of Malaclemys terrapin pileata. Lineage (NCBI taxonomy): Eukaryota > Metazoa > Chordata > Testudines > Emydidae > Malaclemys > Malaclemys terrapin. The sequence goes on along the minus strand of NC_071511.1, from coordinate 9,522,123 downwards.
CATGAATATTTACAATTAACTGTTTGCACACAAGCTGCATGCCTAAACATTTGTTAGTATTTTTAAATACTGAATATAAAAGCAAGTTAACCTTTTCAAACAAATATTTTTGGTTCAAAATTTTGACCTTTTGGAAAAGAATTTTTCCAAGATTATCCTTCCATTTTTTTTAAAAAAAATTATATTATTAGGAAAAGTATTTAGCCTATTGCTAGTTCTGTTAACTGCAGTTTGGAGGATATGGTTTTGGTTTTCATTTTTTTAGGCTGTTGCATTGCCAGTTTTGATTGGTCCACTTAGTTCCAGGGTGGATTTTTTTCAAAATTAAAAATTTCCGTTTTAAATGTTTCCAATGACTAGTATAAATATTTTCATTTACATTTTTTCACACATGAAATTAAGGAAAAAAATTACCAAAAATAATGGAACAAAAATGCTTTTAAATTTGCAGAAATATCCATGATTTTAAAAAAAATCAATGAGTTTTAATAAACACAAGATGAAAAAGAGAAAAAAAATGGTAGAATATTTGCTCACCTCTACTGTGAAGTGAAATCTAGGTCATTATCCTGCAAACACTTACACATGTGCCCAGCGCAACCAGTCCCAATGAGCTGGTCTTAATGTCTCTAACCCTAAGATAATTAAGTACCATTTTCATCACACAATTGATTAAAATGGCTTGACCCTACTCTTTCTATAGAGTCATTGAGAGATTGAAAGAGAATCCGTGTCTGCAAAGTAATGAACAAGTTGCCTTGCAAATGGAAATAGAGAAAATACAATGTTCCAAAATAGATACAAATTATATTTTCCACTCATATTAGTGTCTTGTCCTAGGATCTAAAAAGCACTTTACAGATGGCTATTGTTATCTGCAGTTGACAGATGGGTAAACCAAGGCATAGGGGGTTGAATAACTTACCCAGTGTCACATGGGAAGTCTCTGGCAGAGCCTGAAATAGCAGCCACGGGTGAAATCTTAGCCCCATTGAAATCAATGGGAGTTTTGCCATTTACATCAAGGGGACCAGGATTTCACTCCAGATTCCTATGTCTGTGGTTTCAACAGCTAGAGAGTACTGTCATACTGCTTCCCAGCTTCACAATTACAGACCTAAATTGGTGAGCCTGCCTACCTATGGGTGACTGAAATTAAGACCATGGAAAATACTTTCGTAGAAAAAGTACTGAAAAGATTACAAAAATGTATTGACAATACAACCAAGTATAGGCTGTACCCCGGAGGTGAAATTGCAGAACAAACTAAAAACCTATCCTTGCAACATTCCAAAGACTTTGACCAACAATGTTATCTGTTACAGTGTAAACCAATTTCAAACCAATGATCAAACATTAAACAAACCCTTGCAGAGTAATTGAACTAATTTGTGGTCCACTTCATGTGGAAAAGGGGGTGTCAGGTTTACTGCAACATTCATTACTCAAAGGTAATGACTAATGTAGTTTCTGCAGACTATCCCCAAACCTATGTTATACAGAAGACAATTCACAATATTGCCTGCTGTACACACAAGTATATAATTTTATTGTTCAGTTTAAAACACATTAACTAATATGATATAACAACTCTATCTTTCACGCTGCCAACTTCATAAACAATGCCTAAAGATAGAACAGCCACAAACATCCCTGGAAAGTACTCTTGGTTGGCATTAATTCATTCAGACAATTCCATTGAAGAAAATGCATCTTTTTAACTACCTGCACAGTAAAGAACATATGCTTCATTAATCTTCAACAACGCAACTTGAAAACAAACTACTGCACTCAGAATAATAAGTCCATGACTGTCATTACAAAGATACCAACCTACTACCCATAGGAATTCAGTCACCCAGAAAGCATCCCTTACCGGCAGACACATTTTTCTTGCTTTAAGAATCAGAGATAATAAAAAGGCGCACACATGAAAATGTGCCTAAATGAGAAGACACTGAATTCTGGAAGCAGACGTTTCAGAAATGCAGGGATACCCTCTTGTGTATTTGCAGGTAGGGAGAAAGAGAGACTTTCAGATAACTCAATATTCCTAACTTCTTTATGGTTGCCATTTTCAAATGGGCCTAAAGGAGCTGGCCTGTATAATCCCTACTTAAAAACACAGCAAGGAAAAATTAAAAAGAGCAGAAGGACAGAGTAGACCCAGAAGGTCTTGGGTGGAAATCTATAATTCTCATCTAACTTTGTTGATTTCACAAAAAGAAAACAATTGCCAAAATCTTCCACAAAAGCCGATTGATCTGTTATTGACCATAATCAGGAGGGAGTGATCTAATTTGCACTTAAGTAAAAGATATTAGTCACCAAATTATGAAACTGTAGAAACAAGAATTGAAGGTGAAGAGTAATTTCTTCTTGCTATGAACACACTCTTGCAGGCTATAATTCCACTGCTATGTTTACTGGTCTTGTGAATTGCAAAAGGGGCCTCAATTTAGCCTTGAAAAGAAAATGCTGTGCAAAATGTGCACTTCAGGGGAGAAGTTCCTTTAACTTATTTTTCTTGAGTTAGACCTTGAGTTGGAAAGAAGTTTAATGAGCATTATTTTTCAGTTTTATCATCATTATTATTATTGGAGGGAAAACTCCAAGATGCTGCAACCATTTCTGGAGATTGAAGTCCTCTGTTTATCCAGAAAATATGGGCACTATGTGCAATTCAGTATTGCTTCTGTCATGTTCTGAAGATCCTTCCTCTGTGAAATTAGCAATATCTAAGGCATCAACTTTTCTGAGCTCTATGGCTCAAACTCCGACTGTTTGCTCTGGAAACACTGTTTTTCTCTCCTCCTATCCTGCTTCAATATTGAATATTCAGGGTGGAGTGGGGTTTAGAATTCTAGACTATCACTTCCCACTGTTAGAGTAGCAAAACAAGAAGTGCTCCTTTATTTTTAAATTAAATTTTAGTGTAGATATTGGTTTGTAATAGAACTGGTCAAAAACAGAGAGAAAATAATGGTGAAAATTTCATTTTTGCTTCATATTGTTGTTTATGTCAAAATTTTCTGGCCATCATGGCAAGAACCTGGAGGTAGAAGTAAGTTGTCAGGAAGTTCATAAAGAATTGTTTTATTTCTCTTTGCTCCTTCTGAGTTTTGCTTTGAAATCCAAATTCAAATACACCCAAAATTTCAATAGGAGATTTAGTTGAAAATCCAGGGTTTGGACTGGTCACAATCTACGAAACCCATCAAGTTTTGCAAGGTTTAGGTCAATCAGCTTTTGCAGTCTTTCAGCCTGATTTAGGTTATCACTACTTGTATTCCAGTAGTTCCCAGAAGCCCCAATCAATATCAGGGGCCCATTATGCTGGATGCTGTGAAAACACATAGTAAGAGACAATCCTTACCTCAAAGAGTTTACAATCTAATTTAACACTAGATGCAACAAGGGTGTGTAGCAGCTACACAACTGGAGATAATAAGTAAGGAGATAGAGGGTAACAGTGACAGGTCATTATATAGACCCAGTGTGAACATATCTAGATGGTTTTGAGTCATTTACACTTTGTATAATATATTTATTTATTTAATATACGAAATCACTACCTTGCCATTATCTGCTAGTTTCCCATAGCCATCAGAGTAGAAGAGGATCTTGAAGAGGTATTTGAAGGAGAACAGAGTAGTAGCTTTATGGATCAGTCTAGAGAGTGAGTTCCATACATAAAGGAAGAATGCTTGAAGATTATAGATGGAGAAGTGGAGGTGGGGGGCCAATGTGATAAGATACAAGAATGGAGGGACAGTTGCAAAGGGCTTTGAAGGTGAAGGTAAGAAGCTAGTATATGAGAAGTGGAGAAGATGGAGCCAGTGGAGGGACTTAGAATAAACATAGAATCATAAAGACTAACAGATTTATTTGGGCATAAGCTTTTGTGGTTAAAAACCTCACTTCTTCAGATGTATAGAGTGAAAGGTTTTTACCCACGAAAGCTTACGCCCAAATAAATCTGTTAGTCTTTAAGGTGCCACCAGACTGCTTGTTGTTTTTGTAGATACAGACTAACACAGCTACCCCTGATATTTGACATAGAATATCAGGGTTGAAAGGGACCCTGGGGATCATCTAGTCCAACCCCCTACTCAAAGCAAGACTAATCCCCAACCTTTTTTTTTTTTTTTTTGCCTGAGATCCCTAAATGGCCCCCTTGAGGATTGAATTCACAACCCTGGGTTTAGCAGGCCAATGATCAAACCACTGAACTATCCCTCCCCCCTATAGTAGCTAACATGGTCAGAACAAAATCTAGGAAGATAATTATAGCAACAACATTTTAAATGGAACTGAGAGTGGAAAGGGGGTTTCAGGAAGACCAGAAAGGATAAGGTATCATCGATCAGCATAGGAAGCGATCAAGGCCTGGATGAGAGCTATAGGAGTAGGGACTGAAAAAAAGGGCTGCATCTTGCCTTGGAGGAAGAAGACACAGTCTGTATGTGTGCTGCTAGAGAGAGAGAGGGAGGGAGGAAGAAGCTAATACCTAACTTATGGGCATGAGTAAGAGGGAGAATGACTGTTTTCTTAACAATGATAGAGAAGGGGAATGAAAAGGTTTTGGGAGGGAAGACAAGGAATTGAGTTGTGGCCACGGTAAATTGAACTTGTTAGCAAGACATCCAAGAGGATGATTTAAATGAGACTTATCTACCTGGTCTAGTAGATGTGTAGAGAACATGGAGTAAACACACTTGTTACATATGTAACCTGCTGTTCATGAGTTCCCAAAGTCCTGATTGTTTCCTATTTTCGGTTCTCAGTTAAAAGTCTATGGTTATGGCAGGCATCATCCACTGGTGCTGTTGCACATAGTCTCCCATGTTATTTTTCTTAGAGTGAGAGCAAGTTTTGATGCTTGAGAAGACATGCTGTGTTGTTGTTAGTTTTGTGTTATGCAAGGTTCTGCATAGAGGCTCCTCGCTCTTCAAGGCTGACTGGACCTCGGAGAATTACATGGGCAGCACAGGGAGCCCCTGAGGTGGAATAGGAAAGAGGAAGAAAAGAAAAAAGTTCTCTGAGTCACTCTTAGTTAGCCTTTGCTTGGAGAGGCATAGGGAGAATTAATGAAATATGAGCCTTTGAGGGTGGCAATGAAGGGGAGCATATGGGGGGGGGAGAGGGGTGTGACAGAAAGGATCACAGAAGACCACACAGAGAAAGAATACAAAAACACATAGCCTTTCAAAACTACTGAAAGGTGAGATTCTGATATGGGGTAGAAAGAGAAAAAGCAAGCATTGATATACAAGGGAACATCAATATTGATGGATTTTTAAAAACTCTCCGATTTTAAAGACTGTTTTTAAAAGCATTTTAAAAAAATTTCTAAAGTGTTTTTTAAAACTATGATTTCTATTATTATTCCCAATATCCATATATTACCATATCATTTAGCACAGAATAAAGACCCATCAATTTAATTATACAGCAAAAGACAGGTGGTTGTTGTTTTCTTTGATGATGATGCACAGTAACAATAAACAGGCCTGTTATTTTGAAATTAGCATATCGGTTATTTCTTTGATGATACAACACCTGTGGTTAGAGTACATGTTAAACCTAAAAAATACCTTGTGGAAATATCTCTGCAGACCTAAGATTTCAAATTTAGAACAACAAAAGCTCCACTCCAATCCCCTGTTATTAGAAGGAACAGCAATTAATTATTAAAAAAGGAACCAAAACATTACCATCAATCCTGCTGACAAGGGGTGCTGTTGGTTACAGTGGACAGAGACAATTATGCACATATCACAGGGCTACAGACAACTTCTGAATTACAATTACTCCAAGAAACTCACTGCAAACATCACACATGAATGTAACTGAAAAACATTATCAGAACCAGCTTAAATCATATGTTGCACTACAATTAGGGGGGGAAAGCCAGGCACCAACCTGAAAAATTACTCACCTAAGCACTTTTTATATGTCACAAAACTCCGTAATTCTGGAAACGGTGCAAAAAAAATTTCCAATACTGCATTGGGCCATGGCCAAGTGAGAAAGTATCTGGGCTGATTGGAGGGATTTTTCAGGTGCTTAGTTCAAGAAATGCAGATTCTCTTTTCTTGAAGAAATTAATCATTTCAGTGTTGGTAATATGTGCTATAAGAGATGGTTAAACAGGACCTTGCAAGATGCACTGCAAATAGAACTAATTCCAACACAGAGATTAATGTTCCCTGCTTGCCCATCACATATGGCTTCCATGGCAGTGGGAAGAATTCGTTCACAAACTAATTCCATTACAGAATGCTCACAGGAAGAAGAAGAAAAGGTCCTAAGGAAAAAAGAAAACTAATAGGGAAAGGAGAATATAAATAAAGTGGAGAAGATTAGTGAGTGGGTTAAACCAGTATCCTTGGATTCTGACACTGAACTGAGAAGGTACCTGAATGCAGGACTGCATCTGAGTGCAATGCAGAGCCAACTGGGGCTGGATGCCCCCATGATGGGTTCAGACTGTTTCCAACTGGAGGAAGATCAAGGACTCAAGAGTGGACAAAATACATTGTCCATCAAGGAGACCTGAGAGGAAGTCATCTGGGGCTTTGTTATCCTTAACTAAACCTTGGATAAAATGAACAATGAGTAAAGGAGAATCTGCAAGTAGAGTAGAAGGGGAGGGAGAAAGAACTGTGGAGAATGAGATTAGAAGGAAAGAGGGAAAGGAACTAGCAGGGAGAAGATAAATGAGCAGATTTCTCCTCCCTCAACTATTTCCTTCCCCCTAATCTTATTCCCCTCATTTTCATGAATATATATCCATACAGAGTGGGAAAGAAACCCTCCTAATCTCAGTAACAGTAATACAATTAGAAAGAATTTCTCAAGCCCAGTCCAATTCTTCCAGAGGATTCAAAGCATTTTACAAACATTCAGTGATTAATACTCTTCTCCTGAGCTCCCATTGACAAGAATTGGAGAGTCACACATTTTAAGGAAGTAGAGTATTGGAGCAGAGTTTTGCCAGGTGGACCTGATATGCCTTTGGTAATTCATGATTTCATAGATCCATTCCTCCCTCTCCCCAAGATCTCCAAGCCAATCAGAACCTGAGCCAGCAAATAAGGAATCACTTAAGATTACATATGCAAGGAAGACTATAGCTACCATCCAGTGCTAAAATATGGAGATACTGACAACTGAGAATTAGAGCGAGATCGTGCCAGTCCAATTCCAACAATCCATTTAGGTCACCATTTACTAATATTTCCTCTCTGATGACTTCCATTTGCAACATAACTTGGGTTGTCAATTATAGTATACTTCAACATAATGGGCCAGATTCCACTGAAATCAGTAGAGCTACACTCATTTATATCAGTTGAAGATCTAGCCCATTCTCATTCAGAAATCTCTCTCTTCCCCCGCCCTGAGCTATATGTGTCAATGAGCCCACAGACCTATAGAACTGACATTTCACTCTTTCACTAAATTGTTTAGAATAGCTAACACAAAAAGGACATCCAGAACAGCCTAAAAGTAGAAAGTCCATGACAGATTATCTGAACATCACTTAGCATCTTTGCTATAACCCCCTCTAGCCACGTTCTCCTTCTTCCAGAGAAAACATCTATAATATGTAATGATTTAGAATTAATATCTTGATTCCCTAGGTCCTTTAATGAATTCAAATACACCTAGGGAATCTAACCAAGACATCTGTTCATGAATAGTGAGAATTATTACCAAGTCCTCATTGAGAAGGCAAGATGCCATATCTTCCCAAAGCATCTCCCAACTGAGAAATCAACTGTCTCATAGCTGAAGTTCCCTGTGTCAATGTTTTTCAGCATTGTGCCTTTTGGGGTTGCTTGCTAACACGATCCCCCTCCCTAACTTATTACATCCCCCCTGAAAGGAGGAAATAGAACCCAGCAAATTGGATTGCGTGCACACTACCTTTATCATATAAACTGGTGACGGCCTCAATTAATAATAATTACTTCTCCGAAGTTTCACAGATCTCTTTTTAATCATCTCTGGGCTTAACTGGTTTACCCCCAAACTCCTCTGTCTGCCAAAAAATTAACATTTCATTAGACAAATTCTAACCTACTCCCTATTCTCCAATATCCAGCCCATCTGGAAATATTATTCCTCGTGCAAATTTGACATTTGATAATACAATGGAAAACACTTATATATGTATATAAAAAAGAAAGAATGTGTACACATATGTAGATATGTTTTATATTAAACATATTAAACACACCCACATTCCCACCCACCCCTCAACACTCAGCTAAAGATGTCAGTATCTTCACTGGTTACCATTTTACCTCATCTTCATTCTTCTCAATTCTTCTCTCTCCCTACTCCAAGCACCCGGCAGAGATTAATTTACCTCTACTGTCAGAAATGTAAACCATCAGCAGCCTGTTATATTGAAGAGGTTAAATGAAACTTTTGACAAGACTTGTGTTTAAAATCCATCTTTAGCTGATGACATGTCATCCACTAGAAGATGTGCAATCAGGATAGCAGACCTGAGAGTCTGAAAAGTCAGAGAATGTGAAGTTCTACTAGAGAATTTTTTGGTTGTAAAATATATTTTCTATTTTTGGTTGAAAGTGTGACTATGGTCTGAACAGTGACTGTGTAAAAATGGCACCTTCCTACTCAAAAGATCTGCTCCTTGTGCGGATTCAGAGACATTTTTATTACTGTTCTCAGAAAAACTATGGAGCAGATCCTTGGCTGACTTAACCAGTGTATGCAGATTTACACCAGCTAAGGATCTGGCTTATAGGGTTTTTCATTATTATTACTTTTTATTTATGTTAGCATTGAAGAACATGTAGTCCTGGGAGGGAGGGAGATTAACACAGTCATGTGGCTGGTAGAACCATTTTTTAAAAAAAGCAAAACATTAGAATAATCTTTTCCTCTAAATTTTTTGAAAAATTTTCACTAGCTGTAGTTTTGGAGCCATCAGCAGCAACGAGTCGCACACAGAGGCATAAGTGGTTGCAAAAGAGGTAAGTGTCTTAATAATAATCATATAGTCACATACAGTCGCATTACCTCCAGGTATAGTGAACACTACAGTATTATCTCTTTAGGTGGCTACCAGCAATTATGCTATTCTGGCCACATATCAATAGAACTTTTTGCTAAATTCCCTTTGTAGCCTTGCTACCTTAAAGTGTACGTCTCAATTGCACCTTATATGTACCCTTATTACCATCACTTCTCAGACTAGAGCTAGAATTTCACTCTGTGTTGCACAGAGATTCCACATTCCTTCCAAGTAGCATCTTTCCCTTTGAAGCATATTTTAAGGGTGTTCACATTTAAAATCATTGCTTGAAATTATACACTTATTTTGTTATGTTCGGCGCTTTTTTTACGCTGTAAGGACGTGTTTTGGTCTTCTCCATATCACTTTTGTTTTCCATTAAATGTATTTGATTAAAATATATTATCAGGCATATTATTCTCCAGTTTCTACCTTTTGTTACCTGAGCAGGATTGATTAAATCAGCATGATGGCAACCGAACAGTGTTTAAGACTCAGTGTGACCACAGCTGATTTTTATAAAGCTGATTTTTATAAAGGATGCCAGAGGGGTGCAACTTTATTTGGTTCAGTCATTAGTGCGTTTTCCATTAAGGAATTCTAAATCAAGAGAGTAAACATATCCCAGATCAGTTTGTCTGTCAATATTGTGTTAATTTTACCTGGCACTTCTGATTAACCAGAGAACTTTAGATTGCAGCCGTGCCAGTATTAGGTGCTCCAAGGTAATTTTGACAGCTTTGTTGTAACTTGCAGCACAGTTACAATAATAATACCTTAATAATAATAATACCTTACATTTATACAGCACTTTTTATCCAGAGCTACCCCAAGGCGCTTCACTGACTATATATAGGCTTTACTTCACTCACCACCGATTGCAGCCACCTCGGGGGTGGAACAGAACAGCCTTTCTGTTTTCATCTCTGTACACCAGCTTTTGGGAGGTGGAGGAAAAAGAAAAGATATTTCCCCTGTTGTTTCAGGTGAAGGAATTAAGTATACAAAAGGCCAATATTCAAGATAGGTTTTAGCCAAGACATCACACCTCTGTGCTGGTCAAAATTTCTATATGGTGTTGGATGAGTATAAGTGGCCAGGGATACGTTTTTTATATAGAAAGACAGAGTTGTGTACTCTCTTAAAGATATTTCTACCTGCAGCAAATTGATGTGAAGTGAGAGTAGTGCCCAAAGGGCTGAATTTCACCACAATAACTTGTCCTAGAGGTAAGTGTGAGTGTATCTTTTCCATAATGTCACTTCACACAAGGCATTTCACATTCATACATGAGATTTTTATTCAGACACACACACACACACATGCTCCCAGGCTGACTCATTCACATACTACTGATATAGCTTTTGGTAGGTTGTAGGTTGGTACATGCCACGCACATTCCTGTGTGTCCCGACTCATGCAATTCTAATTTGTCCATGCATGTTCACAGAAATTTTCATGACCTTCACACTCGCACAAGATACTGGGATTCCTGTCATGTGCTTGCCTCTAGCCTGTATTCACTGACAGATGATAGGGAGCTTTCACCTGCTTCCCAGAACTCACAAAAATATTTGCTTTCTGCCTGCAAACACCAGCATCTGTGATGTTAGAAGTAGTGTTTCCACATATGCTCTCTCCCTCCAATCAGAGCCTTTACAGGACTACTTGCTATCATGGCCAGAGCACATGCCTGATAGTTGGCTGCCTACAGGAGCCTGAAACCCATTTCTCTGAACTAATATCCATCAACAGTTTAACAAGGTGTCTCCCTCCATTCTTGACTAGCATCCAGGACATACCTGCGGGCCCCTATTCCTGCTTGGAAAGTTCCTATCTACACAGGTATTTACATGGCCCTCATCACCATACTGTCATAGCCCCTTGTGCTCCTTCCCCGCCCCCACCTCCCATCCAGAAATTCTCAAACTTTCTGCAGTCTGAAGCATCCCAGCATCTTTATGCATCAGGTCATGCAAAAATTCAGGCATCGGACCTAGAAGATCTCCCATATTTTCTGGAAGTCTATCCTTGATGACACAGGTCTGTGCAGTAGGTCAATGAAGCTAGACAGAGATGGAGACCCAAGGCAAATAGCTCTTTACCCATGGCACATTCACACTATGATTTAAATTACCTGAAACTGATGCTTTGCAATGTGTGAAACTTTATGAAACTTAGGGTCCATCTCCTGGCAATTAGGGTCCATCTCCAACACTAAGCAAGTCAGGGGGCCCAGTTACAACACATGTAACTATGTGTAACTGGGAGAAACAGTATGGTCTATTTGTAGGGGAGTGACTGGAACTCGGGTGGCCTGGATTCCATTCCTGGCTCTACTTCTGTTGCAAATTGCTAGAGTTCTCTGTGCCTCTGTTTCTCCATTCTTAGAAGGTCTTGTTGATGTAGATCATAAAGTCTCTGGGGCAGGGCTGACTACCGGGAACTACGGACCTGTCAGCCTCACCTCAGTCCCTGGAAAAATCATGTAACAGATCCTCAAGGAATCCATTTTGAAGCACTTGGAGGAGAGGAAGGTGATCAAGAACAGTCAACATGGATTCACCAAGGGCAAGTCATGCCTGACCAACCTGATTGCCTTCTATGATGAGATAACTGGCTCTGTGGATATGGGGAAAGTGGTGGACATGATATATCTTGACTTTAGCAAAGATTTTGATATGGTCTCCCACAGTATTCTTGCCAGCAAGTTAAAAAAGTATGGATTGGATGAATGGACTATAAGGTGGATAGAAAGCTGACTAGATCATCAGGCTCAACAGGTAGTGATCAACAGCTCCATGTCTACTTGACAGCCAGTATCAAGCGGAGTGCCCTAAGAGTTGGTCCTGGGGCTGATTTTGTTCAACTTGGATGATGGCAGGGACTGCACCCTTTGCAAGTTCGCGGATGACACTAAGCTGGGGGGAGAGGCAGATATGTTGGAAGGTAGGGATAGGGTCCAGAGTGACCTAGACAAATTGGAGGATTGGGCCAAAAGAAATCTGATGAGGTTCAACAAGGACAAGTGCAGAGTCCTGCACTTAGGATGGAAGAATACTATGCACTGCTACAGGCTGGGGACTGACTGGCTAAGCGGCAGTTCTGCAAAAAAGGACCTGGGGATTACAGTGGATGAAAAGCTGGATATGAGTCAACAGTGTGTCCTTGTTGCCAAGAAGGCTAACGGCATATTGGGCTGCATTAGTAGGAGCATTGCCAGCAGATTGAGGGAAGTGATTATTCCCCTCTATTCAGCAGTATTGCGTCCAGTTTTGGGGCCCCCACTACAGAAAGGATGTGGACAAATTGGAGAGAGTCCAGTGGAGGGCAATGAAAATGATTAGGGGCTGGGGCACATGACTTATGAGGAGAGGCTGAGGGAACTGGGCTTATTTAGTCTACAGAAGAGCAGAGTGAGGGGGGATTTGATAGCAGCCTTCAACTCCCTGAAGGGGGGTTCCAAAGAGGATGGAGCGAGGCTGTTCTAAGTGGTGGCAGGTGACAGAACAAGAAGCAATGGTCTCAAGTTGCAGTGGGGGAGGTCTAGGCTGGATATTAGGAAACACTATTTCACTAGGAGGGTGGCAAAGCACTGGAATGGGTTACCTAGGGAGGTGGTGGAATCTCCATCCTTAGAGGTTTTTAAGGTCCGGCTTGACAAAGCCCTGGCTGGGATGATTTAGTTGGGGTCGGTCCTGCTTTGAGCAGGGGATTGGACTAGATAACCTCCTGAGGTCTCTTCCAACCCTAATCTTCTATGATTCTATGATACAGTACCTAGCACAATGGGGTCCTGATTTTGGTTGGAGTCTCTAGGCACTTCAGTAATAAAAACAGGTAAATATTAGTAAATTAAGGATCATCACATAGATTCTGTCTACACTACAAATTGTAACCATGCTGCAACTGGGTTCCCTGACTCTTTGGATTGTAGATAGGCCCTAAGAAAAGGGCCATAGGAAGAAAAGAGGGTATGCAGCATCTATGTCTCTGATGTTTGTATCCTGTAATATACCACTTCCTCCCCCATCCACCCCAAGTGCCTGTTTTATTCTCTTTTAATATGTAGTTTTTAAGCCGCTAATGCTGTCTCTGGGAGTCATGCTCTAAAAAGTTGTTTCCTCAGAGTTTCTTTGGTGTCCTCCTTTCTTAACTGTAGATACCTCCAGTAACTCAAGTAGATACAACTGCAAGGATTATTGCTGTTACTGAATATCAAATGCAAGAGACAGCAAGATGAGCCATCATGCCAAAACTGTTCAAGAAGAAATTGTTTGGCCTAAGCACTTTGGTCCAAGTTTATCCCTTGTGCAACTCCAATGAATTAAATGGAGTTGCAACAAGGAAGAATTTGGCCTTTTATGTTTGCCTTGAACCTGAGAATGACAAACTCAAGCTGTCATTTCCCATAGTCAAGACACATGCAATTAGATAACTTCAACAATATTGCAGTTGAGAGACAAGGTGGGTGAGGTAATGCCTTTTTTACCTTTTTTTATACAAATAAAAGATATTACCTCACGCACCTTGTCGCTCTAATATCCTGGGACCAACACAGCTACAACACTATTGCATACAATATCACAGTTGATAGGAGTCTGCTTAAATTTCTATAGTCATTATACCACTTAGAGTATAATCCCCATGTGATTGTTATGACAATTAACCCATGAATGGCCTGGCAGAACAGAACCATAAGCAAGTATCTACACACCGCACTCCAATTAGCCTCACCGCTAACAGTGTTTTTCTATCTATCACACGAGAGCATTGTTCACTTTGATGTCATTAAGAAAATGGTTAAGGGGTAGCCACTAGACAACAGTTGCCTGCTGCTTGTGCCACAAAACTACAAACATGTGGGGGCAATTTATGTAAATGCTTTATAAATAATGACCCAGAAGTGACATAGGAAGGTCAATGCTATTTTCAGACGTGGCACGGCCTATAAGATTAACTCTTAACTTAAAGCGGCATTGTGCTGGAAGGTAATTTTAAACTGGCACTGATTTGAGGTGCAATTTGAAATTCATGACAGTCTATGTAAATGTGCTTATGACACTGAACAGACACACAGTATAGATGATGTGTGACATCTTAAGAGCATGTAGATTTTTTTTTTATACAATATCTTCTTTTTTGATATCATGGATGTATTCTGCTCTCAGGTTACTCTGGATTACATCTTTGGCCTCTGTGGAGTTAATAATGTTCCCAATGTAAATGTAACAGAAGAAGGAAGTTTTAAGGGCAAAGGATGCTGATCATTCAGTTTCAGTGCGAGTGTTAGACAGTTCCATCACTTTACTTATCAGGGGTGGGAAATACAAAAGAGGAAAAAAGAGAAAATGGAATGAAAGGAGAGAAGGAGTTGGGAGAACATAGGAGAAGGAAAAAAGTGAAGGGACATTAATGCCTGTTTATTTTTCTCATAACCACTTTCTTAATCCTCTTCTCTACCTCTTCCCAGTCCCCTGTGCAAGATAAGAACTATCAGACACAAATGGGGACATGCGGATAATTTTGCTGCTCCTTTTTCAATGCACATTTATTCTTTAACTCCACAGGACCTTACGAATATCAAGGGAAAATAGTAGTCAGTAATAAGATAGGTTTAGATACTGCCATCCTCCTAAAAGAGACAGTGTGCTGACACTTCATGAAAACCCCGAAGGGGTTAATCTGCAGTTAGTTATAGGAAGAAGCTCTCTCATGAGTGGGATAAATATGACTAATGTGCATTTACCAGAGGCAGTTAAAAAAACAAAAGTAGAAAAACATGTATCCCTTTCACACAATAGACCCATTATTATTTCTACATATTTTGGTATCATTTGCAAATTAGGAAAATCATGATGCTTATATTTTTTCAATCATAGTTACAAACAGAAATTCTACTGTGTTGAGTCAAAAACTGTCCCCTTGCTTCAGCTATATTATGTCCAGTAGATAAATCTAATCTGGAGCTTTTTTTCCCTCCCTCCACCTCATTTAGCAATGAGTATATCTTTTGGATGAATTAGAGAAGTCCTTTCATTCAGTAAAAGTCCATTGTTTTCAGTTCGTCCATTATGTATAATTGTTGTCTTTGACTCACACAGACGCTGGCTATTTTTCATGGTTAATTAAATCAACATTTCACCACTGTATTTAAATGTATTTAGCTCAGTTTTAACACCCTGTGTTTTATACCTGGTCTATTGTACATTTATACTCTGTAATAAGCTTGCCCATATTAATCGTTAAGTTAGCCCTTGAATACCCACTTTGTCTTTTTTTGAACTAAGTGCATAATTCAGCAATTCCAGCAGAGGGCAGTCAAGCAAGAATAATCACTTCTGCTTAAGCCTAGAAACTATAATGTTGTTTCCTTATATTTTTCAAATCAAATTAATGTCCTAATGCTCTTTTTTTGACAAATGTATCTTTGGCAGTCCAGCTCACTACACACACAGCTTACTATCTAAACCTGAATAGGAGTCACTGTATTTCCAAGATAACAGACAAGGTATTTATAAAACATTTCTATATTAAGAACTAGAGTCACAGATTCAGTGTTAACAACTGATGTTTGTATAACCTTCCTGCCCTCTTTATTCCCCAATACAAATAGGTTTTATATAAATAAACCTTCAAATAAAAGACTGAAACAATTTGACCCATCTAACAGTTATCTCCAGATTTAAAAAAATCTTACACCAAAATTTTTGCAACAAGAAAAGAATTGCCAATTAAATATGCTTTTTCTCCTGAATTTAAGTCCCGAATCCTGCAAATACTACTGTACATGAGTACCTTTACTCCTGTGAATTGTCCTAGTAATATTACTTGTGTATGTAAGTGTCTGCAGGGATTGGGTCCCAAATAATTTTTAAAAATGCAAATAAAAGTGGATTATAAAGAGCTAAATTTTACCCATCAGTATGGGAACTGTGTGTAATATTTAAATGATCTGTTGTTTTAATTTTCTCTTTGAGCAGACCGACAGAAAACTCAGCCAATTTAGCCCCAAAACAGAAAATTATAGTGATAAGACTGGAAGGGTCTCTTTAATGAAGCTAATGTGAATTTTAAGTTTATGTGGGATAGACACTACATTGGACATTCTGCAATAGCTCCCCACTTCCCAAACAGATATTTGTCGACTTTACTTTAAACAGATATTTGTCCACATGGGTTTCTTTGCATGAGACATTAAAGCGGACTGATTTTTATAAAATGTTGAGCATCCACCCTCTGACTATCAGGCCTCTTTTACAATGTCTCAAGCTGAGCAACCAAAATCACTAGCTACCTTTGGAACTCATGACCAATGTAATTTCTACAAGCAGCATGATTGACTATATCCTCACCATGATTTGCAAGTGTTCACCAATAGCAAAGACCAGGTGAGGGAAAATGGGTTGTCAGTTTTGTGAACGGTGCAGAACATTTTTTCGTATCTCTAAGGTCATGGATGCGATTCTAATCTCACTCACCAGCAGACTTTGATGGAATTTACATCAGCATAAGTGAGATCAGAATCAGACTTGTAATAGCATCCTGATATTTAAATTTATTCAGTCTGGCCCCTGCCCGTCCATTCTCGCAGTATTTCCACCAGTTCTGCGTATACTCTTAATTTCACTGGAACGCAGATATTGAATGTGTTCACAGCTCCCCAAGGGAATGAGTTTTTCTGGTGTCTGGGTTTATGGCTATCTTAGACTAGCAATCAGCTTTCTCCTTGAGGAAGGAGCAGCTTTTTTGTTCTACCAAACAAGTTTCCTGGCTCCAAGTGAATTCTGCTTCATGGCACAAATGAGTGCCTCCTCCTTATTCCAGGAAGACTTAACCTTAAATTCTACTTTAGAGATCAAACTTTGTAGAATAACTACATTGAATTATAGAGTTAGAAAGCTGTTCTAAACCATGTGGGGACTCCCCCTAAGCCCAGGGTCTTCTGTGGTGGTGAGATCCACTAGCTTTGCATCCGAAGAAGTGGGCAGTAGCCTAAGAAAGCTTATGCTCAAATAAATTTGTTACTCTCTAAGGTGCCACAAGTACTCCTGTTCTTTTTGCGGATACAGACTAACACGGCTGCTACTCTGAAACCTAGCTTTATACTGTATGAAGAGGCCCATGGTTTTGATTCAGGCCCATCCTTCTATATTAACTTTTTATAGAAACCTGTAAACAACATACAAAGCTACTGTACAAAGGATGCTTTTATAGCAATGGTAATTATCAGTCCAAGGCTAGTTTTTAAAATCTGCTCCTGAAGTGCTGGGAACATTAAACAATTATTTATGAACACTTGAAACATTAGCTGTTCCACTTGAAACCATTGGCAGGACTTTAATAACAGCCCCAGCAACCCCGTGGAAGTAACACCAAGGACTCTCCTTCTAGTCACAACCCCCCCTTTTTTTTTACGCTCCCATGGCTGTGCCTCAGAATGCTACGGTTAAAAGAAAACCGCAGCACTAACCTGTGAATGGTTTTCATTCTAACCCTCTGCTGAGGCTTTCTATTCCCTTCTTGACTGTTCTGCTTGCCTTTGCTTTCCCCCATGCTTCTTTCTAAATGGAGCTGCTCCTGTATAATGCTCAGCTGGGGTGCTGCCTTCGCACCCTCACAGGACTCGGACAGATTTGCACATCAAGGCGGCTAATTGACACCAGGTTAAATAGATTTCCTAATCAGGACTACAAACTCTTTGATAAACCAACCTCCCCCCCCCCCCACACACACATTGGTTTTATTTATTTTTTAAAAACATAATCTTTCTGTACAGAGAGGGAAAGGGGAGTTCAATGACAGAGACCATTCAATGATGCCAGATGAGGGGACAGGCTGTTGTAACTCACATTTAGTAGGTAGATCTTTTCTTCCAGAGGACTAGAGATGTTTATGATGATATATTTTTTAATTACAGTATCTAGAAGCCCCAACCGAGATCAGGAACCCACTGCACTGAGCACTGTATTAAAACATGGTCCCTGTTCTGGAGAGACTACATTCTAACTAGAAGAGACACACAGAGGGTGGGAGGAAGGAACAGTTATTATCCCCCGGTACAGCTGGGGAGCTGAAGGACAGAGCGAGTAGGGGCTAGATTCACAGTAGGGGACTTGGGCTGAACAGATTTTGACTTTGGGGACAGGAAAACATTTCAATATCTTCAAAATTCTCCTACAAAGGAAGAACCATTTCCTACCTCTCTAATAGGCATTTGCTGGGGAGAAAGATGTTTTGTTGTTTATGTCAGAAATTCTCCTAACTATGGGAGGAAGAAAGCCAAGCAACAGGCACTTGGGGAGAGAATAATAGTAAGGAACCAAGCCCAGTGAAAGGTAATGTTCAACCAGGTCTGTAAAGAAAAGCACACAGGACTGTGTTTAAAAAATACGTGAGAGAGAAAAAGTAGAGAAGGTCTGGAAGACATGAATGCCTAAGGAAATGCACATTGGAGGAATCTGTGAGTAAACAGGCATATGACTGCCGGAGAGAACGTACACACAGCATTTCACAATTTTCAAATCATGCATCTTTGTTGTTCTTAAAATAATAAATTAGAAATATTCCTAGATTTACACATGGGGAAACATCACACACGCAGTGCTACTACTTGTTCAGACAATGGCCTCACTCCTATAAGCTCACTCATTCAAATGGACCTCTGTGCCTGCGCAGAACCCCATGGAAATCTTACCACTCATTTCAGTAGGAAGAAAATTAAGCCAATTATAAGAGCTTTGGAAAATCCCACCCTAAAAGTCCCATGAAGGAAAATGATAAGGCCTACTGTTGTTTGAGGCTTATACAAAGGTACGCACATTAATTATCATGCACCCTGTAGCCTATTTTAAGATGGCTGTTAATTTGCAAGAGTTACAATGGCAAAACAGTGTAAAAATATTTTATTATATTCAAGTGATATTGCTAAGAGCAAGAGAGAAAGACGCATTTGAAAGTGGCTCGCAGTCATTTATATACCTCCTGCCTCCATGCTAGCCATTTTTACTTGCAATAACCATGCATCAGTACCTTCGTTGCATTACCTTATAACTCCTTTTCTCTTTTATGGTCCTTTGTGGACACATTTTCACCTGCTTAAATCTCTACATACCTACAAGGAAAAATATGTGACAGATTCACATGAGTACTCTGCACTGTAATAAATATAACAGAGACACACAAATGTCATCACAGCCCTCAAACAAAGTTTCACTAGCTCCTTCTACAAAGACACATGTGGCTTGCTGGAAATGCGTTAGGCAGACTGAGAAAGCCTGTGGATCCAAAGCTTGTTTTTTATCCGAGTTGTTACTCAGACTGTGATGACCTTCTTTGAAGGATTGTCCCTCCCTTCATTTGGCTGTTTGGTGTTATGCTGCTTATTTCCCTAAGGAGATGTAAAACCCAGTTTGCTTCTTTTGAAAATGCAAGAGAGCTTAATTTTCTCACTGCAACTCTGGAGTTGAACCATTGTTTTTAGAAGGCTGCCAGCAAGTGAGTTAAGCAAGTATCTGAGATTTTACCAAATTAACAAATGAGTCACCCAAAAAGGTTGTCCATTCTTCTAGCGTTTGAAGTGCTTGCTGAGCCATCTGATAGCAGCTTCATCAGCAGAATGAAGGGCCCTATGAAATCTAGTCAGTTAGCACTCATCGAAAATATGTGCCATTGCCTGACGGAGGCCACATTGACAAGTAGGTCGTTGCGCAGACCCCATGCGTAGAGGTCGGCTGCGCATATTCCTTGGCCAGTTTGGAACCTGTTCAGCAGAGTCCAAAAGTGATGTGGCAGGTCAAATCCTGGCGGTTGAATGGTCGGATCAGTAACAAGGAAACCATGCCAAACATCTTCAGCCTACCACTCACTGCATCATAGGGTTGGTGCTGACAGATTCCTATCTGGCAGTTGAGGCCACAATGGATGCCTTAAGGTAACGCATGCTCTGAGGTGACTGAAAATGTCCAGGTACAATGGGAGACCTAGATTGGCAAGTAGTTTTTCCACCAGTTTGGCTGTAGTCTTTATGCAATGAATGTATAGAGGGGCTATGTTGCTCAGAACTGGTAGCCATGGGATAGCAGTGGGGCGCAGGGTGCCTGTGCTGATACGCATGGTTGAGTTCAATTTGACGTTAATCAATTTAGTGTGAGGTGAACAACACCACATAGGGGTACAGTATTCAGCTGAGGAATAGCACAACGCCAGATGTGTGAAGGCATCCAAGAGTTTGTCCGTGAATCATGATTACGGATTACAAATATCACAAGTCTTATGCCATTCACAACACCTGCACTGGTAACCAAAATAGATTAGGGGAAAGTTGAAACTAGCTCCTAGAATGCATATCAAATTGGGCTGAGTCAGAGAAATTTTGCTTGTTACTGAATCACTTTAACTAGTTTTAGTCTTGACTCAAACCAGAAGGAACTCTTTTGGTTGAATTACAATGGAAATCTCTCTTCTCCTAGGACTCTGTATCCAGCTGGTGGAAATACTGTGAAAATGGATGTAGGACATCAACAGGAAGTACAGATGCCTCAGTTAATATATATACTAGAAATGTGGCAGGGGATCCCATCAGCACTCATTTCTCTCTGAAGCAAAATAGTTAATGTTGACATATCCATTATTAAACTTTAGAGTAAATGCTCCATTGAAATGTATGGGGGAAGTTCCTGAAGCTGTTTCAATCACTCCAAGGGTAACAAATACTACAGTGGAAGGCTTGGTTCTCTGCCTCTGCAATCCTCTCTTGCTGATGTATCAGGGTTCCAGTTGGCCACCTGCAGAGGTCAGGAAGGGATTTTCCTCCCTCAACATATTCTGGAATTTTATTTATTTTGTATCTCTTTCCTCTGAAGCATCGGGGGGGGGGGGGGGGCATGGCTGGAGATAGGACCCAGAATGGCGAGAGCCAGGGTTCGGAGGTGGCACTGAGCATTCTCTCAGGTGCTTGGCTGGCTGGTTCTTGCTCATATGTTCAGGGTCTAACTGATTGTCATATATGGAGTTGGGAAGGAATTTCCTTCGGGTCAGAGTGGCATTGACCTTGGGGGGGTTTCACCTTCCTCTGCAGTGCATAGATATGGGTCACTTGCCAGGATTATCTGGGTATATCTCACTTAATCACTTCTTTGCCATTGTAGAAGCCTCAGGGTATATCTACACTACAGGGGGGAGTCGATTTAAGATACGCAAATTCAGCTACGTGAATAGCGTAGCTGAATTCGACGTATCGCAGCCGACTTACCCCGTTGTGAGGACGGCGGCAAAATCGACTTCTGCGGCTTTCTGTCGGCGGCGCTTACTACCACCTCCGCTGGTGGAGTAAGAGCGCCGATTCGGGGATCGATTGTCGCATCCCGACGGGACGCGATAAATCGATCCCCGAGAGGTCGATTTCTACCCGCCGATTCAGGCGGGTAGTATAGACCTAGCCTCAGGCACTGGAGTACCTTTGTCTCTCCTATTTTCTCCCAGTTGCACATAATTGTCTCATCTCCTGTGGGCTGTATCAATGTTGGTTTGATTTCAGTTGTTGGGTTTAGTGTGAGGGTGCTGGGTCGTTTGGGTGGCTTATGGTATAAATGCAGTCAGAGTAGATGTGGTGGTCCCTTCTGGCCTTAAATTCTATGACTGTCTTTGGCCTTTACCCTCAAATCAGGCAGATCCTTGTATCCGTGTGCAGTCCAATGAAGACAATGGGGATCCACATGGGTGGAAGGGGCTGCCCGAATGTATCTGACTGTAGGATTAAGCAGCTAGATGGCTGCCAGTAGTTCCTTGTTGTCTGCTGTTTTAGCACGTCCATAAGAGCAGGCTTTAAGGCCTATCTATTGTTTTGGGCTTTCCCCAAGTGATTGTAGGGGAAATAATGTTCTGGGTGGATATTATTATTAGTTTGTTTTGTATTACAGTAATGGCAAAAGGCTCCAATCATTGTTCAATGATAGGCACTGTATAAGCACTTATTACACAGACACTGCCTGCCCCAAAGAGCTTACAATATAGAAAAGAAGGTTACAACAGAATAAAATAGATGGATGAAACAAACTCATAGAGTAAAGAGGTGGAGGACAAATTCTGACATATGTTAGGGTAATGAATTGTAGTCACTGCTTACGTCTTGCCCAATCACTGATCCTACTGTTATTTTGTATGTTTTTTTAACCAAAAAAAAAAAAAAAACGAGTAAGACACCTAGATTATTTTCTAGATGCCTTGGAGAAATCAAAACATCTACAATGTGTGGAGCAGTTTGATTTCCAGTTATGAAATGTGTATTTGGCTCGGAGCGCCTTGGAGTCTGAGTAAAGGTTAAAAATTCATAAATAATATTATTCCTGCAACTTTTGCAAAAATCTTTGAAAGACGAATTTAGCAATATGTGGCTTTTACGGGTATTGCATTAAACAGCAGGATTTCCATATGGCGTGAATCTGCTCGATTGTATTGAAAATGGGGACTTTGTTCCAAATTTCTATGCCATTCTGTCAGTGTGTCATGAGCTACCCACAAGCCTTTGCTACAAATGAATGTGCCAAGTAAAATAATCTTGAGTTTGCCTTCCAAAGGGAAAAGACTGGTACTGAGGTTCGAAATTTCCTAGCCCCCAACTCCTGGAAACATAGAGATTTGCAGCAAGCTCTTTTATCAACAAAGGGTTAAATGAAAATGTGTCATTTTCATACTAATAATGTGTTTTATATTGAAATTTGTTCTTCACATCTTTTTTTTTTAGTATAAGTGTTGGTGTGTATGAGTGATATGAGGATAAGTTTGCTAGGGCAATTACCCATTATTGTTGAGTAGCTGAGTAGTCCCTTGAGCAAACTCATGCATAATTTGTTTGTGCATAGGATACAGCAGAGCTGAGGCTGCAGTATCTTACATGCCCAAGCTTATGGGAAAATGTAAGTTTTTTTCTCACTATTATGCATTTCTTCCCCTATTGTTTGAACTCAGACCATGCTTCTTGCCCCCTTGATTCTGCACCCCATCATGGAGCAGGATTTTCATAACAAACAGGTGCAGGTCAAAAATACATTATACGAGGGAGGGGGGTGAGAACAGTGAATTTCTCCTACAAGATACATCACAATATTCATGTCCAAAAGCATCAATACAGCCCGTAAAATGAGTCCTACACTAATTTATTCATGGTGTCTCAGCCTCTCTGCATATCCTTGTTATCTAAGGAAAGCCCTGTTGTCTGCAAAGTTGAGGTTACTTTTCTCAACACAAGTGTGAAATGGTCTTGGATTAGATAGTGATTATATAATCAGACCAATCCTATGTAAAATAATTACCTGCTTTTTTAAAAAACTCTGACCTTTTGCTTTTTGACATTGCTACCCTCCCCTTACAACTCTCACTCCCTTATCTAAAACTCAGCACTTGCCCTTTTTCTTAGATGGCAGCCTCCCCACAACCTTCCCTTTTCTCACATTCTGTAGCAGTGAGTTCTCTCTTCAGCTATACATTGTTCTATAGATTCACCCTGAAGAAGTACCCTGTACAGACAGCAGAAACTGCCCATTTGAAATCTTGGACACCTTCTGTGAGCGGGGTGAATCACTATAGCCGAGTGTCCATCATGTGGACCTAAGGTTGGGATTACCGAGGCCAGAGTCACCTGTGAATGAAGGTGTTCAGCGATCTCACGTCCAGAATAGGGGGCTAGCCCCCTTTCTTTTGGGGAATAAGAGAATATGAGTACAACCCCTTTCCTTCATGATCTGGAGGTACTTCTTCCACTGGTCTGAAATTCAGAAGTGATTGCCACTCCTGATGCAGCATGCACAAGTTGACATTCAGTGATTAGCAACTCAAAGTTCTCCCTGTTGTCTTGGGGAGTTGCAATTCAAATAATCCTATTTTGCCAATAGGGCCTGTTAACTGGTGATTCTCATTTGGAGCCTTGATGTAGAATAATTTTTTCATCCAAGTAAATCTATGTCAGGAACCAGGTAGTGGGTGGTTTGACTTAGTGGTCAGATTCAGAGTCAGGAACCAGGCAAATGAACAGGTCTGGAGCAGGACAGGAACAAGACTGGGAACAAGGCAGGCAAAGGGGAGATCTCAGCTGCAAGCATAAGTGTTGAGCAACTGGTGACCTGTCACTGTAGATGAGCTTAAATGCGGACCTGTTGTCACCCTGCAGCCAATCGGGCAGGCCGGCCAATCAGACGATTCTGTCACAGCCCTGCTGGGCTCATTAACTGGTCTGAGGGCTGAGCTTCCTAACCCCAGGCCCCACTGAGGAACTCAAGCCCATAATTCCTGGCAACCTAGTTTTATGAGTTCCTAGTCTTTTGGTGTTGCTTTGTGTTGGCTCTGTCTTGACCTCTCATTTGCCTCAGTAACCACGAAAGACCTTAGTGTGGGATGCATATAAAAATTGTTTGAAGCCTGGAAGGCACTTGGTAGCAATGGTCTGCTCTTTTTGAGTTTGGTGCCAGAAAAACAAGCATCTGCCAGAGCAACTTTTCCAGCTCGAAAAGCCCGTTGTTGATGGGCACTGCAAAAAAAAATCCTGGTCTGGAGATGTGCAGGATGTCTAGGAACCTGTGTAATTTTTCTTGGATCACCTTGACTGGAGTCTCCAGTGTGTCAGCCATTTCCTGTAACAAGACCTGGAACATCTCGTATCCTCTGTGCTCTAGATAGATGATGCAGGAACCACAGCCTCACCTGGAGATAATGATAATGATAATGATATGTGAGCCAGAATAGAGGATGATCTGCTTGTGGCTCCCCATCAGAGCCATGACCAATCTATTCAGCTGGCAGTACACCGGCACAGTTCCAGCTGAAATCTGGGAGTGTCCTCAGACTGTGCTCTCTTTGGTACCACAGATATGCTTGGTAGCGGTCAATACTGTAGAATGCACCTTCACTACCGCTAATCGTGGGGAGTCCAATACCAAAGAACCAGTATGTCTTTCAGTGCCAGATAGGACTCTGATACCGGGACATGAGTACTGGGAGACCAGTACTACAGAATTCATGCAATACCAAGGGAGCTGGTCTAGAGACACAGTGACTGGTGCCTGACTGGGTGCCAGAGGGATCCTTATGCTTTATGCTACTCTTTTCATTTGAGGCTCTACAGAATTTATGGCTCCTTGAGGAAGGGCGTGGTAAAGGAGACCTAGTTCTCTTCCCTCTGGTGACTCAGTAGGATGGTCTTTAGGATCAGGAACTTCATCTCCATGCACAGAGGAGCCAGCAGGAGAACTTTTACATGACAAGTGCTCGGACGTTTCTGCCTCAGGTATCCCAGAGTATAATAAGAGATGCATTGATTTCTCCAGAAAGAACATTTTCATCCCAGACTCCCAAGCTCTCCGGGTTCTCCAATATAAAGATTTACAGATGGCACATCTCTCAGGAATGTGCCCTTCACCCAGACACAGCACACATCATTGAGAAGCATAAAAGTCTTGCATGAAGGGCAATTTTAAAACCTGTAGACTTATGTTCACTCATAATGACTGATCCTGGTACTGGGGCTAAATCTCAGGGAAAATAAATAAGCACATTTCCTTCTAAATGAAGAAAGGAAAAGCTTCCAAAAATCTCTACTAAACCTAATGACTAACTGCTAACTACCTACCTACTGACAGAGAATAGGAGCAGTCTTGGAGTCTTGGGGAACAGGCCAGTCATCGCTTATAGACAGCCCACCAACCTGAAGCAAATACTCACCAGAAACCACACACCACACAATAAAACACTAACCCAGGAACCAATCCTTGCAACGAAGTCCGTTGCCAACTCTGTCCACATATCTATTCAGGGGACACTATCATAGGACCTAATCACATCAGCCACACCATCAGAGGCTCGTTCACCTGCACATCTACCAATGTGATATATGCCATCATGTGCCAGCAATGCCCCTCTGCCATGTACATTGGCCAAGTCTCTATGCAAAAGAATAAATGGACACAAATCAGACACCAATAATTATAACATTCAAAAACCAGTCAGAGAACACTTCAACCTCCCTGGTCACTCAATTACAGACCTAAAAGTCGCAATTATTCAACAAAAAAAACCCTTCAAAAACAGACTCCAATGAGAAACTGCAGAACTAGAATTAATTTGCAAACTGGACACCATTAAATTAGGCTTGAATAAAGACTGGGAGTGGATGAGTCATTACACAAACTAAAAACTATCTCCCCATGTTAATTTTCCCCCTACTGTTACTCACACCTTCTTGTCAACTGTTTGAAATGGGCCATCCTGATTATCACTACAAAAGTTTTTTTTTCTCCTGCTGATAATAGCCCACCTTAATCAATTAGTCTCATTAGAGTTGGTATGGCAACACCCATTTTTTCATGTTCTCTGTGTGTGTGTGTATATATATATATATATATATATACACACACACACACACATCTTCCTACTGTATTTTCCACTGCATGCATCTGATGAAGTGGGCTTTAGCCCATGAAAGTGTATGCTCAAATAAATTTGTTAGTCTCTGAGGTGCCACAAGTACTCCTCGTTCTATTTGCAGATACAGACTAACAAGGCTACCACTGTGAACAGTGAGCAAAGACACTGCAAGTTCCAACTCGTAGGACTGGGCGGTGAGAAGGAACTGCAGGGTGACTGAGGTTGTCTCTCTCCGTGGGGAGACATGAGGACACTCAGGGTGCAGGCATGGCCCCCAATGGACACTGCTGGACAAAAGAATCTGAGCCCAAGTACACTGGGCACATGCGCACCAACAGTGGAATATATATACACCTAGACAAGTCCTTGAAGAAGAACCGAGTTGTTATACAATATGAAGAAACAATTTGGTTACAGTTAGTATTAAAGGATTGATCCTGCACTATTGAAGTCAGTGGAAATTTTGTAAGTGATGACAATGGAAACTGGGCTAGGCCTTAGAGCTTGTTAGACATATGCTAGGAAAATACTCATTTAAAATGCTGTATATTAGTATTTATTTGCTAGTTGTCTTCACTAGAATATAAGAAAGCATTTGAATATATACTTAGGAGGATGGATACCTTTAGCTTATCAGATAGTTATAGAATAGAGGTTATTGTGCATTGCAAAAAGATGACTCTGTAAAAACACAATAAAATTAAGATATAGTTGCTACTCCTTGGCTCAAAATCCTTTCCAGTAATTTATATTAACAATATAGCTTTAACACCAAATTTCTGTAACCAGAAGAGGTAAAAGGAGCAATGATTCTAGACACTTTCAATGAGGAACCACTATTGGAAAAAATAGAATTTTATGGGGCGTGGAAGTTGTTTGGGTAACGATGGTTGAGTCCTTTTGGCTCTATTTTGCCTGAGAAAAACACAAGCTAAACCATATAATGGCATATCTGAACATGGAAAATTCCTCTGCTAAAAATATCCTGTGTAAAATCGTATGCAAATTAACAGCTGGGTTTTTCAACCATAAGGTATGAAAAGCTAGAAGGAGTTACTCTTGTACTGGCCGGTTTTGTTTTGTTTTGTTTTTTAAGCAAAACTCATAAGAACAAACAGGACACTTGGGATTCACTTGGAAAATATGACTTGCAATTAAGTCCTTGATCAATCAGTCCAGTGAAAGGAGCAGTATTCATTCTTTGAAAGTTAATTAGATACTAAGAGTGCTGCTCTGGAAAACTTTGAGAGTGGATAGTGTAAATCATCAATATGTCTCAACTCTGAATTTCCATTAATTATTAAGGATTTCTAGGCAAGCTAAGCTGATATTCTTGGATGCATACCTAAAAATTGTCCACCTATTAAAAAAAATAAACATTATAAGATAGGTTAGGCGGCCCAATGAGTGCCTTTAAAGGTCCCAACCACATCTCACTGATGTCAATGGAAAAATTCCCATAGTCTTCAGTGGGGTTTAGAGCAGGTCCAAAAAAGAGAAAAGGAAGGGGAGAGAGAGGAATGAAGGAGAAGGGAGACATTCTGCAGGGATTGGTTGGCTTTTTTGTTTTGGGGGAATGGGAAGGCAAGACTGAAGCTTTTTTCCAGCTTGGATTTTTATGTTAGAAAATTAGGCCTTGTCGACCCCGTTTTTTCCTGATTCTATGGACAAGTGAAGAACTGAATGGATTCTGACACAAGAGATGCCATACAAATGAAACGAGCTTGAGAGCTTGATCCAGTGTCCATGAAAGTCAATGGGAATCTTTCCACTGACCTCAATGTTTTTCAGATTGTGTCCTAAATAACAGAGGAAGCTATTTAGTCAGACTGTTTAAAACCCTTTGGCTTGGCCTGATTGTTTTAACTCCTGTGTGATTCCAATTGCCCAATAAAAAATTGGAAGAAGAGCTGTTTCTGTATTTATTATTATTATTATTGTTAGATCCAACATTTCCAGCCCTTCCAGTTAAGGCTGAGAAAAGTTCCACAACCCATGAGACTTCAAAAGAGTGCTACAGCAAAACCACACAACACCAATTAGACATTCCTGATTTTCCTCAGGTAAATTACAAGCAGCAAAAAACAAACAAACAAACAAAAAAACAAAAACAGGCTTTGTACATTATAAAAAGGGGGTGGAGAAGGCCAAAGCTCATTTTTTTGTTTCCTTTACAGGCCATCTTGCAACCTAGTCCATGGTGCGACCTCCTTTAGTTTTAAATAACTCTTAAGCTTGTTCTTTTGGTAGAAACAAAAAAAACTATAAAGATCAGCTGTCTAAATGTTTGAGGGAAAAGAGAGAGAATGGCAGACTATAGATTTGTATACAAACCTTTAGAAGTGATGAAATGTACCCAAATAAAGCTTCGCAATTTTCTATTATTCAAAGCAAGATATTACAATATTTTGGACACTCAAGACTTTGAGCTGTTTATTCATTTTCTTTCTTTATGCTTTTTTCCCCCCTGAGAAACCTAACAACTGAAATATAGCAACAGTGCAGAATATTTATCAGGGAAAACAAGCACTTAACAGAATTGCAACATTCCAGCTTCCACATTTTCAGAGAGAAAAAGCAATAGACAATGACTCAACAAGCTGCTGATACTGTATTTACTCCTTAGAATACTGGGACACGAGAGAAATTATTTGCTTTTAAAAAAGAAAATTAAGGATATAAGAATGAAAATGGTAAATCCAAGTTTTTCTTTCAAACTACACTCTTGAAGGGGCTCTAACCACAGATCTACAAATCTTCATGTTCTCCCACTTTGATAATATTTGAAAATAAGGTCAATATTGAGAAGATCTTTCTAAGAAAAAACCTAGTTAAATTGAGTCTCAAGTATTCCAAATGTGGAGGGTATCCTTAGGCCCACAGGTACCACTTATACATCATTTTCCCACTACTTATTAGGGCTGTGCAAATTAGAATGCTACTGCACAGGACCAGGGCCAGAACAGACACAGAGCTGACAGGAAATTAACCAGACAGTCCACTTCCTGCCTCTTTTGGGACTGTATTAACCCCTTCTGTGCTTTAACAGTGCAACTCCATAACAATCTCTAATATATTTTTTGCACCCAGCCTTCTGCCCCTTAGAGATTTAAATTATGGTAATTTACACACAACTACAACTCTGCCAACTTGCCAATATATAAGTTACATCATTCACCTCACACATGATTTTTGATCCATGAAGTGCTATATAAGCATATTGTATTGTCTGTCACAACACAAAATAATTACAAAGCCTCTGCAACAGATTTCATGAGATTTACTCTAAAATCTTGAACAAGTAATAGTTTGTTCTTTTAAATTCCATACTTTACCAGGACTTGATCAATACAGATTGTGCTCTTGTCTATGCAGGCGATAGTTTTCTGCAAATTTAGACAATTGGAATTTTTTACTACGATCATGTTAAGAAAAGAAAGTAGATGGTTCATTTATTTGATACCACTGAAGGAACCAAAACATTGCTACATTTTATCCATTCACTGAAATTACTAATACCAACCAGCTGGTGGTAGAGAGTTGTTTTCAATGGGACTAGTCATGATAGTAAAGTTAAGCATGTGTTTGCAGGATAGAGGCTGTAAAATATAAACTTAAACTGAGTGCATATTTTCAAACTCCAAAACTGACTCGGGTTTTCCTCTGTTGTTGAATTTGTAGTATATGCACCAGCAATAATTAACTGCATAGTGGAGTAGAATGTTATTTAGGCCCCAATCCTGCAAAGAAGTCTGCCTGCATGGAGCTCATTTAAGGATCAGGACCTAAGAATGCCTAAATGCAAGATTGAATAAATGAGATTTTTGAGAAGGTGAGGTTGCTTGGTGTGGACTAAACTGGGAGGTTGATTAAGTCTGATAACAGTGGTATAGTAAACACTAGCTCCCTTACCAGGTTCTCATAATATGGTAAGGTCTATGCAAGCTTTAGTAGAACACATGCAATAATACAATAATCTCAAAGCTTCATTTACTATACAGTGAAATCAGATTTGACCAGTTTGCAGCAAAGGTTGAACAAGAATAACAACAGCCTGGAATCACTCAGCAAGTAGGAGAGAGAGGCTGGAAATAACTAGTGTGTAGAAGGTAAAGGAGAATAAAAGTGAGTAATATGCTGAATGTCATAATCAAGGCAAAGAATAATCACAACAATTCCTGGGCACCAGGATCGGTAGCTACTTTGCTGAACAGAATTAAGAAATCTGCAAACCTGTGATTCTCCCTCTGACACTCAATGGGATCAGAGTTGAGCTAATTGAACTCAGCTATGAAGTGGCTTTGTTTATTTTTTTAAAAAAGCTCACTGTGCTAGGTTGTAATAGTTTGTCTTAATAACTCAATATATATTTTTGGCTATATGGACATCAAAAGTAACTGTTTATATGTTAATGGGCCCAATCCTACTCCTTTTGAAGTCAATGGGTGTTTTGCCATTGACTTCAATGGAGAAATTGGACTCAGAATGTTATATATTTATACATTTATTTTTTAATGTTCTTGCTCTGCAGAGTTCTAAGTAAGTAAACATGACTTCTACCAGAATCAGTTAAGAAAAGGAGAGGATTGTAAATTTGCTTGTATTAAACAATATGAAGCAGTGTAAACCTACATCAGAGAATCTCATGCGCATAAGATTAAACATCAGACTGGCTCTTAGAAATGCATTTTTGTTTGTTGCCGTATTTTTCCTTTGTCCTACCTCTTCATCAGTAAGGAAGGTACACATAATACAAATTAAGGGTCAGTGAAAGTGAAAGCAGTTTCCAGATGCAGGATTAAGGGTATGTCTTCACTGCAGAGTTAACTCGAGTTTCTACAGCTGGGTTTCTCCACTCAAGCTAGGGAGCTCAAGTGAGAGCATCCACACTGCAAAGGATAACTCACGCCATATTCTAGTGACTGCATCCTCGCCTGCTGAACAAAGCGAGGCGCTGAGCCTACTGGGGGGCACATTGCTTGCTTTTTAGCACTGCATGAGTGTGAGATGCTCTTTCAAATCTTTCAGAGGGTACTGCAGGAAAAGTTTTCTGTCTTTTTTGGGCACATGAGAGAAATGGTGTTAGACCAGCAGATCATTATAGTACAACTACTTCTGATTTTGTGTTTGCAGCCTGCATTCTGGTGCGAAGGCATAGACTCCACTCGGAATGAATACCTGTGCCAAATGTTGGCATTAATGGAATTCTCATTTTGGGAACAGGAGGCAGATACAGGGCATGAGACGTAGAGGAGGTCCTTTTGGCAGTGACTTCTTGCTCTCAGAAGGCGGCAGTGTGTTTTATCTAGGACAGTGATACTCAGCCCTCAGTGGTTTAGGAGCCTAATTAGCAATCAATATTATCCAAAGGCGCCACAGTAGTGTGACTACATTGTTCCATTTACTATTTTATACATATTATAATTGATAAACATTATAATAATATATATATTATTCTCACAACAGAAGACTGACCAAGTATTGTTATTTTATAAACTACAATTGGTTAATACCATAGTAAAAGCATCCTGATTGGTTAATAACTTAGACTGGTTAATAATTAAATCACACAGCTTTTTGACATCATGTGCTGCAAAGAGTGGCAGGAGTTACATTAAAGAGACACTTGCGGCTTGCGAGCCTCAATCTGAGTATTACTGATCTAGGAGATCATACAGGTGCATTTAGACATCACAGGAGTGGATCAGCGGTTTAGACATCAGTGGTTGTGAATCAGACCACAAGCACAGAATGGTGGGACTACATTGTCATGCAGAGACGACCAGCAACAAGGTGAGAAAGCAGGGACCGGGAACAAGGCAGGGTCTGTCTTAGCAGCAGGTCAGCGATCTGCCTTATTGTAAAGACAACTTCCAGGTGCTCCTTCCAGGCTTAAATAATACATTTGTGGCAATCAGAGGGCACAGGAGGAGCTGCCAGTCATCTCTATTGTGGGCAGCACTTCCCACAGTGACTGGTATCCCAGGATGTATGGTGTGTTGACCATAGCTCTGCCCAGGTTGCCTGATGGCAGCATGGAAGTGCTACTCATCCAGCGCCCTTCACACCCAGGTTCCAGGCCCATGAATCCTCACAAAGAGTTGCCTCTTGAGCCTGGCTCAGAATCTATGATGAAGTGGACAAAGAGGCAGGTGCAGTGATGAACTATGGAATTTACTTAGTGTGTTAGACTCTCTTTCCCACTGATGCTTCCTCTCTGTAAGAACGTTTTCAGTTCCCTGTTGGTGCTGATCCTCCATGCGTGCTAAAGGGCCAGTAGTGTGCCATAGCAAAGGCATGTTGAGAGATCAGCCGTAGTGCCACATTCCAGTCTACAGGAGTTGGATTCATTCCCTGAATATCAACCATTGATTTAGCACTGCATGTTGTTTCCTGTCTGAAAATGGGGCCTCAGTTAACTGGAGATGTAATAAATTGGTTTAACCTGTCACAGCTCTCCAGGCAGACGTCACTGTAATGGCATCTCATTGAAGGTCTGGCAGAACTATGTGTGCTAGCACATACAGCCTGGAAGTTGGTCAAGCAGCTACTAATAATATGAATGGCCAAATTTAGCTGAGCATGGTAGCTAAGACTCCAAACTGCACAACAATATTCAGCTGGAGTAAACATCAAGGCCAATGCAGATGCACGAAGGACCAAAGGGTTGGAAGGTTCCTGATTAATTTACGTATCAAGGCAGTGCGGAAAGATCTTTATTTTCAGGTGTTTCAGGTGAGGCCAGTATGTGAGACTATGATCGAGTTTCACTCCCAAGCATGTGACAACTCATTGGAATGGCAGTAGCTGTTCTTGTATATAGATGAAGATGCATTGATTGGCAGGATGATTGTTTAAATGGAAAATAGTTGCCACTGTCTTGATTTCTTTGAAAATTTCTTTGAAAAACTCCATTGCTGAAAGTAAAAGGTCAAAATATACATGTCTTGGTGGAGATTCCCTTCAATCCTATGGAAGTCATTTCCAGCATCAGGAATACAGATGTCATCAGCATACACATACATCTCAGCCTTCGTGTCAGGAAGGTCCTATGTGTATATGCTGAAGAAAAGGGGAGCCAAAACTGGCCCTTGTGGAAGACTGCACTAACGTTCTTTCCTGACTCAAAAGTGTTTTCTAGGTCTTGAGTCAGACACACTACGGGTACATCGTCCTCACCTGAATCCAGCCAGAACTCAACAGGATTAGTCTATGAGCTTATAGGTAACATACTGTGGAGAAATTGGTTGGGTCTGTCGGTGGTTTTTCTGGCTTGGGAATACCTATGACATTTGCTCTGCACCACACTTTTGGGATACTGCAATCCTGGGTATAACAATTCAGAAACGGAAGCAGCTAGCTTTCAATGTCTGGGCGAAAGTGAGAGCCACACTTGTGGATGTTATCTAGACCGAGAACCTTGTTAGGCTGAATCTGATGTATAGCCAGATGGAGCTCTTGATTAGTAAAAGGGGCCATCAGATTTGTGTCCACACTCGGAACCTGCAGTTTCTCAGCAACCATCATTTTAACTGCATCGTTGAAAACTTAGTCTGGGTTAGGCGCTCTGCTGTTGGCACCAACTGGGATGTGATGGAGTTTTCTGTGAATGGGTCTCTCTCTTGCCCAGACTAGAATTTCAGATCAATCTCTTAATAGTTTGACAGGCTTTGTGACTGGAATACATGAGGTTCAGTTTGTAAACAGTTTCTTTCCATCACTCTTACTTGGTTTGGTCTGGAAGGTTAAGAAAGGTCTCTAATTTTGTCAAAAACCTCCTGTTAGTTCTTGGCAGATTTAAATTTGTGATATAGTCTGGTTGTATCAATGACTATACAGGAATGAATTGTTGATGAAATCCCCAAGGTATATATTTCTTTGTAGGAGCCAGAACTTTATCCCAGAAAGCTTGGTGGATGGCACTAATGTTGTTCCAAATAGCTGATTCCAAGTCTTTATCCACAAGAGACTCCCAACACAGATCGGAACAGATCACACCTTGCTTTCTGGAAATTCCAATGAGGTTTGTGGAGGCTGCTTGTAATTGGAATTTGCATGACTGTTGTGATCACGCATGACCAATGCTGGGATTGAGGAAATATATTAAGCACTTTACACTTGATGACCATGGGAGGGTGTTGTTCAGTTGCAGAAGAGGTCAGGTCAGGAAAAGAGCCTGAGGTCCATCCTTTGCTATTGAAAGTGGGTGGCTGCTACTGGTCATATAGAAGCTGCAGGTCCACCATTGACATCCATGCCTCTAGCCTTACTCCATCTACATCATCATCAGGGTAGCTCCAATGGGAATGGCATGAATTAAAATCTCCACAGTAGAGTGAAGGTCCTGAGAAGATGGGTAAGACAAGAGTTGGCCAGTTGGGAGATGAAGTTTTGTAGATATTGATAAGTCATTTGCTTCACTTATATAGCCTGTCATTTGATGACATCATTTGGTCCTGATGATGAGACTGGAGTTACTAGAATACCTTCCCTGACATAGGATGCCGTCCTGTATTGCCACTCCCCTGGCTCATGAAGCCTTGTAAGATAAAGGTTTAATTATACACTGAGCAAATGCAGGAGAGTGGTGGACTGTGTCTTTGGCCAAATGGCACTCCCCACAAACCTGTTTGGACTGCAGCTTGTATAATGCCATTCATGTTCTTGTGGCTGAAAAATCAAAATCTCAAAAATATTAATGAATTGCTAATCTGAAAAACAGTTTAGATCAGGTCAACCAAACCTTTCATTTTTATAATTTTGAAATGTTTCATTTCTATTTTTACCTTTCTATATTTATTTTTACTTTTCTATTAAAAATTAACTAAAAATTTAAATGAAAGTTGTTTCTAACTGAAAAAAAACCCTTATTTAAATAATGTTAAAATGGTAGTTTTGACAATTTTGAAACTTTTTTCAAAAAAAATTTTGAATGGGACAATTAATCAAAACTGACCCTTTCCTACAAATAATTTTAGTTGTGATGAATTGGCATTTCTGAGGGGGGAAAAATGTGTTGTCAATTAATTCCCAAGCAATTCTAGTAAGTGCACAAGCGGTGCAGTACCATGCCACAGTACTGGAAGTGGACATCATTAGAGTAGCTGTTGCCCCTCCACCACAACTGCACAGGGTTGGAATGAAGAACAGGGTACAGTTGACCATGTGCAAATCCATCCATGGACTGGCTAACGTCCCACCAAGGTTATTGGTTTCAGGATGTGGTAATGTGGAGGGGATGTCATGATAGGAGGCTTGGGTGGAACCTACGCTGGGGCCGGACCTGGATTGATCTTGGAACTTCTGGTCATCAGCCTCAGCATGTGCTAAAACAGGTCACTCTGCTGCTGGTGGTCCTGGTCCCTCATGGGCAATGCAGTTTGCAACTATTCTCCGCTCCCTCTCCAGCATCTTCTCAGCTGCAGCTTTGTTTTGCCTGTCTTGCGCCATCATCTCTTTCTGCAGCTCAAAGAGGCAGTCTGACCTACTGATGAAATCCCAGTGCATTGCCATCAACACATCATCCCTTCCTTCTGCTTCGGAAGTGCTGGACCCTGGTGCTGATTGTCAGTGATCTCCTAGGTGGGTGCCTGGCCTGCACTGGGGCAGATGGCCCTGAAAAGCAATGAAATACTTATTCTCCCCAACCCCTGGAGAGAAAAATAATATTCCTTCCTTTCCATTTTCTGCACCACTCCAAAGGAAAAATTGCAACTTTTATCTCCTTGGCATTCATTCTCCACCATCTCTGCATTTCTCTTTTCTAAAGCTGCTTCAGACTTCTCAGGGATGCTAGGCTTGTATTAATAATCCTTGGTTTTCACACATGCAGCAGTGTGTGCCGCAATAAAGCAATGTTCGCATGTTTAAAATGTATTAAAAAATCTTGCATTGCCCTTGCCAGGGGAAGGAGGAGTTTTGGGGATCAGGGAAGAAGGCAATTGTCAGTAATGCCTCCTAGTAGTCAGGCCTAGTGTTTGGAGCGGAGGTCAAAGCTAGACATTGGGCTGGGACTGGGCCAAGGGTGGTGCTGGAATCGAGATCCAGAGACAGTCTGCGATTGGAACTGAAATCAGAGTCTATAGTCAAGCCAGAATCAATACCATCGCTGGAATCTGGACACAAGGCTGGAGTCAAAGTCGAGTGGTCCAGGGGCAAACTAAGTCAATATCGTAGCCAGGGTCCATATAAAGGCCAAAGGTCAAAGCCAGTTACTCAGAGTCTGAGGTCAATAACAAGGTTGGCACAAGGTCAGAATAGGGCAAAGACAAGACTGGAACAGGACTCAGGCCACAGTGGGGCAGGAACAGGAACAGGGTCAAGAGCAGTCTGGGAGTTTTGAGAGTCTGATACACTGCAAGGCAGCAGGTTAGTGCTGCTGCACAGGCTGATTTGCAGCTCTGGCGGAGTTGGAGAAATGCCTGACCCAGGTTCTGCTTAGGGATAGGCTGGTGTCGCATGCCTGGAGGCTGAGTCACTGCAGGCTCTGTGGGAAGGGTAAGCCAGTGCAGCTGTGTGGTTGCCATATGCCTGGAGTGATGACTCACTGTTGGAAGGGCACCTACTGAGGCTCTTCTCCTGACTCTTCTCCAGTCCAGTGGATCCCTTCCTGAGGTTGCTTCACAGACATAGCATCATAAGGCTTTTGATTTCTGGTCCTAAACCCAACATTGTAGGTTTGGTGGCCTCATGTCACAGGTCTGCCATAACTTTGGTGTCAGCCTCAGGCCTGTTAGCTGTATGATGGGAGGACATTCTCCTAGATGCCCTTTGATCTGACAAGCGCAATACAACTGCTGTAAAAAATTCTACCGGTATAGAGAGCCACAGGCCAAAGCAGGCTTTTCATACTGGCTGGAGGTCATTTCTGGTCCAGAACCAGTGAGTAGGTAGGTAGACAGACAGAACAAAGACTTCAGGGGGAGTTTTGGGAAGGCATCAAGGGATTATCAGCACACAAATGGACTCTAGCTGCATCTAGGCAGCTAGCAGTAGTTTGAGCATTAGAAGGACTCCAGTTTCAACCTTGACCCACTGACAGTTCAACCGGCTCAAATTTAAAACATCACCACACTCAAGCTAGAGGTTTTTATATGTGAATGGGAGTCAGATTAGACCCAACACTCAAGTTATAACTTGAGTTAACTTTGCAGTATAGACAAGGCCATAGAAGTACATTTTCCGTGCCTAAGTTGTCCATCGTAGCTACTTCCATACACTTTTTACTTCTACTTCTTATGTAGATTACTACTGAGATATTCCTTTCTTGAAACTTCTATGTGTTCTAATCAATACTTTAAAAGGTTGTGTATCTTGTGTGTGTGTGTGTTCTCTGGGGTGCTTTCAAAATTTTTTTAATATCACTGTATGTGTTCTGAATACTTCAGTGTTGATTCAGAACATGAATCCATGTTTCATATGGCAAGTTACCATGTTCCCTGTTCTATCTTTAAATCCATATAAACATTTTGTTTGTGCAGAAATGCATTTAGTTTGGATGCTACATGCCATAATTTTGATAGAAAAGCAATTTGCTGTCACTGATTTAACAAAAGTTTCCCACTGCCATACATCATGTTTTCCTTCTTAAAGTCTGATAAACCACATGTATCATTTAAACAAAATCTCATAACCAAGGAGAGAGGCAAAAACACTCAAAAATATACTGAGTATATTGAAATACAGCATAATGTTCAATGCATGCAAACTAATATAGTGTGTGGGAGAGAGAAAAACTTTGTAAGGTGGATCCAGCAACCTTTTAAAAGAAGTTCTAACATCGCCATTGTTTGCAGCCACCTTTGACCTTTGTCAGAGAGAGAACCTTTGGGCCAGAGAAATGCCTTCCTTTGTTCCATTAGTTTCCATGGAGGTTTGACAGAGATATAAACTTTTGATAATTCCCTTCTGTCACTTTCATGGTCAGCAAAATATTGGCAGCATGTCAAAATAATAACTCAACCTGAACACGCGAATGAGCTGGCCCCATGC
Organism: Malaclemys terrapin pileata; assembly: GCF_027887155.1. Lineage (NCBI taxonomy): Eukaryota > Metazoa > Chordata > Testudines > Emydidae > Malaclemys > Malaclemys terrapin. Next base: position 9,483,662 of record NC_071511.1, on the reverse strand, counting down.
CTCCATCAATGCATCAGCAGCACACACTGCACTGGGAGCAAATAGCCTTTCTGGAAGTGGGGGGAATAGAGTCAGACCAGGCCTTCAACTTGAGACCAGCATATGGCAGGAGTCCTGTGGAAAAGACTATAGGCGCTCATATAATTTAAAAACTGTAGTATAATGGAGCAGTAATAAGGTTGCTTGGGCAACCTAATTTTGGCATTTCCTACTTTCAAGTGCTTGACTTTGCAATCTAAATGTTCTTTTGGTTTTGTTTTATACAATATAGTTTAAATTAGAGAGAAAGCAAAGGGAAAGAGCTACATTTACATGTAGCTATAAATGACACCTTTTTCCAAAGGAAGAAAGCAGTTCTTTATGCAGCGTGGGGTTAGAAATGCGGACATTGGTCACCCATCTTTGTGAACTGCCTGCATGCTCATAGGAAGGACCACTGGCTGACACAGCCCCCAGTGGAAGTTAGAGCACCCTCAGGACTATTCCAACTTTAATCAAGTATAATGGCTCCCCAGAATGCATCATATTCTGGTTCCAGTCCTTCCTGGCCCTGACACACCTGCTCCCTGCCCCTGGAACACCCCTCGTGGCAGGGGTACCAGAAGTGGCCAAACCATGGAGTTTTAGGCTGGGGCCATGAGGCAAGAGTTTAGTCTCCTTGATATCACTGAAACGTTCTGAGAACTGATGACGTCTTCCATTATCTACCTATAGAAGTCAAAGACCTAGAGTTGGTAACAAATATTTTCATCTTTGGTGCATGCTTTTTCTATACAGCTCTTGAATTTTGTTTTTTGCAGAAACTTTGGACAATTGTGGTTCATATTCATGGAAGAAATCCTTTCCCAAAATCATCAAAAACCTAAAAAAATGAGCCACTTTACAGAAACTAACAAAAATGTACATTTGGTACCATTGCCACCTATAGCACACATTTTTTCTTCCATACAGCTCTAGTTGGTTTTATTTTTGACAAAGGCTGATAGTTATGTAAAATTATTTTGTTTTGTATTAATTGTATTTTTATGTCTCATGGTTGTTTTTGAAGTATGCAGCATCATACATTGAATCAGAAAATTCTGGTCTTTCATCTACACTCCAGAGAATGAGCTGAACTTTTTAAAAAAAAAATTCTATAGCATTTGAGAATAAATGGTCCTAGTTTAAAGCTACAGACCCCCACACAGTTCTTGTGTTTTCCATTAATTTGGGGTTGTATTGGTATTCTGTTCCAATTAGTCGTTGTTAGTGCTTCAAAGCTTTATCTTATCTGCAGATAACATTAGAGATGAGAGCTTCCAGTTTTAAATTTGGTTTGTAGTTATTTTAAAGATGCAAAGGCATCATTTGTGAATAGCTGATCAAATGTTAGAATAAATACCTATTCTGGGATCCAAAAGGACCAGAAAACTATTTCCCTTTTTGAAGTTCAGTTTCATTTAAACACTGGGCCTGATTTTCAGAAGTGCTGAATTCCCACAGCTCCTGTTGACTTCAGCTGGTGTTGTAGGAGCTCCGTAGCTCTGCAATCAAGCCATGTTTCTTTAAGGATGACTGGTGGAAAGTAGTTTATATAGAAGTGCAAAAAAACAGGGGAAACTAACACCTGAAAGGGCAGGCAGAGTTTGCGGGTGGGTAGGGCACTGGACTGTGGGTTAGGACACCTAAGTTTCATTCCCATCTTGGCCACTGATCTGCTGTGTAACTGTGGGCAAATTGTTTCACATTTCTAAGCCTCTGTTTTCCCTCCTACCCTTTGTCTGTCATCTATACAGATAGGGAAAATGCTTAGGTCTGGTTTTCTTCCAGTTTAAAATCACAGTGCTTTCATTGGAACTAAGACATAGGGTATATCTTCACTTCAAGTTATCTACACTCCAGCTAATTCCTCGTTAGCCTAGCTCGAGTGAAAGCAGCCACACTGCAAAACAACACTCAAACTGAGTGGATTAGCATCACAGACAGCTGCGTCCCCACTGCATTGCTAACTTGAACAGCCATATTCCAGCTTCAGCCCATACCCTTATATAGGCCAGTTAGCTTGGGTTTAAAGTGCCACCTAACTCAAGCTGGAGATTTTTGTGTTTGGACAGAAGTCGGATTGGGGGCAACACCCGTGTTACACCTCCAGCTCACACTGCAGTAAAGAGAAGCCCATTGAGGTTAACTAGCCAGGAAGGAGATGGCTGGAAAATAAAGCTGAAATAGACTGTGTTAGGAGAGAGGAAGAATGAGAAGGCCAGATAACAGAGAGAGTAAGAAAGAACTAACACCTGAAAGGGCAGGCAGAGTTTGCGGGTGGGTAGGGCACTGGACTGTGGGTTAGGACACCTAAGTTTCATTCCCATCTTGGCCACTGATCTGCTGTGTAACTTTGGGCAAATTGTTTCACATTTCTAAGCCTCTGTTTTCCCTCCTACCCTTTGTCTGTCATCTATACAGATTGCACACTGGTTGGGACAGGGAGCTCTCTCTTACTTTGTGTAACTACAACACCCAGCACAGTTGGGCCCTGATATCATTTGAACCACAGGCACCAACTGAGAAGTAATAAAGGAAAAAAGGACTTGGCGGCAAAGAAAACAAGGCTTAGCACCTGAAAAGACATTCTGCTCTCACAATTACCATTGCTTCTTGGGACACAAACATTTAGTTTGCGTCAAGCTGGGGTGTGAATCTACCCCATACTAACCTGCTGCACACTAACTGTCCATGTGGACCCTACTGACATGCACTAACAGTTCTTTAGTAGTGCACTTTGCTCTCCCCTGCCTTCAAATGGGAGCAGATCAAAGCACACTACGAATTGTTAGTGCGTGTCACGCGGACACTCACTGCGCAGCAGGCTAGTGCAGGGTAGATTTGTATCCCAGCTTGCTGTAAACAAGCTGTCATGTAGCCAAGCCATTGGTATTTTTCTTTTTAATTTTACAGTGGGAATATGGGAGTATTTGGAGTATTTTTCTCCTACTGCTTCCTCTATGACATTAGTAACCTCTGGCTACACTTCTACTGCAAACCCCTATAATCGTCTATTCCCCATCTCCCCCTCTTTAAACACAGTGCCACACATCACAAGTCTGCTGTGCCAGTGAGTAACAAAGTAAAACAAAGTTCCACAGCTCGCAGTGTGGTACACAGAGTTTCTGCAAAACTCATTAGCTTTCTGAAGTTCTGCAAAGTCCTTATTTTCTTTGTACTGCTCAGAGTGGTTGCAATATATAGAACATTTGTTTGATATCTCAAATTTGAGGAGGTCCATATAAACAAGCTATTTTGCATTTGAAACATTCACAAGACTGGACGGTGTGGCTGAAAAGATCACACATGGTACATGAAGTCACCAGAATAATTTGGCGGTACATTTTTATATTCCCTCAATGTAATATTCTACCTACAGAAGTGTGATCAAGAAGAGGGTCCTTAACTCTGACAGGACACATCCCATTATACGTTATTATTGGAAATGATCATGGAAAAAAAAGAAGCAGAGGAATGGAGCTTCTTGTGCAAATTTACTGTAGCGTGGGATTTTCCAAATCCTACAAAGCACCACTTGCCAGAACACACTGAGCTGACTACATGCTGTCAGCATAAGGCAAAAGAGAAATATAACTGCTGGACCGAATGCTGTGCTTTGGACGTTTCATGTGGTTGTTCATGCAAATGTCATCATTTACCATGACCTCTCTCGGAAATGAAACCACTAGGGATATACTTCATATATTCAGAGAAAAGTCACTTAAGACACAGAAATATAATGTTGACCTCTGTGCCATCTGGATATACCTAGGACTTTCTTAGATCTTTATTCCTCACTTAGATTCAGAGACTGAACATGGTCCTGGACTCTTGACCTAACACTAAGGCCTGGTCTACACTGGGGGGGGGAGGAGGGGGGCCGGGAAGGATCGATCTAAGTTACGCAACTTCAGCTACGTGAATAAGTCGATGTACTTAGGCCTGGTCTACAATGGCGGGGGGGATCAACCTAAGATATGTAACTTCAGCTACGAGAATAGTGTAGTTGAAGTCAACGTATCTTAGGTTGACTTACCTCATGTCTTCATGGCGCGGGATTGACTCCGCTTCCACCTCTCACCACGGTGGAGTACAGGAGTCGATGGCAGAGCGATCAGGGATCGATTTATCGGGTAGTGTAGACATACCCTTAGATCTACTCACCGCGGTGTCTTCACTGCGGTAGGTCAACTCCTACACTTCTCGCTCGTCTTCACTTGACGTGATAAATCGACCCTCGCTGGATGGATCGCTCTGGAGGTAAGTGTAGACATGCCCTAAGCATGCAAAGCAATCCTGACAGTTTGGAGATTTGCTAGGACTGGGATTTAGATGAATTTTTTCTCTGGATTTGATGGATATTACAAGCTGTTAAAGGATCCTTTTCTATGAAGTTCTTGATTGCATTCCTAGTTGCACAGACCAGAAAAATAAACTCTTTTATACGCCTAAATTTCAACAAGCATTTGATGCAGTACATTTATCTGGCAACAGATTGATATCACATCTATTTTGGCATGATGATTTTTTTTTATCCTCCATATAAATGCCCTATTTCACAATCTGGAAGAAAAGGAACAAGTGATGGCCCATAGCCATTTAATAGCTATAAAATAAAACCTATAAAATAAAAATAAAATGAATTATGAACCCATAAACTAAAGTTCGGTTGCTTAAAATGGGCCATGGCTTTAAAAATTCAATTACCATTTTAATAGAAACAAGTTTACTCAATATATTAACTACCTTCTTGCATAATGTTATTTTTTTCTCCCCTTCAAAGCCTAACACTGCCGAGAATGCATGACAGCGGCCTTTCCTCTAGCTTTTTTAAGACTGATTAGGAAATAAAAATATTGATGCATTCATCCAAAATAAATAAATGATGCCAAAAATAGCACACAGGAACATGTCTCAGTTGAAAACTAGTTGACCAAGATAATAAAAGTTTTCAATTAATGTTCCTGAATAGAAAACATACTAGGACCATTCATTGAAAGTCAGGAATGGAGACCATTTTGATCAGGAAATTCTTCTGACCTTCTTCTGAACCAGTTTGGAGGTTCCTTCTTTTGCTTCATATTAAACCATAACATAAGTTTCGTGTCCTACATATATTGCTCTATTATTTTGAAAGGGATCCTATAGCCATCTTTATTTAGAAGATCAGAGGAGAATCTTTTCTTTCTTCGGTTATAGAGCACATGCCCCAATTTATTTAATCATTTTTTGACAAACAGAATCGTTACAGGTGTGCAGGGAGACATTTACCAATGGAATGTCAATGACTGGCAACACTACATATATTTTTTGGATTCCAGAAGATGACGCCTTCCAGGAACACTTTTGAGGTGTGGTAGTTCTGGGGGTTGTTTTGGCTTTAGGGACCTTGAGAAAATCCCTGGAACAAAGCAGTGGAACTCTACACAGACATGGGAGTCTGCTTGCAACAATGTGGATCCAATTATGGTATCAGCATCGCTGTTTGTAGATTCCAAGCACTTGCCTATCTTCCTTACCCAAAGTCGCAGGTGTAACCACATGAAAAAGATATGTGTGTGTTGAAGGGGGAAGCCAGGGGGTGAGAACACTTGACTCCTGAAGTTCCACCCAGAATATTAAAATGTGAGTGTGGACATACTCCTTTATATCTCCCTGCCACCCAACCAGTGGTTGCAGTCATTCCCAAATTACCCTGTTTAAATTACGTTTTTTAAACCAATACAAGCCTCATTCTTGCATCATGGTGATATATAATAAGAGCCTAATATGCATTTCACAATTAGCCAGGATAGTAGAAGAATCTCAGTCATGTTGGCACCGGAGATTTAAGAAGAGAAAGAAACAATATTTTTTCCCTGTGAGAAAGAATGACATGTGATGGGAGAGGAGAGGAAGATATTGTCATAACAAAGGGAATGTGTTATTATTTATTGGCCACACTTAAGCACTGGGATCTTGGATTACAGTATCTAGTTACAAATACTGCTTGAAATTTTGTAAATATTGCAAAAAGGTAAGATAAATGGGTAACTCTGAATTTATTCCACAATTAATATTTTCAAAATTCAGCCCTGGAAATGAGTGGCTTTTTCTTTCTTGCTGCAGATTACACATCTTTTTGGAAACAAGATTTTGTGAGCTTCTGAGCACCCTCAAATCCCACTAGCATTGGGCTTGATCCTGCTTCCAGTAATGTCAATGGAGTTTTGCCAATGACTCTGATGAGAGCATTATACAGCCCATTAATGAAAGCATACAGCACCTCACAAGATCAGGCCAGAGAGAGACAATAGCTCTGAACCTATAAGGCGCTGACTGTAAGCTCTTTGGGACAGAGACTGTCCCTGATTGAGGCCCTTAGGCACTACTGCAATACAATTAATAATTATAAATAAATCCTACTTAATTCAGGCCTGCTCCCTTTGGCACCATTCACTACAATGGCCCACTAAACTCACTGGGAGTTTGAAAGAGCATGGCACTTCACAGGATTAGGTTACATCTCTCCTAAAGGGGCACTTCTGGACTCGTTTGCACACATCCATTATTATTTTAACTTGTATTTAGCCAAAACATTCTGGTACGTTTATCTGATTTGTCGCTATTAATTTCCCGGCTCTTTTCCCTTCTTTTACAGAGTCACTGAGTTATGAACTGCAACACAAATGTGTTTCAAAACAGTTCTTGGTTTGTAAAGATGATGTTTTTATGCAACTCTGATAGGGCTGGGATGTTGTTCTCCCCCATCCCCCACCCCCAATTCTCCACATTTGATAGTACATAAAAAAAAAACAAAAAACAAAAAAAACCCAAACCAACCCAGCAGTAAGTTGGCTGATTCTGGCAGCAAGACAAATCCAGCACCACGCGTCAGGGAGGAAGAGAGCGCATTGCTCATCCTTTCAGTTTTGTCTGTGTAAGGGAATGCTGGACATCAACAGACAACAAAGGAGGCTGCAGGAAGAACTGCTGAACTGCTTCCAAACCCACGACTTTTACCTCTTCTGGTTGGAATATACAGGTAAAAATATTGAAATGCTTTAGATAACTGGACTTAATGAATAAAAAAGCAGTTAGAAGAAGACTGGACAGCCTAATGTTATTCCTAGCAAACGATGGAAGTAAACTACAATGTACGGTCTAATAGTTACTGTATATATAATACCCTCAGGTACTGTAACTTTGCATGCTTTGGGTTGGATGATTCTCGTTAGAGCAAACAAATTGCTGAAAGTGATAGTAAAGATTTTATTGGTTACACTTTGCTAAAGTTACCTTTATAAATACTTTATTGTTATTTATTTAATTATCGCTTACTTTGATAGCATTCTTTATAACTGCATTAAATAGGCTGAGTGGATATTTTTAGCCGTAGTGTATCTATGCAATGTGTTATAATGTACTTGTATTACCACCATGTTAAGAATGTATTATTAATGCATTTCATAATATAATTTATAGTAATATTACTGAAGACTGCATCTACAATCAGCAATCATTTAATATTGATTTAGAAACACTATATGAGTGTATTGTGTGAGAGATTATACAGTATATCAGGGATCAGAAAAAAATAGTATATGTATTCACAGTTCATTGCATGATATCAGCAATCTAAGAAGAGAATACACTTCTTCTTTGGAACATTGGTTTAGAGAGGAACTTTTGACATCCCCAAATTCTTTTCTCCCAAATAGATGTCAGAAGACAAGACAGACAAGGTAAAAATCAGAGCAACTGAAAGCTTTCAAAATGACAAGCAAAATATCCCTTGGTTGAATGAAGGTAGGTTGCATTGTTATTTATTACAATTTCTATTTATATTCAGATATAATTCTTTTGGTTTATTAAAACTTATTGCAGCAGAAAGACAAAAGAATACTTCAATAGGGCCCAGCTTTCATCCTGAGAGTCCTCTAGCTGGAAGTACGTGCAAGTGATTTTGTTGTGTCTTCCAGATGGGCTAAGTTTCAGAATTTAGAGCTGCTCAATGGTTTGAGCTTGCAATCATAGGGGAAGCGTTATTATTATTTATTAATTATATTGTTTATTAATGATCAATAATAATTATTTTATTATTATAAACCTGCTACGTCCACAAAGCATTATGGACCAAACCCAAAGCTCCTTTCCAAGGTTTTACTAACTCAAAATACAAAGTGAATCAAAGTTTGTACGGGTTATACAGAGATGGGTAACAAGTAAGTACCTTGGAGTTTGGCTCTACATTATCCATGTTAGGGGAAGACGATATTATAATCTACTTCCAATATCCATCCGTTAGCATTGTTTTCTTTTTGTGCGTAAGGAAGATGACCAAATGTTAAGAAAAGTGAAGAGAAGTACCACAGTAGGAGACTGCTAATCGTTATTAAAAGCATTCAGATTTTATCAAGTATAAGATTTGTTTAAAAGCATTTAAGAGGGAAAATACATATAAGGTTATGTTATTTATTTCATAATTGCACATAGCTACAATTGTAAAGATGGAAGTTTCTTCAGTATTTTACACTCTAAAATTTGATCTTCCAGGTTAATGCATAACAAATTACAAGATATAAACAGACACAAAGACTTTGATTAGTGGAGTCACTGTATGATACTTCACAATACTTCACATAGTGTATATATGATAACAGTGCACCAAAGAGTGGAGATTCTAAAGGTAAAACATTACAAGATTTATGAAATGCATTTCTCACATACCCCATGCTCAGGAATGCGTTATGGCTTGTATTATATAAAATGACTTTTTAATTCTAACAATTTTTAGGAGGGGTAAAAAGGAGTGATCTGTTATTTTTAAATACTAGATGCATAGGTTTGCAAGAAAGAAGAGCTCATTTATATTAATTATTATATTATAATCTAGAAAATTATATTTATGTTATTCCTACTGTATGTTAACTGAGTTTTAAGGTCTAGTCATTGGGAGTAATTGGCCCTGCAATTAAACAGAACAGATTTGAGTTTTTTCTTGTTTCTCACTCCCTGTGCTGATAGGATCATTGTAGAGGTGGCACTTCCAAAGAATGAAAATCATAGCATTGGGCAAAACTGATTGGGCAACAGAGGTTCTCTTTTTGGTTGAACAGTAACAACTTCCTTCCTTCTGCACACAAATCCAGTGTCAGGGGGAACTCTGTGTATGCAAGGTTTGCAGGATGAGAGTCACAGAAGACAATAGCTCCGATAGAGACAACCAAAGAAGTTTCTGATGCAACAAGACAATGTTGCACTAGCACTTGTAACATCAAAACTACAACTGAATGAGACCAAATCCATTCCAGCATAACACACAATTTGACATGATGCAAAAGGTGCATCATTCTCACCATTTTATTGATGAGGAGACTAAAGCACAGGGAAGTTAAGAGACTAGCCTAACATCATAGAAAGACTCCGGGGGGAGGGGGGCTGGGAGTTTGGATCTCCTGACCCTAATCATATCCATTTGTCCGCATGGGCTCAAATAGGATATAGCTTTTTTGTGTCTCTTAGATCCGCAGATCCTTGCATTATAGGCTGATAACTCTCATCAACAGTATTTTTCAAACTAACTTGGTACCCTTTTTTGAAGCAGTTTCAAGTTTGGCTGATAAAGGTGTTGAAATAATATACTTTACTTAGACTTCCTTCAAAGGCATTTGACTTGGTTGGTGTAACATGACATTTTGATTAAAAAACTAGAATGATATAAAATTAACGTAGCACAAAGTTATTATTATTATTTATAATTTTTTATAATTATTATTTATATTATGTATAATTGTTATTAAATGGATTAAAAATTGGCTAAGCAATAGGTCTTCTAACTGTAAACAGGGAATCATCATCAAGCAAGTGTATTTCTAGTTGGGTCACACAGGGATTGGTTCTTGGTCCTACGCTATTTAACATTTTTATCAATGACCTGGAAGAAAACAAAGTCATCATTGATAAAGTTTGCAGATGACACAAACATTGGTGGAGTTCAATAATGAAGAGGATACGTCAAAAAGATGCAGTGATCTGGACTGCTTGGCAAGCAGGGTGCAAGCAAACAATGTGTGTTTAATATGGTGAATGTAAATGTATACATCTAGGAGCAAAGAATATAGGTCATACTTACAGGGTGATGGACTCTGTCCTGGGAAGCGTTACTCTGAAAAAGATTTGGGGGACATGATGCATAATCAGCTGACCATGAGGTCCCAGTGCAATGCTGAGGCCAAAAGGGCTAATATGATGTTTGGATGCATAAACAGGGAAATCTCAAGTAGGAGCAGATAGGCTAATTTGGAACTTCTGTATTTGGAACTGGTGTGACCACTGCTGGAATACTGTGTCCAGTTCTGGGGTCTACAATTCAAGAAGGATGTTGATAAATTGGAGCGGGTTCAGAGAAGAGCCACAAGAACGATTACAGCAAATTCTTTCCCAGGTATCTGCCTGGTGGTCTTGCCCACATGCTCAGGATCTAATTGATCACCATGGGGGCAGGAAGGAATTTTTCCCTGGGCCAGATTGGCAGAGACCCTGGGTTTCTTTCACCTTCCTCTGCAGCATGGGGCACAGGTCACGTGCAGGTTTAAACTAGTGTAAATGGTGAATTTTCTGTAACTTGAAGTCTTTAAACCATGCGCTGAGGATTTCAGTAAGTCAGTCAGAGGTTAGGAGTCTATTTTAGGAGTGGGTGGGTGAGGTTCTCGGGTCTGCAATGTGCAGGAAGTCAGACTAGATGATCACAATGGTCCCTTCTGACCTTAAAGTCTATGAGAATGATTAAAGGATTAGAAAACATGCCTTATGATAGACTCAAGGAGCTCTATTTTCTTAGCTTAACGAACTGGTTAAGAGGTGATGGATTACAGCCTATATGTATCTATATGGGGAACAGGCTCTTCAATCTAGCAGAGAAAGTTATAACAAGATCCAATGGCTGGAAGCTGGAGCTAGACAAATTCAGACTGGAAATAATGCATGCATTAGTTAACCATTGGACCAATTTACCAAGGGTCGGGGTGGATTCTCCATCACTGGCAACTTTTAAATCAAGATTGGCTCTTTTTCTAAAAGATATGCTTTAGGAATTATTTTGGGGAAGTTCTGTGTTATATAGGTAGACTGGATGATTACAATGGTTCCTTCTGGCCTTGGAATCTATGAATCTGTTTCATTATGTATCTACTTCATTCTCTTGAGGAGTGTGTTTCAGGGATGCCTGATTGATGAAATGATAAGTAGAGCCAGGGTCCTATGTTTCATTAGCATTACTAATATTTTTCTCAGGTTATCAGGTGCTTCTGGAGGCTAAGAGCCAAATTCTACTCACTGATGACAATTTATTGTGGAGGGTAACTGAGAGTAGAATTGGGCCCTGAAAGTTTTTCACAGTGGCTGAGTTAATAAATGGTTGTGACATTTCTTGGAAGAGATAGACATTTTTATTTTTCTGTTATTTCTATTGATTTTGTATGTTTTATTAATAGTTTTTACATTTTTGTGTGTGTGCAAACATTATTTTAAATACTTATGTATCGCTTCCGATTTTCAAGCTAGGAGCAAACCAAACATTCTGCAGCAGTAGCTCGACTTCTATGTTTAAACATTTTAAAAATAATAACATAGCTTTCAGCCATCCCAATAAAGAAAGAGTTTTCTTTAGGCAGAGTAAAAGCTGTATGTTCTTTTAGCATTCACTTTTAAAGACAAGTTATTTTTATTCATGGTTTTGTATTGATTATTTGTTCCTTCTGAAAAAACAATCATGAACCACATAGTAGCAGAAATACGCATAGGAAATATAGTTTAGAATTTGATTTTATATAGTGTCTGTCATACTCTAGGTTTCCCAAAGTGCTCTATAAAGTAATAACTTATGTATTGTAGTGCAGTGACTCTGTATGCAAATGAAAGACCCATCATGTGCTCATCGGCCTTGAATATAAGAACCTGTTTAACTGACAGAGGAAACGTTGACCCGAATATCAACTCTTTATTTATTCTCTACTCTTTTGGAAGGGATATTGAACTTCCACCTCATCAGCACTAGCTGAAAGGATCTTAGTGTTAAATTAGTTCCAAAGTATGGCCCTGCTAACAGGAGGCTTTTTTGACTCTGTATTATAGTGTTAGCATTGGGTAAGAGTCAAAGCTCTATACTGAGGGTGAAACCTCTGGCCACAAAAGCAAGAGAGCCATCAAATGGGTCTTAATGGCATTATAAAAATATATTATGTTCATTTGATTCACACAGTCAGTAGACCTGCAGAGCTTTGCTCACCGGTGAAAACGTTGACTATATTGTTACGTTTTAACCCTTTCCCTCCTGCTTTGGTGGTTGCTATTGTACAAGCCAGTCTTCAAAGCACCGACTGTCTCTTCCTATGTCTGTATAGTATCTAGCATGTTGTGGCACTATCATATAGAATAATTATAGAAAATTAAACTAGAAAATGAGTGGCCCTGTCTTGTTAGCCTGTTAAAGGGTCCTAGCACATTTATATACCTCTTGGGTCAAACTTGTAGACCTGGAACTGGATCACCATATGAAAGACTCCACAGGTTTAGAACCATAATACTGCCGCAAGGGCTGCTGTAAGTTAAATTAGCAGTAATGGCCTCATTCCACCGGTTAGGAATCACTGGAGACTTCAACCACAGCTCTTCCTGACAGCAGCCCACTTCCAATATATTTGCTTCAATGGAGAGCTGGAAGTGGATGTGTAGAGTTTGGTATGTAGGCTTTTTGCCATCTCATGATGCCCCTCTCTCTTTTAGAGTTGCTTTCCAGCTGCTTTGTGCTCCCAATGCAGTGCCAAACAGCTAGAATGGGGTGCCAAGGATCTGGCCCCTCATAGTCCCACAAGTGAGCTGTTCTGATTGCTTTTCCCATCAGATGAGGCTGCCAACTGGTCTCAGAACAGGCATAATTGGAACTACTCTCTCTGTCACTCATTCCAGTTGGCTAGCTCACTCATTCCAATTGGATTGGGACTGCAGAGATTGGTCAATGCGTCTAGAAATAAATCGGATTTCCTGCAAACTGAAGGTAATGGGACTCTCGATGGGTCCATGTTGATCTGATTGCAAGATCAGGGCCTTATGTATATAAAATATTGGTAATTAAATGCAAAACAACTCAAAATTCAAGGATTTTTGCATTTCACTGTGAGGAAAATTTTGCATTCCATTTGGTTGAAAAATTTTGCTAAGGTACACAAACAGTTTTGTGAAGCAAACACTGGCTCATTTTCTACTGAAATAGGCCTGATAATAAGGAGAAGTGGACCTATATCCTAAGCACAAACAGCTTTCACAATGAAACCAGGTATTTTGTGCTATTATAAAACTAGCGGCCTGTGAAACTGCACGAAGTGAAACATTGAAAACATATATGTAACATCTCAACTCAAATGAATGTTACTGTATAGAATCATTTACCTACTTCTCTCTAAAAAATACGATAGGCCAAATTCTCTGCTAGCATAAATGGATACAGCTCCACTAAATTAAGTGGAGTTTTGCCCAGTTATGCCAACATAGAATTTGGATCAGTATCCCCATCATTTCATCTATTTTATTAGTGTACTAAATATGAATGAGTAAAGAGACACTGATGTAACTTGCAGGTAGTGTTAAAGAAATGTCCTTTGAGCGGTCGTAACCCATCGTTCCCACCGGTTTCACACTCCAGCCAGATGTGCAACCACCAGACCATCACACCCCAGGTAAGAAACAACACTGAGGGCTATTGAACACTCTTTAAATGTTTAAATTGAATCAAGACAATATTAAAGCAGCACCGAGATACTTCTGAAAATGTGAATGCAGGGAGGGAAAGTAACCGATCAATGGCCCCCAAACTCTCACTTGCATCATTGTAGTGGTCTAGTGGTAACACAGTAGTGGTCAGAGCCTCAGCTGGGGTAAAGGGGAGTCAATAACCTATACCAATTTACACCAGCTGAAGACCTGGTTCAAAGTTCCAACTGAAAAGAAGTCCTTGGAGTTCTGTACAAACACTAAATTTAGTCTCACAACATGAGTTAATTATATCTGTATGGATAAACTAAGGCAGAGAGAGATTACGAAACTTGTTTAAAGTAGTAAAGGGTGAAACTGACCCCTGTGCCAGGGGCCAGAACAGGTCTATGCATCACTTATGTGCCTATTGTAAGGGCTTCAGTGGGACTTATGGGATGTAAGAGGTGCGTAAGCCTCGTGCTGGCTCCAAGCACAGCAGTCAGTTTCACCCAAAGGGATTAGAGCGAGGACCCAGGAACTGACACTAGAACAATTTTCTTTGTGTAAAATTCACATTTTGTTCCATGACATTTTCACACAAAGATCTACTGTTTCAGTCCGCTCAGCTCTGCACACATGCATCCCCCTCCAAATGTAACTTCTGTGAAAACTGAATGAACTGGCTTCCTCGCTCCTCCACCAAACGTGTGAAAAAATGCGAATCTCCAGCCTTTCCCCAAAATAGCCCCTTTCCACTCTAAAGTTCTTATATATTAGTAACATTTTGGCAAAAAAATAGCTTTTGTTGGTTCATTTTCTTACAAATAGTGTGTACATCTCTAGTCCTGACTTTTAATCCCCTGCTCTAACCGATATATCTTCACCCTACAGTGAAATTGAGCCCAGTGCAGTCGGTCAGAACAATGTCAGCATTTAACCACAAAATAGGGTTTAAGTAATAGATAAAGACTTCTGCACAGGAGTAAATTTAACCTCCCAAAGAAGGCAGTACATATTAAGTGAGTCTTGCTTCTATTATGGACCTGATTGTAATCATGATATTCACACCAACTAGTACCTTACTTCTCAAGTAGTCCCACGGGGTAAGGTCCTGTGCTGCATCTCTTAATGGCACCACACAGAATTCTCAGCCTGGAGCAGGGCTAAGATGGCTTTCTGGACTGCTCCTGGAGGTTTTAGCAGCCCTCACTATAACTTAGGGGATCTAAACATATGTCTACAGTGTAAATTTGGTCCACTCACTTCTGATTCTTTGCAAGAGTCCAAACCTATTTAATTTACCTCCCGATGGGAGGGTATGCTACACTGCAAACTAAGGTGTGATTGTGGTGTGGGTAGGCATACCCACACGAGCTTTAATCTAGCTAACAGAGGTAACAATATGAGTCAAGATGTCATGACATGAATTTCACTGCAAATAGCAATCTGAGTGCACCCCCAGTGAGCTTATACTAGGGCACTACGTCTCTACCGTTGTTACCCATGCTAGATTAAAGCTAGCGCAGCGATGCCTACCCACACCTTAGTTTGAGGTGTAGACATATCCTAAATTCAGGAGGTTAATTAAGCAGATTAGAACCCTTAAAGATTCAGAAATCAGTGGACCCAAATCTGCTTACACACGCATAAACTGGCTTCCCAAATTAAGCTGAAGGCAGGGATTTGGTTCAGAAGCTTTCAGTCTCTCTTTCCAGCATGAATTCTGGTAATGGGTTTGGACAGTTTTATAAAAGGCTGATGGTGAAGTAGGATCTTTCAGGCCTATTCATACAGCAACAAATAAAATAGCCAAATACCTACACAATGAATGCTGTAATCTTAGCTGACACTGTCCAGCTAAGAATGACAAGAAAAAGAAGACATGTTGCTGATGCTACTGATCCCAGAGGGTTGAAATTCCTGGAAGGTGCCATGTCAGCTTCAGGACTATGACCAAATGAATTAATTAAGACAACCCTTCCTTTAAGTTGTAAAACAGTAGATTTAAAGACTCTCCTCCAATGGAAATGGAGTATATGAAATGTAGAATGATTCCAGTTCACTGCTCCTAATGGCAGTTTTATAAACTGAGTAGTCCTTGACCTCTACACCGCAGACCCCTTGGAAATGAAAAAAAAATCAACTACAGCCACATAGTACTAATGTACAGTATGTGAACAAGAAGGCACACTGTTCCCCAGCAATAGGAAGATATTGAAAAGTAAACTTCCACTCTGAAAGTCAACTGTAAAAATGGTTCCCCGTCTGTTAAGTCTTGTTTCCTTTCAGTTCAAATTTGCTCAGTTGCCAGGAAAAACTAGTTGTTCTAACTAGCATTTTGGTAAACAAGCCAAGCTCTGAAAATAGGCTATGTTCTTTTTGTCTCATGCATCAATAAAGATTCTGCAGGCCAAATTCTGCTCTGTGCAACTTTATGGTCTTTAAATTTTGCCCTTGGTTGCACAGGTATAACCAAGGGCAGAATTCTGCGCCAGAGCTACAATTTAATTGACAATTTTCTTGGTGATGTGCAATCCAGAATAGACTCCAACTCACATTTCCTTAGTCCCCTTAGGTGTCAACAATTAAAGACTGCAGAATTTGGCTCAAGTGCGCTTACAAGCTGCTAGACCAAGATCTTACTGAAGCAGTCACCAATTTTACTGAAGCAAAGGAGTTGTTCTGGCTTACAGCTGATCTAAATTTGCCCCAGTATGTTTAAAGTAGCCAGTAGAAACCATCTTTGATTCTGTACATTGCAGACAGAGACAGCCAGGTGTTCAGGAGGCAGCGAGAGCCAAACATTCCATTCACATGGTGTCTCAGCATAAGCCCTCTCACCTCGGTTAAGGACCTATTAAATGCGAAACAGGTCTGTTGTACTCCAGTAGAAGCCAGAAAGATGCACGTATGTGAATCGGCACAATAACTATGTTGGATTATAAAGAACGTTTACTGCCAATAAAAGTGGTGAGTATTTCAGAAGACTCATAATGGAATTGTTAAAGGTCCTGAATATAAATCCTCTCTCTAACAAGAATTTGTTGGTGTTTGACTCTAGTACAGAGGTGGGCAAACTACAGCCCGCGGGACCGCTGTCCCCGGCCTCTGAGCTCCTGGGCTGGGAAGCTAGCCCCCGGCCCCTCCCCTGCTGTTCCCCCTCCCCCGCAGCCTCAGCTCGCTCCGCCACTGGCGCAATGCTCCGGGCTGTGGGCTGCGAGATCCTGGGGCAGCGCAGCTGCAGAGCGCGGCCTGATCCGGTGCTCTGTGCTGCACAGTGCGTGGCTGGCTTCAGCCGGGCGGAGCAGCTGTAGTGCCGCCAGCCACTGGTGCTCCAGGCAGCACAGTAAGGGGGCAGGGAGTGGGGGAGCTGGATAGAGGGCAGGGGAGTTTGGGGGGTGATCAGGGAGCAGGGGTGTGGATAGGGGTCAGGGTGGTCAGAGGGCGGGGAACAGGGGGGTTGAATGGGGGCAGGGGTCCCGGGGGCCAGTCAGGAAGGAGGGGGGTTGGATGGGGTGGCGGGGGGCAGTCAGGCGCAGGGTTCTGGGGGTAATCATGGGACAGGGAGAAGGGGTGGTTGATGGGGCAAGGGTCCTGGGGGGGGCAGGAAGGAGAGGAGGGGTTGGATGGGGTGGCGGGGGCAAGTCAGAGGCAGAGGTTCCAGGGGCAGTCAGGGGACAGGGAGCAGGGGATGGATGGGAGGGCTATCAGGGAACAGGGGGGGTTGGATGGGGCAGGGTGGGTGCTGTCAGAGGGCAAGAAGCAGGGGGGTCGGATAAGGGGCAGGGGCCAGGCCACGCCTGGCTGTTTGGGGCGGCACAGCCTCCCCTAACCAGCCCTCCATACAATTTCCAAAACCCGATGCAGCCCTAAGGCCAAAAAGTTTGCCCACCCCTGTTCTAGTACATCTATCATTTCCAGTAAGCTGTTTGCTTTTTTTCTAAGGTAAAGGGGAGCATAAAGTTACTTTCCTTAACCAATGGAAACATTTTTGAAGGCTCAAAAAACAAATAATAACTGACACCAATTGTACTCTGGGATAATTGTACTGACTTCAGTGGGTAGCTTTTGATTTATACTGGTCTCAGGGGAGGATAAGGCCTGATGAAGCCACATATATTGTGTGTGTATCTGAAGGCTTACTACTGTGAAAAAGCAGTCTGCACTCCTGTTAGTGAGAATTGTCACTGTCTCACTGAGGTTTTCCTAAAATTCATTTAGAAATCTTTTTTATTACTTAAGAGATAACCCATCAGAAATCATCTGCTGTATAGGTCAGATTCTCAGCTGCACCCAGCCTGAAGGGGAGTTCTAAATAAGTTGGTGGCAATCACACCAGCATAGGTTAGAGCAAGCTGGAGCCTGCTCTAAACTACCATACCTGGTGATGGACCCTATTTCCTGAATGAGTTTATAGTCCTTCTGCAAATAAACAGGTTTCAGATGCATACATTCCGAAGTAACCTATGCATCTTTTCAAATGGAAGTCCACTTTCATCCATTGGCAGGGAAGTATTTCAGTGCGACACCTGCACATTTTTACCATTTAAGATTTTTTTTTCATAGTTCAAAAGTTTCTCTTTGCACAGGTACCATTTTCAGAAAATAGTTTGCAGCTTTTTGAGGTTATGTATTGATAAGAAGAATGAATCAGGCAGTGTCATTCATTCTGAGGAGTGCCCCTGCGACAGTTGAAGTAACAAGACCTGATTGAATTCCTCAAAATGAAAAATAAATTAGAGCTGAGGCACTGATCAGTTTTTATGGAGGGTCAAAGGTCTCCCACTTTTCTTTTAACAAAGTAGGGCCTTATTCACTATAGGTGGAATTTATCCCTGTGCAAAGGATCAACATGAGATCTATGCATGATTTAAATACCACTTAAGTGGTGGGCAAGCTTTGGCTGGCCCTCTCCACAAGGTGATTTTCACCCTACGTAAGGCAGCAGCCTCTTCAGGTTTCTCCAGTTCCCTTCTAGTTTCTGGCTTTAATCCCAATGAACACATTCAAACAACATGCAAAATTAGGTAAATGATAAATTCAGACAGATTGTTTATTATCTTCTTAATGCACCCATGACTGCGCTGTCTAAGAAGATAATGTTATATATTCTTACACACACATTCTATACAGACACACTCCAGAAATCTGTGTAACAAAAACCTCTGCGTGAACACGTTGACAAGCTCCAGAGATAGAAAAGTAGATGAATTCTTCTCTGTTGAGCTCCTCCAGCCAAATAAAAAGGTTTCAGTGCTGATGATGCATCTTTGAACTGATTACTAACACAAATTAAGCTTCCCTACATCGTTGCTGAAATATGCCCATAAGCAATTTGAAAGGAAAGGAAATATTGTTCCAACATTTGGAGAGGATGCAGGTGCCAAGTTCTCTAAAGTTTTTAGAGATTAAATAGATGTGATGGGTACACAATTTAGCAGTATCACTGCATCCATAATGAAAAGGAAAATATGTACTCTGCTTCAATATGATCGTGTAAGTAGGGTCTAGAGAGTAAAATAATACAGGGCCTATTAATCTCTTCCCATTGAAGCAAACCAATCAGGAATAAAATTTAAGGAGAGAAAGGTCCTGTCTATTTGGTAATTTATAGAGGGCAATTTTCTAAATAAAAAGTATTAGATCAAACAACACACTGAAAAGCAGTTACAGAGGAAAAAAACAAAAACAAAATAGCTTTATGCCGATGGAAAACAGACAATGTGTGTGGGCAAAAAGGAGATCACATAACCTACAGGAACCCACAGACATTTGGATGCCAAAACCAAAGTCTGAATCTGCAAATCTCCTTCCTATTCCCGTAGCATATATAAAACAAGTAAATTATATTAAACACAATCACTGTGTTAGCTGCATGCATATTTTTCAGTTAATTGCTATTCAGTCTTTACAACTAATGAGTAGGGTTTTTAAAAATGAATTTTCTGTGCAACGTGGGGGAGATTTGGGGCCTGCATATTTTCATTTAATTTAAAACAGAATATCCCTTTGGCCCAAAGCAGAATCATTTATCTTCCAACCTTTGGTTATTCAGATACAGAACCCCGGTTCCAACCACCCTTATTTTGCAAACTAAAAAAAATACCCAAAGACACTTTCCAAAGCCAAATGCAAAATTATACTGGTATTTCCCATTTCTGTTTTTCCAAGTATTATTCCAGTTGGTGAAATTTACCTCTGTGTGCTCAGAGCCAGCACAAAGTCCATGCATCAATTAATTCCCACTTAAGCCTTCATGAAGGCCCTCTGCACAGGGCCGGCTCCAGCTTTTTTGCAGCCCCAAGTGGCGAAGTGAAAAATAAAAAAAAAAAGATGAAGCCGCGATCGGTGGCACTTCGGCGGCAGCTCTACCGCACTGCTTCATTCTTCGGCGGCAATTCGGCGGCGAGTCCTTCCCTCCAAGAGGGAGGGAGGGACCCGCCGCCGAATTGCCGCCGAAGTCCGGGACATGCTGCTCCTTTCCATTGGCCGCCCCAAGCACCTGTTTCCTTCGCTGGTGCCTGGAGCCAGCCCTGCCTCTGCATGGAGATAAATTTCAGCTGCATAGGGCTTAAATACCAAACTGATAGGTGCTGCATAAAAGCCTAGGATACATTCTCATGTTATTCCAATTATGCAAAGGCAACCCTGATTTATATACATACACCCAGTAGTTGCTTTTCCTGAGACCACCTTCACCCTTCCACCTTGTGAGTTAACACTCATTTTGCATACCCATTGAATGCCAAACTGGTACAACTTACACTACTTTAATATTAATGGGCCACACCACCCTTGAATGGTCCCATAGACTATGTGCTAACTGCCTGTACTAAACAATCTGTTCCATCTTGCATTTTGCTGTGACTCTTGGAGTACCTTTCCCAGACCTGAGGAAGAGCTCTGTGTAGCTTGAAAACTTGTCTCTCTCACCAACAGAAGTTGGTCCAATAAAAGATATTATCTCCCTCACCTTATCTCTCTAATATCCTGGGACCGACATGGCTTCAACAACACTGCATACATATCGGCTGCAAATTGAATCTTTCTTTTCATCGGATTCTGACTAGCATTTGCTGAGTTGCAATCCTCTCCAATACTTTTTCATTGTTTATGCAGTCCATTCTTATATTTTGAGACTTCTTCTATAACACCATAGTTAAAAGGATTGTATCAGATTTTAGAAGCTGTGTATTGCTAGCCATTATCAATACTATCTGAGCATCTTCTGCATTAAATAGATTAGCAATAGTGAAGCCCTAGGGAGTTCAGGGAGTCTGTCTTTCTATTTCAGGTTTCAGAGTAGCAGTCGTGTTAGTCTGTATCCGCAAAAAGAACAGGAGTACTTGTGGCACCTTAGAGACTAACAAATTTATTAGAGCATAAGCTTTCGTGGATGCATCCGAAGAAGTGGGCTGTAGTCCACGAAAGCTTATGCTCTAATAAATTTGTTAGTCTCTAAGGTGCCACAAGTACTCCTGTTCTTTTTTCTATTTCAGGTTATAGAAAGATCTGCGTGGGGTAGGGATGATTTTAAGTGGCTAGTGTGAGTTGGTTGTGGTTGAGAATGTCGCTCTCTTTATCGTGATAAAGTTTTATCAAATAGGAAAGCTCTGCAGCATTTCCTAAAGGTGCTCAGACTCTGGATTTGTCTAATCTCCTCTGAAAGTTCATTCCACAGCTGGATCCCCTCAAATGAGAATGCTTTGTCCCTGGCTCTCATGCGCTCTGCCTTGAGCAATGTGATCTCCACTCACCCAGAGGAGAATTTATGCACAAAATAGATAGAACATAAGCAGCAGTGCAAACTTCTCCACATTGTTCCAGCAGGGAACCGCCAGTAATCATGAAAGGATAGTATAGTCTCCATGCCTTAAAATGTTTTCATGTAAAATAAATAAAATATAAAACTAAGCAGCGGTTTTACAGTATGACACAGCAGTATTACTTACATTAGGCCAATTTACCACTTATGATAGCAGTAATAGCACTAAAAGCCAATAAAAACGGTCTGTTCGTTCAGAGATTGGCTTTTATGGCTTATTCTAAATATTATCAAGTGAATCAAAAGCTGTCATTATAGTGTCTAAAAAGCCTTCGTACCTTGTAAGCAAACAGTGTGACTTTGACAAATAATCATTAATATGCCTGTGTGAGGCCAGGGCAAAGAAAGAAAGAAAAAGGAAAACCCAATATTTCACCTAACATAACTCATTACGATAATTTCAGTTAGATTTTAAATAAGACAGTTTTATACATAAAATGCCACAATTTCCCCAAGATTTTTTATCTGTGTATAATTTTCAGCCAACCAAAAATGCTTAGCTAGGACAACAATGAGGCGTTTAGTTGGATATAGTGACATATCTTCATCAGCTCTGGAAAATGCTTCCGGCTAGATTGTGCTTTTAGACCCAAATCTGAGCAAGGGGTAGTGCACAACCCTAGGAGGCATTTTGTCTCACAAGCATGACACTGAGGCCCTCTTCTTGCTCCAGGAGGGAAAGTATGCTACTGCAACCCTTGAAAGAATGTAGTGTATTTCCTCCCTTACACCTGCCCAGCAAGAAGGAAGAGAAGAACCAAGGGTCCAACAACTACCAACCACTCTCCAGCCACTTTCTATCAATTTGCCTGTAAGAGAGGAGTATCCCAAGAGCAGGGCTGAGTAGGCCTAACAAAGGAATGGGAGATTTATTCTCTCATGCTGCCCTACGCCGCTGAATAAGACAAGCTGTTACATATTTGATTGAAACTCCACCAGACCCAGTCTCGGCCATCTACATTTGTCATTTCTAGCCTTCGAAGCCCTGACCACACCATACCTCGAAATGCAGTACCTATCTTGTTCTGTGCTTGCAACTGACTTGCAAATACAACCATCGCTAGCATGACTGCTAGCACAATTTCCCTAGCCAGTTTTGACAAGGAAAACAGCCATGCTACTGCACTTCTACAGACCACCATAGTGTGGGACCATAGCATAGCTTCTTAACACGATTGTATCACTGTGTAACCAGGCTAGGTGTGCACAGTTGTTAAGCCTGACGTTTCAGAAATCTGGAGATTTCACTCACATGACTTAATTTGCCTAGTTGATTAACATGCATCATCTTGTTTACACGGATGGCAGCAAATGTCCTGCTTACCAGAATGTAAGATGGATGAGGCTGCAGCCTGGAATGAGCTTTAAGGACACAGGAATTGCAGTGCTCCTGCTAACTCGCCTGGTGCCCTGCTTGCTCTTTGTCCTAAAAAACTGTGGTGGGGTTGCTCGGGCTGCTGCTTGCCCTGGGCTGGGGCTTGGAGGGGTAGGCTGGCACCTGAAATCAGCTGGGGGAAGCTCTGGCTGGGCTGCTAGCTCCAGTTGGGTACCTAGGCCTGGCTGCTCGTTACCCCTCGCTTAGGGGCTCTAGCTGTCCTGCCTACTGCTCCTAGTTATAGCTAGCAGGCCCCTGGGGTCAGGGAGAAATGGCTGATCCATGTCACTGTAGCCATAGTTCCACTCTATGGTTAAAACCTTTGCAGGGGTGGGGGTGTTAGAGTCTAAAGTCCTTGAGGACTCTAATCATAGAGACCCTGTCTAGAGGAGCAGCCTAGAGTGTCTCCTCAGCTCTCCAAGCTGGGCGAGGGTTAAGTCCCTAGGCACAGGCCTCCCAGCCAAGCCCATCGCCTGAAGGGTCTGGGTCTAGGCCATGTTACCATAGCAACACCCTTACTAGGCCAGAGGTCCTGGCTGGACAGGGCCATCATTGCAGGTTCCTCTCTAGGCTCCCCTTCTTGTTTTGTGGGGTTTTTCCTCATGAAGGCCCTCTGCATGGAGGTGAATTTCAACTTAAATACCAAACTGATAGGTGCTGCATAGGTGCTGGTTGGGGTCCCCCTCTATCCCAGTAAACACTTGAATGATCCCAAGTGGCAGGGGCTTTGGACATCTCTCGTGTTCAATCAGATAAAGATATTGAGCACAGTTTAGAGGCAGATGTCTGTGCAGAATGAACCAAGCTGAAGCCAGGATTAATCCATTTATTTTTTCACTTCTGAACATTGTCATTCAAACAGAGTCAGATTTCATGGCCTAAAGGGACTATTATGTTTGTCTAGACTGAACATAGACTGAACATAGACCATAGATTTCATCCAGAAATTCCTGCATCTTGGCTAACAAAAGCAGGTTGAACTACAGCATATATTTTAGAAAGACATTCCATCCGATTTTAAAGACTCCAAGAAACAGAGAATTAAACGGATTAACAAAGGAGGTTGTAAAGTGGCTAGTTACCCTCATTGTTAAAAATGCAAACTGCATAAGTTCTCAAGTACACTTCACGTCCCATAAATTCACTGGGAAGTTGACATTGGCCCTTACTGACACACAATATCACAGTGGAGACCAATCTAGCTACCCCATCTCACTTAGTCTTTCTCTGACTTGTGTGGTAAGAAGATCCAGGGCAGGTGCTTGCCTGATGGTAAAATAGTTCATTGTGCTCATTGTAGGTTCAGGGCAATCCAGGGAAAAACACTTCCCGGGATGGCTTGGTCTGGAGGTAACATGGGAAAGATTCTTACTCAGTGTGAAGCACAGCAAATGTAGGGTGCATCACTCCCAAGTACATCCTGGTGTCTGGTTTAAAAGAAGCCAACATACCTCTTACTCTTGGAGATGTGCTAGTACAGAGCTGTTAATACAGGCTTTGAAGGACTAGGCCCCATTGGCAGAGCTGTATAGCTTGGTAGAGTCTGGAGGGAAAGATGTAGTTTTCTGCCCAGTATCACTTTTTGTGGATTTGTGCCTCCTGAGTTTAAACAGCTCCAGAAACAAAAAGTGAAACTCAGCTGAAACCACCGTGTTTACTTCATTTTATTTCAGGGTTGGAAAGGGGGGAGGGATAGCTCAGTGGTTTGAGCATTGGCCTGCTAAACCCAGGGTTGTGAGTTCAATCCTCGAGGGGGCCATTTAGGAATCTGGGGCAAAAATCTGTCTGGGGATTGGTCCTGCTCTGAGCAGGGGGTTGGACTAGATGACCTTCTGAGGTCCCTTCCAACCCTGATATTCTAAAAAATGGAACAGGTTCAGGGAAGGAGGCAGGACTCCTCACAGGAAGATGGAGAGGAGGGAAGGTGCTAAAACAGAGTTTACTGACTCATAAATAACAGTAAGGCGTATGATCCTTTTTAATGCTCTCTGAGTTCATGCAAATATCTCAGTGTACCTAGTAACCATTTATTCACATTACAAACGTTGCCCACAGACTGAACACCTGCTGTTCAGTGGCCAGCAAGAGGTACAGTAATTCAGGACTGAGGAGTACAGGCTGCCTGGTGAAGATGGTAATACCAGTGTTGCCTATCTGTCACTTTCAATAGCACTCTCCAGGGCCGGCTCCGGGCACCAGCTGAGCAAGCTGGAGCTTGGGGCGGCAGATTGTTCGA
This sequence comes from Malaclemys terrapin pileata, assembly GCF_027887155.1. NCBI lineage: Eukaryota > Metazoa > Chordata > Testudines > Emydidae > Malaclemys > Malaclemys terrapin. The sequence goes on along the minus strand of NC_071511.1, from coordinate 9,458,474 downwards.
GGCGGCATTCTGCCCAATCCTAGGGCGGCATAGCCGCTTTTTTTGTTGTTGTTGTTCTGCTCCGGCCGCCCTGTAGGGGGCGGCGGCGCGGAGAACCAGAGCGCTCTGCAGGGCAGTCCTCTTCCTTCCCTCCCCGCCGACTGGAGCAGAACCCTCGCGGTAGGCGGCAGGAGGCGGTAGGAAGATGAGGAAGGCTATGGGCATTACTTCTGCCAATAGGCTGTAATACACTCTGTGGCCCAGGTGCAATGTTACTTAGCACCATTCCTTTGATTTTCTGACGGGGTAGGTACGAATCTGTCCTCCCCTGACTCCACCTGTGTAAATCCATTGTGGCTTTGCCTAGTGGCCCAGGACTTGGCCATATTTTCCATTTTTCCTCTTTAGTGAGACATATTGATATTTTTACCTGTGTGTATTTTGTTTTGTTAATGGGAACTTTTTCAAATACGGTGTGGTAATGGACTGTGGCGTATGGGATTATACATTCATTATTCTCAAGAGCACCGTGTAGACTGTACCATTAAGACACAAGCAAAACTGCAGATCAAGAGCTTGGATTCTGGCAAATAAGCCCTTCCAAGCTCACTGCTCTGTGCCCATCCGGGTTGGTTTGGCTGCCCTTTAAAACGTTGTGCTGACTGAGTTCCGATTGCTCCAGCCACATGTGTTACAAAGAGGCTGAAACTCTCCGAGAGCCTGAGATCACTGAGCACTCTGCTCTGGGTCAGTCAGATCAAATCAGGGTGAAGTTGTGGCCATTTGCTTAAAAAAAAAAAAAGCACTGGAAGCAACTGGGCATTTGGTGTTTCAGTTTAATAGATAAACTGTTAATGGGGTTCAGGATGGACAACTTACTAAATCTGGAGTTCTACTACTAGAGGTTTTATATCTGCTGCTTTCAACTATACCTTTAGCTTCCTTGGGTTTTTCCTGGCTTTTACAGAAATGAGAGGCAATTTTACACAAGTAAAAGACTGCCATTTTACCATGAAAAAAGCTGCTTTACACCCTGAGGGGCAAATGGGGGCGGGGGAGGGATTCAGGATTTTGCCCTTTGCGATATTTCTTTATCTGCACCGAAAAAAAGAGCAGAGCAGCCTTTGCTAATGGAAGTAGACGCATTTCAGCTTTGATCAAATTCATGAGTAATTGTGAAAAAGAAAATCTCTGGTTGGGCCCATGAATACTCAGTGAGGGGGAACACCTAGTCATTTTGCATAGTTCTACTGACTGAACAGTTTACAGCTCTGCAGAGAGAACTTTAAACCATTGACTTTTCCAATAAGACAGGTGAGAAGACACTAATAATGCTTTACACCTTCCACTATATGATGTCAATGTACTTGGCTGACTTTAACGAGCGAAGCCTCACACCTTTGAAGGTTGGCCTGACCCAAAACTTTGGAAACTTGAGTGAAACTCTGCTCCAGATCTGAACTTTGTGGCTGGATCCTATTTCTATAATGAACCAAGTCAAACCTTACAGGTGAACCTTCTCGAACCCTGAGGAAGTTCAGATCAAAACTTTGAAGACTGGGTTCACCCTATCTATAACCTTTATCTTAGAGGTTGAGAGACTGAAGCACAGAAATGCAAACATTTAAAAGTGGCCACTGATCTTGTTTACCTCATTTTAGAGTGCCCATCTTGCACCTTATTTTCAGAGATGCAACTCTCATGGACTTCATTTGGAGTTGTAAATGCTCTGACAGTTAGGCCCTCTGTGTTTTAAATTGGTCAACCAAAACTTGTGCCACCCAAAATCACTGGCCCTTTTTTGAAAAATGTGGCCCAACAGCACAAGGAGCTAAAACTGCCACTGGCTTCAGTGGGAGCAGGATCGAGCTCAAAGTGACCTAGTGTCAGTACTGCATTATTAGAGTCTAGGTTTCCTGATTCTCAGTCTCATACTGCAGTCAGGACTCCTATTTACTTCAATGGGCTTTGGATCAGGCCCTTAGTGCTTCAGGAAGGAAAGTTTGGTTATTTTAACATGAACTGGATGAGGGGGAGGGATAGCTCAGTGGTTTGAGCATTGGCCTGCTAAACCCAGGGTTGTGAGTTCAATCCTTGAGGGGGCCACCTAGGGATCTGGGGCAAAATCAGTACTTGGTCCTGCTAATGAAGGCAGGGGGCTGGACTCGATGACCTTTCAAGGTCCCTTCCAGTTCTAGGAGATAGGATATCTCCATTACTTTACCAGGGTGGTTAAACACTGAAATAAACTGCCTAGGGAGGTTGTGGAATCTCCGTCTCTGGAGATATTTAAGAGTAGGTTAGATAAATGTCTATCAGTGATGGTCTAGACAGTATTTGGTCCTGCCATGCGGGCAGGGGACTGGACTTGATGATCTCTCGAGATCCCTTCCAGTCCTATAATCTATGAATCTATGAAAAATACAGCCCTCTCTGGGTAGGAGATGTATACGGGTTAGGAAAAGTCCATTTCCAACCTCTGCTGTAGCTACACATTCTCCTCCTTGCTAATACCTCTCAGTGTTTGTTTCTCTCGCTTTCTATTTTTTAACTCTTGAATATTTTGGTATACACGTTCCATGAAAAACACTATATAAAATAAGAGCCTAATCCTGCAAGAAGCTCGGCACCCATGCTTTGAATGCTGGGAAAACAGAGGGCAGTGAAAGGGCCCCGTAGCGTTTGCAGAAAGGACATTTGCCCTGCACACACACACACAAATATGCTCCATCAGTTAAACATACTTAACCTGATGATTTTCAGTTACAGCATCTCTCTACATCATCGAGCTATAATGCTGCGCACTGCGATAACTGTGTTTGCTCTGCAGCTAAGATTATTCTAGCAGTTGCTTTAGAGGAAGGCCATCTTCATCCTCAAGACAGTGTACGCTCTCCTGTATCCAGTGTCAACTAGTATTATTAACATGTCTCTTTTAGTGGCTTATTCCCATTAATTTGTAATAATATACAAACCCATTCAAATAAATAATTGCACAGACTGAATAAAAAAGCAATTTATACTGTTTTTTTATCTGAGACAATTTTTACAAATAGTTCTTTTAAGTAGTCTTAATAGTATCTCTTTAATATTGCCATTACAATTCACCAGAGTTCAAGAGCAGAGCAAATTTACATCTGTTAAAATAATGGAATTGACACTGATATTACATCATTGCTATTTTAAATAATCATTCTTTATAATTCCAACCTATGTGCCTCAAGTTGAAAATAAAAGACTTGATCCTGCTCCCATCAAAATCAGTGGCAAAACTATTGACTTCCAGGAGAGCAGGATCTAGCCCTAAATGTGGGGCCTAAATTGACCTTACTGTTTGGATTTGACAGCGTTCACTTATGTAGTAAAGAAGAATAATTCTCTTCACTGAAAGAATTTCTGGGTGAAATTCTGTGGCTTGTGTTGTGCCACGATAGACGATCAAGTGGTCTCTTCTGGCCTTACAAATCTATGAAGCTAGGTAGACAAGTGTGAATTTCCAGAGAATAATAGTTATCTAATTTTATCCTTTTTTTAAAAAAACAGGAAAATAGTATTTTACAGCTTTATTTTGTTTTGATTTTAATGGAATTTTGCTTCCTGGTGATTTCATTGGGATTTTGATTTAAGATCAGTATAGTTTGAAATTTCACAAATTCACCTTCTCTCGGTACAATTTCAGGAGTGTCACTGGAATTAGGCAAATATTTACCTGCAAAAATAAAAACTGAACTAAAAAGGGGCTGAAATGAAAGATAAGGTGATTCGTGAGGGTCTTCAGTAAGCCATGAATGCACAGTCACCGCAGACAGCATAGCTTGGAAGAGGCTAGTATTATTGCTGAGGATAGTGAAATGAGTTTCCAACATTTTTAAACATAAATCATACATAGGAAATGTAGCCCTTTCTTTGATCAGGGAATAAAGTGAAATGATAATTTCAGGAAACCCAGTGTAGGATGATGATAATTTTCAAGACTATATAAAATTGGAGAATCATGGCTTGTGGTTAAGGTGCTGGCCTACGGGACAGATGAGCAACATTCAGTTCATGGCTCTGCCACTGACTTCCTGTGTGAGCTTATACAAATGATTTGATGGGGGAGGCAACCTAGTGACAGAGGAGGTGGAAAAAGCTCATGTACTCACTTTTTTTTTTTTTGCCTCTGTCTTCACGAACAAGGTCAGCTCCCAGATTACTGCACTGGGCAGCACAGCATGGGGAGGAGGTGACCAGCCCTTTGTGGAGAAAGAAGTGGTTCGGGACTATTTAGAAAAGCTGGACGAGCACAAGTCCATGGGGCTGGATGCGCTGCATCCAAGGGTGCTAAAGGAGTTGGCGGATGTGATTGCAGAGTCAATGGCCATTATCTTTGAAAACTCATGGCAATCAGTGGAGGTCCCGGATGACTGGAAAAAGGCTAATGTAGTGCCCATCTTTTAAAAAGGGAAGTCTGGGGAACTTCAGGCCCGTCAGTCTCACCTCAGTCCCTGGAAAAATAATGGAGCAGGTCCTCAAGGAATCAATTCTGAAGCACTTAGAGGAAAGAAAAATGATCAGGAACAGTCAGCATGGATTCACCAAGGGAAAGTCATGCCTGACTAACCTAATTGCTTTCTATGACAAGATAACTGGCTCTGTGGATGAGGGGAAAGCAGTGGATGTGTTATTCTTTGACTTTAGCAAATTTTTGATACGGTCTCCCACAGTATTCTTGCCGGCAAGTTAAAGAAGTATAGGCTGGATGAATGGACTATAAGGTGGATAGAAAGCTGGCTAAATCATCGGGCTCAACGGGTACTGATCAATGGCTCCATGTCTAGTTGGCAGCCAGTATCAAGCGGATGCCCCAAGGGTCAGTCCTGGGTCCAGTTTTGTTCAGTATCTTCATTAATGATCTGGAGGATGGCGTGGACTGCACCCTCAGCAAGTTTGCAGATGACACTAAACTGTGAGGAGTGATAGATACACTGGAGGGTAGGGATAGGATACAGAGGGACCTAGACAAATTAGAGGATTGAGCCAAAAGAAATCTGATGAGGTTTAACAAGGACAAGTGCAGAGTCCTGCACTTAGGAAGGAAGAATCCCAGGCACTGCTACAGACTAGGGACCGAACGTCTAGGCAGCAGTTCTGAAGAAAAGGAAGCAGGTGATACAGTGGACGAGAAGCTGGATATGAGTCAACAGTGTGTCCTTGTTGCCAAGAACGCTAACGGCATTTTGGGCTGTATAAGTAGGAGCATTGCCAGCAGATCGAGGGACGTGAGCATTCCCATTAGCACTGGTGAGGCCCAACTGGAGTACTGTGTCCAGTTTTGGGTCCCACACTACAAGAAGGATGTTGAAAAATTGGAAAAAGTCCAGCAAAGGGCAACAAAAATGATATAGGGGGCTGGAGCACATGACTTATGAGGAGAGGCTGAGGGAACTGGGATTGTTTAGTCTGCAGAAGAGAAGAATGAGGGGGGATTTGATAGCTGCTTTCAACTACCTGAAAGGGGGTTGCAAAGAGGATGGATCTAGACTGTTTTCAGTGGTACCAGATGACAGAATGAGGAGTAATGGTCTCAAGTTGCAGTGGGGGAGGTTTGGATATTAGGAAAAACTATTTCACTAGGAGGGTGGTGAAGCACTGGAATGGGTTACCTAGGGAAGTGATGGGATCTCCTTCGTTAGAGGTTTTTAAGGTCAAGCTTGACAAAGCCCTGGCTGGGATGATTTAGTTGGGGATTGGTCCTGCTTTGAGCAGGGGATTGGACTAGATGACCTCCTGAGGTCCCTTCCAACCCTAATCTTCTATGATCTCTCTGTGCTACAGTTCCCACGTGTAAAATCCTCAGACTTCCATATTCTATTTAGATTGTCAGCTCTTTCGGATTGCCTCCATCTATGTGTATGTAGAGCACGTGGAGCTCCAGTCATGGGGTCTCTAGCCACTGTTGTTACTACTATTAATAAAATGCTGGGTCACTGTGTTTTACTAGAAAATCAAACAGCTCAGGTGATTGCTGGAGGTATTTATGTACTATAATACTGGGAATGTTAGATGTTTTTTGGGTGCCAGCTACTCAGTACCCTAGAGAACTGTCTTATTAGAGCTACTCTAATAACTAAAATAATTTCAATCTTATTTTATTACCACAGCATTACCTAATATATATAAAACAGCTACCATAGCTTAGCAACCTGGAACCAAATTCAGAACTTGTTTACATCAGTGTGAAACCAGAGTAACTCCCTTTGTGTCTTGATGCATTACACCAGATTTAGGTAGATGTGAGAGAGAGAACAGAATTCAGCCCTTTAATATTTTAAAATAAATAAGTAAATCCAGGAACGGGCAGGCTTCACTTTACTTCTTCCCAATCCCTTCTGCCTCCCCCACTCTTCCCCCCAAACTACATTAAGGTTTTTTTTCTGTTTCCACAGCAGGACATCTGCCAGGCTGCTTATTTAGGAAAAGGAAAAATCTAGCTTGGATGGTAAAACAACGTCTTAAGAGCAAAGATGATTAGGCAATGGAATGAACTGCCTAAGGAAGAGGTTGAGGCACTGTCACTAAGAGGTGTTTAAGAAGAGGTTAGAGAAAACACCTAAGGTATTAGCCTACAGGAAAATTTCACTCCATGCAAGAGGTTTAGCTAGTTGACCCATGGGGTCTTTTCCAACTCCATCCACTGTGATTCTTGTTGGCATTGTTCTTTGGCTTCAAAACCCAGGCTCATCCAGTTCATGCCTGTAGCACTAAGTCAACATGATGGCTAGTAGAAGCCAGCCTAGGGGCTGATGCTGACTCAGTGAATCTGATTAGCGATGCACCTCTTAAACAGAAGCTACTACTATAAATGGCCTTTTTGACCAATTTGCCTGTTTATTGCTTCACAGTCACATGCACGGCATGCTAATCAGAGAAAGGGGTGGGATAACTGATGGGGAAGGTGGATTATTGGCATAAATCCTTATCGCTCTGAACACAGGAAGGGGGAGGAAGATAGCTCAGTGGTTTGAGCATTGGCCTGCTAAACCCAGGATTGTGAGTTCAATTCTTGAGGGGGCCACTTAGGGATCTGGGGCAAAATCAGTACTTGGTCCTGCTAGTGAAGGCAGGGGGCTGGACTCAATGACCTTTCAAGGTCCCTTCCAGTTCTAGGAGATAGGATATCTCCATTAACTTAACTTAACAGGACAATTAGCCATTGCTTCCTGGACCTCACTGGTGAGAGGAGGAGGAATGAAATAAGTGCTTGAAATGATCTAAAAGGAAGACTCTACAGTCCTTGGCCCAAATTCTCCATTCAATCTGGCTATTTGGTGCAGTCTTTATGTCATCTTACGTGAGGATTTCCCCTTTATATAGTTGTCTTCCAATGGCACAGAAAAACTTCTGTGCCATCTATACACAACTGGGGCATAAAGGGTGTTGCCGTGGCATTCCTACACACCAGCAATCCCCTTTTAAACACTCTCCGGGGCATCAGAGAATGTACCCAGCAAAGCTCTGAGTTTAAATACAGTTTTAAAATGAATGAGGGGAACAGAAAATGTAAACACTGTGGAAAATGCTCACTTATTGAAGATGTATATTGCTGTTACTGACAATTGTGTTAAGAAAAATAGCATGCACTTAAAAACAGCCTCCTTCTCGCTTGCTGATTTTTTGGAGAGAGATGATTTCTAAGAGACTAGTAAGAGACAAATTATGTAAGATATGATTTTAAGAGCCTGGTTTTCCTCTCACATTAGCCATGTAATTCAGGAGTGACATTGAAATCAATGGGGTGAGGTTGGTGTGAAACCAGTTTAAATGTGACCCGTCTCAAGCTTCGAGACATTTATGGATAAAATGAATCATTCTTGTTTTGTGGGAGGATGATCGTATCAGTGAAGAATCAGCATACAGGGCCTGATTCTCCTCTTACTTACTCCATTGTAGATCAGGAATAACTGCATGGAGATCAATGGAGTCACACTGGTCTAAAATCAATGAAATGAAAGGAGGCTCTAGCCTATAGTGCCAGATTCTCAGCAGGTGTAAATGGGTTTAACTCTGCTGAGATCAATAGGAGGTGCACCCATTTCCACCAGTTGAGGATCTGGCCCTTTAACTTTAGTTGGTTTACATCCTGAAGCCCTGCATGTAAGTTGTTTTAGGGCATTTCCCTCATTTAAAAATGACTGATTTGACAGTAGTTATGCTGTAATCACAAAATACAGCATTTCTGATGACATCACAGGCAAGAAGTAAGATTTTTTCCCCCTAGCATCCAGTGACAGATATATGGATATCATCATCAAGTGTGTAAGGTTGAAGAGCCACACATAAATTGCCTGGATTCTGCAAATTTGACCACTTCACCTGAACTGTGCCCACAAATCCATCTCCATAGGGACTCCTTAATATTCCAAACTCTCAACAGCTTCTAAGAGCTTCCATTTCAGAACAGAACAACTTTATGCTATACCACCCCATACTATCATTATCTACATATATATGCACATGATATGTGGTGATGATCTAGCCACATATGAACTGCAAGATGGGATCAGATTACTGGTTCATCTAGTCTAGCGTCCAGTCTCTGACAATAGCCAGTATCAGCTGCTTCAGAAGAAGGTTTAAGAAACCCTGGGATAGACAGCCATAATAGGCCTGTCATAAATCACGGGAGGAGAAATAGTGTTTGAAAAAACAAACAAACCCATCCATGAGGATTAACCTTTTGGAGTTTCCTAGAAATTCTTCCCTCCGGGCAAAGAACTTTATGGCTATATGGAGGAGGCATGTAAACTGGCAGCCTTAAAACCTGTCTGAACCTAAGGATTTACAAGGGAATCTGGTCTCTGCTTTCTGTGGTTCTCACTGGCCTCTTCCAACCAGAGGTCATGTAGCCCAGGTTCCCAGTGTAACTGTACATTGCTCACTTTCTTCCTAGGAATGGGGAGAGTTAAAGTCACTTTTAAAGAAGCATAACTTGTGCGCAGCTGTTCCCTGGCTCCAACCCAACAAACCTGCGCTGCACTGACCAGCTGCATGGCATTTGTACAAAAGGGTTTCCTCAGGCTGTGGGTGGGTGGAGAATATGTCACTTCCCTTTCTATTGATTTCCTGGCCATTCATTGTTCCATTGCTCCTGTCCACACCACAAAGCAGAGGACAGCATTTGACCTGAAGTAATTTTAGTGTGGAGCCTATTTTTTCTATAAGCACTCTTTGTTGTCATCCAGCCATGATATTTACATTGATTTAACCCTCAAGCACTGTGGGTTCCTCAGTAGTGTAGTCATTTTACATTATGCTTGTTAATATCATCTATAGATTCTACGTATTGAATGGTACTGTATATTGTACCCATTTCTGACAAAAAGGACACTTTGCCATTATATGCATATCTGCAAGGCATCTCTTTTCATATCTGTGTCCTGTGGGATCCATGCAAAACTAGAGATTATATTTATTCAGAAATTAAATTAGATTAATAATATTTAAAGTAATTTATAAATAGCAATCGACCTCTGTAATGAAGGTCAAAAGAAAAAGGACATATTAACAATTGAGTATCTCCCCTCCCCTTAAAAATGTTAATACTTCATACCTGTTAATAATCAGGAAAATATCCTTTTCAAGAGTAGCATTTGCAGAAATTGGTAGGATCATTTTGCTAATTCTAATAGTCTTTTAATGAAATAATTTGAAATAAAAAAGCATGGAGACTGAATGCCAATAGAAACATATTGCTGATACAATAAATTGTTAATGTATTTTCTAAACGAATGATTTAAAATAGCTATTAAAGTAAAGAGAATGAGCTTATGTTTCTAGTAATGACTTTTCTTCTTCAAAAAGAAATCTGTAAATCCCTGACTGCAATTTCACATCCCAAAAGGACCAGCAGTCCTTAGACGGGTGCGTATTGCCTTTATGTTTAAAAGTAGTATGCTTGATTTTATGTCATGGTTTTAAATATTTAGAGTTACAGTTGTTTATGCTTTTCTATTTTAAATCAAATCCTGTTATTCTCTTTGACACTCAAAAACAACGCTCTCACCCAGTGAGGTCTATTTTTGTACATATACATACATACATATATACACATACATACGCAGTATAAGTACAATTTTATTCATAGGAGTGCATAATGATTCAGGCTGTGATTGTTAATAAAAATGCATTTCTAACCATCAAATTTGAGTCTATTATTCTGAGTTAATTGCATTTGCCCTAAAGAGACTTACAACTGGCTGTCAGCCTATTTGTGTCAGTTTCATTTTATTCATCAGTCAATCTTGTCTTCCCTTTTTTTGCATCCCATATATTGATCAAATAGATTTGTTAGCGTGCCTCTGCAGCTTTTAAAAAAGTTTATGTTATCCATCAGGTTTATTTGATTACTATATTAGTTTGCATGTTATCTTAATTGATATTTCAGTAGCAAATAAATGCCCTTTTGATGGTCCCACAAGATTTCCATTACTCTAATCCAAGTAACTAACTTGTGGATGTAATGAAGGGAGTGAGAAAAAATACAAACATAAAGCCTATTTTTTAAATGACTGTTAATCTGCAACAGTGCCATGTTTGAGCATTTGATATGATCGAAAGAGAAATAAGTACAGTGTGAAACTTGATTTTTATAAACATCAGTGCTATACCAATATGTATTATGCTGCATATAAAACCCCATTAACAAAACACACACAGTTGGTAATATAAATTAAGATGAAATCAGATCTGGAACAGAGTGTTTTAAGGGCAGTGGGGAATGAAACAAGAAGGCATAACACCTTGAAAAAAATTGGGGAAGCTGAAATTGAAACTTGGGGGGGGACACAATGTGTTACATGGGCCAAGTTGCTTGTAGGGGAGACAAAAATAGGTACAGGTAATTACTAGAGCAAAAGGAAAGCGGCTAAACGGTGGCCCTTCCTTCTTCAATTAATAAGGATGTGATCCTGCTCCTATTAACATCAATGGGAGTTTTGCAGTCAGTTATACAGAAAAAAAATCTGAGCTGAAATCTTGACCCCAGTGAAATCAATGGGAGTTTTGCCATTGACTTAAATGGAGTCAAGATTTTACACCAGTTCTTTTGCGAGGCAGAAGTGGTGCAGTCATTTCCCCATTATGAAAACCAGAGAAGCATTGTATTCATTTTCATTATCGACTAGAGCATGCAGCTCTGGCTCATGTCAGCGAGCGCTTAATCCCTGATCCTGAATCTGCATGGATGGACCCCAGAGTCTGCATGGATCCCTCGTAGCTTGCGGGGTTGTAGCCATAATCAATGCTCTGGGACTACTAGTATGAGTAAGTGCTCACCACTGCAAACTGGGGTTATGCAATAAGTGCCCTATTGGCAAGATTTTCCCAACATCAGCTCCCACATTCAGATCCAGATTTTTCAGAAGGGCTCAGCTGTCATTTCAGATCAAACTAATTGGCCAATTTTCAAAAATGTGGTGCATGCTGAATGGATCTGGTTAAAAAAAAAAGATGGGAACATTTTAGCAAAAAATGCATTTTTATTGAACATTTTTTGTGGCCATCTCTACAGGTAGTCAAAAAATGGGCTCAATTTGTCATGAAAATTTGTGAGGAAAAACTCATTTCTAGTTTTCAAAGAAACATGTCAAATTAGAAATGTTTCAACCAACCTTTTTACTGAGGCCTTTTGATAAGTTGGTCATAAGCATCACACTTACGAGGCGAGCTATTGGATGCCGAGCACTTTTGCAAACCTGGCCTACTTGAAAATCAGACCCAGATCGCTATTGAAAATCTGTCTGGTTTCTTTGTATTTCTTCTCTTCAGTAGTCTTTTGTGGGAATCCTTTCATAACATTTCAGACTTTTCACTCAATCCTTTCTTAAAGTGACAACAGGGATTTTAAAACTCAATTTGCTCTAAACAAAAATCAGTTTTGCTACAGTTCTAAGGCAGTTAGCAACATTTTTAAGATTCAGAACGGTGTAGATGATAGAATAGCACAGAGTTTCAAGCCAAAGCGTTACAACCAACCAGAACCAAATATAAACAGGAACAGATGAGAAAAATACAACCTCAACATCTTGGGACAACAAAGAAACAGGGAAATGATTGCTACATAAAAGACATTTCAAAGACCTCCCTGAAAATCAGGCATAAAAATCCCCAATAAAAAGGCTCAGAAAGAAAACTGTCACACCCCCTAAGCCTCAACAGACTTTAACAAGATGTTTGCATGAGCCAGAGATTGTCTCCTTCGGCAGAAGACAAAAGGCATAGAAAACAATTCTGTCTAGCGTAGGATTAGGAGGCAAGAGATAGATAAAAAGGATTCCTTAACCTTACAATTAGAAATCCCAACTCTCCAGCCAAGAGGATAATCAGAAACATGCTGAAAACCTATGTCACAATAACCGTTGTACCTTTCTTTACTCTTTGAAAACTGATAGATATATATATTGCATCCCCTGAGAAATGCTTTGATGACCACTCGATTACAGGCAACTCCTGCTACCAAACCACAATCCAGCACATGTGGCAATAACATTTTGTTTCCCATAGTTCATATTTCCATCGCCACCCACCAGACCAAAATTAGATTACCAAAGCTCAGACCAACTTTCCAAACAGAAGATTCCAGTAAATGTACTGCTAAAAGCAAAATTAAACATAATGCACTATGCCTCTGACAGACAATTGGCTTATCGTGGCCCAACCCAGATACAAATACAACTCCCTCATGCCAAATATACTAAATTAAATAGATTTTTCTCTGGTTAAAATGGAAACAACTTAGCTAATATACTGGGTACGCTGAGTTTTATTGGCATTACTAATGCTCTGAAGCAAGAGGGGGAGTATTGGCAAGTGTAGAAATGAGACTGAGGGGAAAAAAAAAACTTGCAGGCTGGAAAGACATTTGCGTGCCTATCAAGTTTATCCTAGCTATTGGAGCTAACTAGTGGTCATAAACTGAATAGCTACAGAAATGTAATTATGTGCAACATAATTCACCACAGATTAAACTTTCTGCAGCTGAATTGGCATGTCCAAAACATCACTTTATAGAAAGGAGTTGTCCCCGTTTTACAGAAGATAAATCGGGCACAACGAAATTGAATAAATAGCCCATGTTCATTTAACCTCTGAGGAACTGTCAGAGTTTAAGACATCATAATTCTCAATTGTACTTTTAAGAAGACTCTCAGCATCCATTTGGAAATGGACTTCACTATGTAATCCTTTGCTAGAGGCACTCTTGTTTGTACCATCTTAGAGTCACTGAGGAAGGAAAGGGGAAGCCACCTTTTCACACTCATGCCTTACCTGCTGCTCATGGTGGTTCCTCTCCCCAGGTCCCTGTGATCAGGGCCGGCTCTAGGTTTTTTGCCACCCCAAGCAAAAAAATTTTTGGCTGCCCCTCACCCGTACCCTCTGCTGCCCCAACCCTGGGTTCTCCCTGTGACGGGTTGGATCACAGAGACCCCCTTGGGAGCTGCCACCCGATGTGCAAAGACTACCCCTGCTTCTGCTTTCCCTGCCAGCTCAGGACTCCAGCACCCTGTCTTGCTGAGCCAGACACTCCCGTCTGGCTCCAGACACAGACCCAGGGTCTGAATCACTTGTCCCAAAGCTGCAAGTTTACCCGAAAACAGCTCACAGTAGCGCGCTTGTCTTTAGCACTCAGATGCCCAACTCCCAATGGGGTCTAAACCCAGATAAATCCGTTTTACCCTGCATAAAGCTTATGCAGGGCAAACTCATAAATTGTTCGCCCTCTATAACACTGATAGAGAGATATGCACAGTTGTTTGCTCCCCCCAGGTATTAATACATACTCTGAGTAAATTACTAAATAAAAAGTGATTTTATTAAATACAGACAGTAGGATTTAAGTGGTTCAAAGTAGTAACAGACAGAACAAAGTAAGTCACCAAGCAAAATAAAATAAAATGCGCAAATCTATGCCTAATCAAACTAAATACAGATAATCTCACCCTCAGAGATGTTTCAGTAAGTTTTTCTCAGACTGGACACCTTCCAGGCCTGGGCACAATTCTTTCCCCTGGTACAGCTCTTGTTGCAGCTCAGGTGGTAGCTAGGGGATTCTTCATGATGGCTTCCCCCCCTCTCTGTTCTCTTCCCCCCTTTATATATCTTTTGCATAAGGCGGGAACTCTTTGTCTCTCTGGGTTTCCACCCCCCCTCACTGGAAAAGCACCAGGTTAAAGATGGATTCCAGTTCAGGTGACATGATCACATGTCACTGCAAGACTTCATTACTCACTTGCCAGCACACACATATACAGGAGGACTCACAGGTAAATACAGCCATCTGCAGACAATGGGAGTCATCAAGATTCCAAACCATCATTAATGGTCCACACTTTACACAATTACAATAGGCCCTCAGAGTTACATTTTATATTTCTAGTTTTAGATACAAGAGTGGTACATTTATACAAATCAGATGATCACACTCAGTAGATTATAAGCTTTGTAATGATACCTTACAAGAGACCTTTTGCATGAGGCATATCCCAGTTACTTACATTCACTTATTACCGTATTTTCTCTAAAACTATCTCAGTTACATTATATTGACTTATCAAGTTTTTATAAAACCATATAGACCGCACAACGTCACACTCCCCCCCACCCCACCTGCCGCCCCAGCACTGGGCTCCCCTCTCGCCTCCAGCCAGTCCAGCGCTGGCAGGGTCGGGGTAAGTAGCAGGGCTCCCAGGCCGCGCCTCAGCCCAGGGTCCCTCTAGCTGGGGCTCCCACCTCCAGGACTGGCCAGGACCGGGGAGGACAGAGCCAGGGGACCGCCCCGGCAGGGGGCTGAGGAGCCAGGGCAGGGCAGCCCCAGAGGGAGCGGAGCCCCGGAGAGCGGGACGCGGGCCCCGCACGGCAGCGCCCCGCCCTCTATGGCCCCGCTCCTGGCCACCCTGCCGCAGTCCCTGGGCGGCTCTGGCTGCTTCGCCCAGCCCCGGCTGCGGTGCTGGGGGCGGCCGCCCTGCAACACCTGCAGGCGGCTCCATGTGCCCCGAGTGGCGGCCCCCAGCCTGAGTGTCCCGTGCTCGGAGCCCGCCCGGCTATAAGGTGCGGGCGCTGCTCCCCGACACGAACCACAGCGGCCTCAGGGCGCCCCCGGTGCAGGACGCACTGCTGCTGCCAGGGCCGGCTCTAGGCTTTTGCCGCCCAAGCACCAAAAAAAAAAAAAAAAAAAAGAGGCTGGCTGGAATGCGGCCCCTGAAAATATGCTGCCCCAAGCACCTGCTTGGTTTGCTGGTACCTGGAGCCGGCCCTGCCTGCGATCCCAATGCACACGCAGAGTATTAGAGCAGGTGTCCTGGGCACATATCACTTCATTCTGCCTAGCTATACTCCATCTCAAAAGATATTCCTCTTGATGACCCATCCTAAATTTTTGAATAGTGTTGTAGAGTGGAGGTTAAACACAGCCGCAAAACTCTTTGTTTTCCACTGGTGGGTGAAATGATCCCTCTGTAGGTAAAGTGCTCTGGGACCATTCAGGGTGAAAGTTACTATTGACATAGCCTACAAAGTGCAATTGAGCTCATTCTGATCAATGGGAATTCTGCACATATGGCATGCCAGTGGTACAAGAGAGGACTCTGTCTCTTCAGTAAAAATAGTAGGGCTTTAGGATACATATATTGGTTTTCTGATATCCAGGCCATACTAGTGCTGCTACAAAATCCAGCCTCATGATGCTTTCTGTTTAATTCTTGTTTTTCAGAATTGGCCAGTCCTATCTTACAGCCTCTTGGAGACTCAGGTAAGCTTCCCCACCTCTCTGAGCTACCCCTTTCTGTGAGGAATATTAAATGGTGTTACGGTAATTATAACCATTTATATAGCACCTGTCATGCAGAAGAAAGAATTTAATTATATATAATTTACTATTGCGTAGGGAACCTGGTCTCCATATCATTTGGCTTTATTTATTGATCTGTCATCTGATTCAAGTCAGCCCATCTCTAGAAGGTGTGTGCATATTTATTAGAACCAGCAACAGTTTAAGATGTATAAAATAATGTATCCAACTCAGAACTACGAAGGAAATGAATATAGGCCACCATACCATCAGAATGAACTCAATTGCACTTTGTATTTATTTATGTCAGCTGTTTGCAATATTGTTGTAGCTGTGTTGGTGCCAGGATATGAGAGACAAAAGGTGGGTGAGGTAACACCTTTTATTAGACCGTTGGTCCAGTAAAAGATATTATCTCACCCACTTTACCTTAGTTGGGCACTTTGCTTGGATGCCTAGGTTAAACACTTTCTCTTGTGAATATTGCAACAGCACCTTATGACAGATCTTTTGATAAATAGCCACGAGGATCAGAATGTGAGCTGCATGAAACCAGCTTGTTTCAGTTTGCAGAATTTCAGCTGCCCAAACCCAGCGGTTTACTTTGGGTTGATGCAAAGCTGAAAATTCCGGGCAACTATCGCTGGCTGCCTAATGAATCTTGCTGTTTTTTTGCTTAAACCAGAATTTAACTACCTCTCATCCCAAAAGATCGCACCTCTGCCCTACCTTTATTTATCTGCTGGAGTGGAAAGGATCACAAAAGAACTCCCCTCACATCTGGCCACTTCTTGCTGCTTTAGGGGACTCTCTACCTCTTTAATCCAACTTAAGGCCCCTTAAAGGAGTGGGATGTCTGCCTGCTTATCCTCTCCCCATTCAGCCGCAGCAGGATTGGAAAACGTCCATCCAATCCCTCTACTTCTGTAATAGCCTTTAGCATGAGATGCCTCAGACAAAGCTGGCGATTGAGGCCATTACGATCACTGCCATGACTCACTCCACCTCACCCCTGACCTGACCTTCTCTGTGTTTCTGCATTAGAGTGTAAGCTTATAAGATTGTGCACCAAGCACATTTTGGGATGTTCTAATAATAGGCTGCTTGCATCTAACATGTTTGTAAAGTATCGGGCACACTTCTGGCACTCAATAAACAAATCAGACTAGTAACCATTGGAATAGGTCTCAGAATGTTCTGCTATTGCATTGAACTGAGCTGAATACAATAGTTTGGTGCTGCATTTTTTGATTGTTCTCCTCCACCCCCACTGACTGAGCTTGCTTTGATCAGAAACTAATTAGCAGGAAGCTCATTGAGGGGTAGTTGAGCAAGGTCAAGGCGACAATCTGTGCTGCTAAACCACGATGAGGCAAATCGTTCAGTGTAACTAAGAAGTAATTCAGACTGCACTTTTGGCATTTTTTCCCCCTCTTTTGTTCTGTCAGTCTGAAGAGAACAGCTCGTGTGATGTAATTTAGAATAGAGCTTTTTTAAAGCTTTCACTCAGGAAAAGCTTCTGGAGCTCTGGGGGTATAGCTTAGCTCAGAGAAAGAGAAAGAAAGCAAGTTTGCATTGACAGCTTGATCCCAGAGAGAGGTGGCTGCCTGCTTGTCTAACAGGTCCTTTGGGTCTGGATGAGGCAGAGACAGAGGAGCAGTCATATTAAGTGAACGTGTGCTGCCAATGTTAAAGGAACAATTACCATTATTCTGCATAGTTCACTGTTTGCTTCTGCTATTTCCTTCAATAAAACCTCTTTTCACTTGCCAATTGGAGCTTGTCATGTAACAATATTTCTCATGCACAATACACATACTGAAATGCCCTTGTGTTTTTAATACATTTATAGTTGTTAACAATAGCGGTATAGTGACAGAAAAAACGTACTTGCTTTGAATACAGAATAGATTCAAAGAGGAATAAACCAAGGGCCCTGTTCCGAAAGGATTAATGCCAGACTTAGCCCTGGATATTTGCCTGATTTTGGTGTAAAAGTGGTGGCACCTCTTTCATTTAGTTGATGTCTAAATTCACCTCCAAGGTCCAGGCTGTGACTTTCTTACTCCCACTGGGAAGGAGTTACTCACACGAGTCTTCAATGGTGACTTCAGTGCGATTACTCATGTTGATCATGGGTTCATGGTTAGGTTTATAGTTAGGTTCCAGATCGTAGTATATCTTTCACACACAGTCTTATAATACATCCATAAAATGGTGAAGAAGTCCTAAGGGTGACAGAGGAAGAGTGGCATCAGTATAAGTGAATAAAGAATACTGATACTGGGATGCGCATTGACAAACTTGAGTGTGCCTGAGTCTGTTCTGTGTGTGTTACACATCCCTCAGAAGTGGCTGGTCCATACAAGATTTAGTCTACTACACCTACCAGCTAATGGACACCAAAGTGGCTGTGGGTCATGCTTTTGGCCATGGAGGTCCTGAGTTCAATCCCCAGGGCCAACAGTAGTCATTACACAAACTCTTATATATGTTAGCAGAGTTACTCGTGTGCAATTATTTACAGGATCAAGCTCTTAATTTGCACAAATAGCAGTTGTGAATGGTTGGATCACAGAAACCCCCCTGGGAGCTGCCAACTGATGTGCCAAGACTACCTTTGCTCCTGTTTTCCCTGCCAGTCAGGACTCCAGCACCCTGTCTTGCTGAGCCAGACACTCCCGTCTGCTCCAACAAAGACCCAGGGTCTGAATTACTTGCCCCAAAGCTGCAGGTTTACCTGAAAGCAGCTCACAGAAGTGTGCTTGTCTTTAGCACTCAGATGCCCAACTCCCAATGGGGTCTAAACCCAAATAAATCCATTTTATTCTGTATAAAGCTTATGCAAGGTAAATTCATAAATTGTTCGCCCTCTATAACACTGATAGAGAGATATGCACAGTTGTTTGCTCCCCCAGGTATTATCACATACTCTGAGTTAATTAATAAGTAAACAGTGATTTTATTAAATACAGAAAGTAGGATTTAAGTGGTTCCAAGTAGGAACAGACAGAGCAAAGTCACCAAGCAAAATAAAATAAAATGCACAAATCTATGTCTAATTAAACTGAATACAGATAAGATCCTCACCAGTTCCAGAATGCTCCCTTTTACAGACTAATCTCCTTTTAGCCTGGGTCCAGCAATCACTCACACCCCCTGTAGTTACTGTCCTTTGTTCCACTTTCTTTCAAGTATCCTAGGGGGGTGGAGAGGCCCCCTCTTTAGCCAGCTGAAGACAAAATGGAGGGGTGTCCCACGGGTTTAAATAGTCTCTCTCTTGTGGGTGGAGACACCCCCTCCTCACTCCTATGCAAAGTCCAGCTCCAAGATGGAGTTCTGGAGTCAGCTGGGCAAGTCACATGTCCATGCATGACTCACAGTCTTTACAGGCAGAAGCCATTGTCCACATGGTATCTTGTATGTCTCCAGGAAGACTTATGTGGATTGGAGCATTCCAAAATTCATTGTTCCCCAAATGCTTCCTGATCAGATACTTAACCTTGCAAATTCCTTCCTAAAGAAGCTGACCAAATGCCTCACAAAGCTTACTTAGAAATCAAGCAAGCATACTGACCATATTCTTAACCTCAGGTACAAAGTGATATAGTAGACCATATAGATATAGTAGACCATAACCTTTACAGAGATATGTTACATGGCACAGGCAGCACAAAACATATTCCAGTTATGTCATATTCCCATAAAACCTTATGGGAGGTACCGTCACAGCAGTTATAGATGAGATTTGCAAAAGTTGCCTAAAGGGAGATAGGCACCCAAATTCCACTGAATATCAATCAGATTTTGGGAACCTTACTCTCTTAAGCGCCTTTCAAAGCCCACAAAGCTAACAAATCAAGCCAATAGTACTTTTGATGCGATTACCGTGCAGGAACAGGGACAGCAAAAGGCATTATGGAAAGAGGAAGAATTGCTCTTATTTCAGTTGTAACCCCCTTGCGGTTGGGATTGTCTTTTTTGTTTGTTTGTTTCTCTAGCACCAAACACATTCTTGGCACTTTGATATATCAAATTAATCAGAACAAAATATTGTATGCCTCCAAGTGGATGAACTACAGTTGGATGAAGCCTCCAAGGTAGTTATCAAACGAGCTTGCATCCGATGCCAGGGATTCATGGCTCCCTAGTTCATTCTTTTAGCCTGATGGAGTTTTTTTTTATACATCATGAAATCCCACTTAAACTTGCATTCCTTTGGCCCCCCTCTCCTCTCCTCTAGAACTGTGATAAAATGGAGGTCGTTAAACCCACACCCTTACACTGTCGTATAGTATTTGAACCACATTAGCCAGAAGCTTGCTTAACCAGATATCTTGCAGGATGTTATGATGCTTTCCTTGATCAGTGCAGACATGGATTGACTGTGTAATAATGCATTTATTAAGAAAATACTATAGATGAGTGCATTAAATGGATTTAGAATGCCCCAATGATAGAACTTCTGCTTGTAAGGGCACCCTAGAATACAAGAGAGTTTTGGAAAAAGTTCGATAACATGGTTCATCCTTGTCTGTTCCATAAAAAAATTGTTAAGCCCCTTGATAACAAGAACTATAACTGAATAAGAACATCAGTTGGAGAGGACAATGGCAAAAGTTGTTTTGGAGCCTGACCCAAAGCCCATTGAAATTAATGGGAGTCTTTCCATTGGCTTCAATGAGCTTTAGTTCAGGTGATACTGTCATATGCTTCAGAATTCAAAATAAAGTAATTTCCTCCTCCTATCTCCCAAATATAGAATATGTTCAAGTAGTGTATGAAGTTGAGAATGCAAAAATAAGAATAGTGGTTAGGACTGGGCGGTGCAGAAGGAACAAGACACCACAGAATCTTCATCCATTTCTAGGATCAAATGTAAACCAAAGCTTTTTAATTAGTAAGAGATTTGGATTTTTTTCTTTTAAATCACTTCATTTTTCAACGTACAACTTGGAACCTCCAAGGCTAAATTATTTTGAGAATAGCTGATTCTCCTGTGATTTCCAGCTCAATTTTTGCATATTCAAAAGGTTTGGATACTTTGTCATTCAGAAAGTAAACCACTGCCAAAGAATAAGGAACAGGAAGCGGGGGCTGTGCTAATTTTCTTCTGGAAAATCCACAAATTCTGGCCTCTGATCCATGCAAATGTTTCATTTTTTCAATAGATAGCACTGTACAAAAATTAAACTTAAAGCTTTAAGTGGTTCAGAAGGTTTCATTAAATGACTTTTGTAAACATTTCCCTCCTAATATACTCAGCATTAGTCTTTCCCCCCTTTTTTAATTTTTTAAAAATATTCTAGCAGACTAAACAGAGCAAAACAATTTAAATTAATCTCAAAACTATTAGCAATTATTACTGAGAACTCATGTAGGACTGGTGAGGTCCTGGAGGGCTGGAGAAGGGCAAACATAAAACCTTTAAAAGGGGGAAGAAAGAGGATCTGGGGAGTTATGGACCAGTCAGCCTAAGTTTGATACCTGGAAATATACTGGAACAAATTATTAAACTGTCAATTTGTAAGCACCTAGAGGATGATATGGTTATAAGGACTAGCCATCATGCATTTGTCAAGAACAAATTATGTCAAACCAACCTAATTTCCTCCTTTGACAGGGTTACTGGCCTTATGGATGGAGGGAAGCAGTAGATGTAATAGATCTAGATTTTAGTAAGGCTTTTGACAGTCACAGATGACATTCTCGTAACCAACTAGGCAAATGTGGTCTAGATGAAATTATTGTATGGTGGGTGCACAACTGGTTGAAGGATTATATTCAAAGAGTTGTTACCAATGATTTGCTGTCAAACTGGGAGGGCATATCTAGTGGGGTCCCCTCCTAGGGATCAGTCCTGGATCTGGTACTGTTTAATATTTTAATTAATGACTTGGATAATGGACTGGAGAGTATGCTTATAAATTTACAGATGACACCAAGCCCGGGTGGAGGAGGGGAGGTTTGTAAGCACTCTTGAGGACAGGATTAGACTTCAAAACTACCTTGACAAATCAGGGGAGACCTACTAACAGTCTTCAAATAAGAGGACTGTGATCAATTTTTCTTCATGTCCATTGAAGGTAGGACAAAAAGTAATGGGCTTAATCTGCAGCAAGGGAGATTTAGGTTAGATCAGGGGTGGGCAAACTTTTTGGCCCGAGGGCCACATCTGGGTATGGAAATTGTATGGCGGGCTATGAATGCTCATGAAATTGGGGATTAGGGTGTGGGAGGGGGTGAGGGCTCCAGATGGGGTGTGGGCGGTGGGGCCAGAAAGGAGGAGTTCGGGGTGAGGGAGGGGACTCTGGGCTGGGGCTGGGAATGAGGGGCTGGGGGTGCAGGAGGGTACTCCGGGCTGGGATCAAGGGGTTTAGAGGGCAGGGTGGGGCAGGGCTGGGGCAGGGAGTTGGAGCACAGGAGGGGGTCGGAGGTGCAGGCTCCAGGCAGTGTTTACCTCAAGCAGCTCCCAGAAGCAGCAGCATTCCCCCCTCCGGCTCCTACGTGGAGGCGCGGCCATACGGCTCTGCACACTGCTCCGTCCACAGGCGCCACCCCTGAAGCTCCCATTGGCCATGTTCCTGGCCAATGGGAGCTGCGGGGGCCGCAGTTGGGGCAGGGGCAACGTGCAGAGCCCCCTGGCTGCCCCTACCCGTGGAAGCCAGAGGGGGGACATGCCGCTGCTTCCGGGAGCCACGGCACGTGTGGAGCAGGGCAAGTCCTTGACCCCGCTCCCTAGCTGGAGTTCGAGGGCCAGATTAAAACATCTGAAGGGCTGGATGCGGCCCCTGTGCTGTAGTTTGCCCATCCCTGCGTTAGATATTAGGAAAAAAAATTCTAACTGTACAGGTATCTAACATGTAGAATAGGCTTCAGAGGAAGATTGTTGAATCCTCATCATTCGAGGTTTTTAAGAACAGGTTGGACAAAGACCTGCGCAGGATGGTCTAGGTTTACTTGGTCCTACTGCAGTTGGAGAGGCTGGACTTGATGACATCTCGAGATCCCTTCCAACCCGATATTTCTTTGATTATGTGTATCTGATGGAGACTTACCCTTAGTAATAGTGTCAATGTATTAATAAAACAATGTCCATTTTTGGCTCCTCTATTCTGATCAGAAATTTTGTTTTGGAAACTTGATCATATTGACAAGTTTCAGAGTAACAGCCGTGTTAGTCTGTATCCGCAAAAAGAAGAACAGGAGTACTTGTGGCACCTTAGAGACTAACAAATTTATTAGAGCATAAGCTTTCGTGGGGGCTGTAGTCCACGAAAGCTTATGCTCTAATAAATTTGTTAGTCTCTAAGGTGCCACAAGTACTCCTGTTCTTCTTTTTGATCATATTGGTAGATCGTCTAACTTGAGGTGAACAATGAACCCTGAGAGGCATGCAGGAAGACTGAATTAACATAGCAAAAGCTAGAATTTCACGGGATTTTTTAAAACAAAACAAGCTGAGCAATACAGGTAGAAAGATGCATCGTACTCTTAAGCTTCACCATCTGCAGTGAAGAATACTGTGAATGAGACAGTTCCAATTGTTCTTTAACTGTAATAAATAATAATACTCACTGGTGGCTTTGCCACCAGCCCCATGTGTGGGACAGCACATAGCTGCATTACTGCAGCGGTAGCCAGGGAAGCATATTGTGACTGAATTCACCTCTTGGTTTTCCCCGCTCCAAAAAAGGAGACCGACCTGGCCTCAGCCCTGTATTCAGTGCAGTGTATGTCCGCTGGCATACTGGTGTAGCTGTGCTGTCTGGTAGATTTATGGGGCAGTGCCTACTAGCCCACTCCCCAACCCACTTACGTACAGGGTGGTTCTGACCATGCTGCTGCCCACAATATGAGTAGCCAGGTCAGGAGTGTGAGGACTGCTTCAAGCCCTCTTTCTCCCCTGCACTGGTGCCCAGGACAGGCCACAACATGCTCCATTAATAAGAATAAATATAAATATAAAACCTGTTCTCTGTTCAGAAGAGGGAGGATGGTGTTGTGGTTTCAGGCAAAGGCTCGGGTTGATCTGAACTGGTTCAATCATCCCTAGTGGCAAAAAGATCAGAAAAGAGCAGTGCAAAAAAAACCATTAACTACAACTAATAACAGGACAGCTTCTTTATAAAAGCCCTGTGGGGCTGCCTCCTAGAACACCAGCTATGCCATTTAGGTGATCCAACCTGGAGCTTAACTTCAGGCTCAGAAACAGAGACATACCTTCTAGGAGTCTCCGAGCAGGGCCGGCTCTAGGCACCAGCAAAACAAGTTGGTGCTTGGGGCGGCACATTTTTAGGGGCGGCATGGCCGGCGCCAGAATGCCGCCCCTAAAAATGTGCCCTGGCCGCCCTAGCTCACCTCCGCTGCTGCCGCTCGCGTGCTGCTGCTCACCCTCCCTCCCAGGCTCTCAAACCTGGGAGGGAGGGGGAGATCCCGAGCGGCCACGGCGCGCGAAACAGCTGATTCACGCGCCGCTGCTCACCCTCCCTTCCAGGTTTGAGAGCCTTGGAGGGAGGGGGAGACTCCGAGTGGCCGCGGCGCGTCGCTTCTCCCCCTCCCTCCTAGGCTTGAGAGCCTAGGGGGAGGAGGCAGGGCTGGGGATTTGGGGAAGGGGCGGAGCTGAGGCGGGGCCGGGGGTGGGCTAAGAAAAAAATGGCAGGGGGGCAGCCAAAATTGTTTCTGCTTGGGGCGGCAAAAATCCTAGAGCCGGCCCTGTCTCCGAGAGGGGACTCTCACCTTCTCAAATGCAGAAAGCGTCATGGCATGATGCCAGTGTGCCTTGGCCACAGACATGAGGGAATTAATTAAAAACAGGGAAAAAAGATTAGCTACCACAAAGGTGAAATGCCACAAAGACCTGCTGCTCTCTGCACCAGCCCCACATTAGAATTATTTGCTTATTTTTTAAAGTGAAAGAAACATATATGTTGCTTAATAGACAAATTGGAGAACAATATCCCTACCCAAAAGACCAAGCAATTCATTATTTATTATTAATTATTATTATTATTGTGTACTATGGTAGCACCTGGAGCCCCAACCAAGGACCAGGACTCCATTGTGTTAGGCCCTGTGCAAACATGGAATAGAAAGACCATCCCTGCCCCAAAGAGCTTATCTGCTTCTCAAGACTTAGCAAATAGAAAAGTTCACACAGATTTTCTTGCCACCAGCTGAACCAAACAGAATTCAGAATAAAAAAATAAGTAAAAAAATAGGAGGTTAAAGGGGGTCTTGAGGTGGCCAGATTCATTATTATGAGGAAGAGCTTATAGTCAGAAACCTCAGGCCACCACCACAACCACCAAAATGTACAATGCAAACCAAAAAGAAATCTGGTAGGAATTAGAGATGGGTCGGAACCAGAATTGTAGACTAGAACCTCCACACAGTGTAGAGGTTCTGATCCAGAAACAAAACTCGGCGGCTCAGGCCCAAGTACACGTGAAGTACATAATGCTGGACTCAAAGGACCAACTTTTCAAACATGATCACCATTGATGTATTTTCAACCCCAACCCCACTCCAAATTGGCAAACACCATTGAATAATTGTCTGCATGAGCCATTTCCCTGATTGCATGAATATCTGGCCACTTATTTTGGTGCCAGCCGGGGAACTAAATACTTTGAAAATCTGACCCATATTGTGAGTACGGAGCATTTCAAAATGCTCTGAATACACACATGCATGTAGACAGATTCACACACTGTAAATGCATTTGACTGTTTTGCCGAGATCTATATTCTGAGGACAAATTATACCTAAGAACTGAAGTGGATAAGATAGGTAACGTAATAGGGGTGTTTTTGGATTAACACATCCAAAAATATTCTATAAAATGCTTGGTCAACCTTCTTTCAAGGTCCGTTACAACTACAGTTATCTTTTGTGTGAGAAAACAAAATAGAAACACACTGTTCCTTCCAAGCATGGTTCGAAGCGTCTTTAAATTCAGCTATTTTTTTTTGCAGGCTGTACAGCCTTACTTTTTATAGTTAAAAGTAATTTTAAAGCAAAAAAGAACATAAACAATATACACTGACTCTTGACACTCCATTGCTTTCTTAAACTAGAATAATAAAAATTTGCAAATGAACAAAAGAGTGGGAGGAAGATATCTAATTTACAATGTTTTTGAGATAAAGAACACTACAAAAAAAGATCAATGTGAATAATAAAGCATTGTTAACTGAGTCATGACATTTCTATTCTCAGTGAAGATTTGAACAGTAGAACTCTGCAAATGAGCACCTTATGCCATTTTCAAAGTGGGAGGAAGACGTATAATTATAATTTTTAAAGTGAAGAGAATTAAAAAAACTCTGTGAAAAAGTTTATTGAAAAACATATCGACATATCAATATGACATAAATTACTTTAATTTTATTAAACTAGGAGGGGGGGGGAACTCTCTCTTTTTTTCTTTTTTTTTTTTTTTTAAGACTGGCTGCAGAATATGTTCCTTGAAAAGAAATTGCTTTATGAAAAAACTCTTTTACTAAGATGAAACAGCACTGAATGTCAGCACTACCATATATTTATTCTGTAACTCTTCCAACAGCTGAGATCTATAAAAGAAACATATTTTCAAAACAGTTTTAACCTCCATTGTCTTGATCACTTGCATTAACATTTTTCATGTCACCTACTGAAATCCCTAAAAGGAACCTTTTAGTCAGTCAAAATTAACAAATCTATTTTTAAAAACAGCCGCTGAAGAGTCAGAAAGACATAAGGTTGTGTATTTTATTTGACATATATTTTCAGCTGTCTCTCTCGTTTGTGGGATGAGAGCAACATTTTATACTGATGTTATCAACTCCGGGGAGGAGGGTGATTTTGAGAGTGAGGAAAACAAAGTCTGCTCCCACTGCATGTGTGCCTTAAATTAAGAATAAAAATATAGTGTTGATCAGATCACTCGGATGGAGCCTTTTACTGTCTTGGCATTCATGAAGCTGGGAGCCAGCTGTAAAATGATAGTTTGGGCCTAAGTTTATGCTTAGATATATGCACATGGCTCCCATTTACTTCAAAGGGAGTTGCGCACATGACCAGAATTTGACCTTCACCTCTTCCATCTTTAAGCCTGCACAGAGCCAGAGTAAATAGGCTAAACACAGGCAATTTAAAGGAGTTAGGGACATAGAACAGGATTTTCAAAGTGACTAGTGATTTTGGATGCCCAACTTGAGAAATCTCAGAGGGTGGGTGTGCAGCGCTTTCTGAAAATTGGACCCCTTCTATGTTTCATTTTGGGCACTCCGAATCACTAACCACTTTGAAAATCTTGGCCATAGAATCTATTCCCAATACAAGAATAAGGTGCAGGGAAGCCCCTTCGTGGCAGTTAGTTCCAATCTCTGGACTGGCTTGGGAGCCCTGCCAAACCGCTATTAACTGGCTCCTTCTGCCCACTGGAACTGTGCATGCCACCGTGCCCGCATAGGCAGAGCTAGCGTGGAGTACAGTGCAGTAGTCCCCTGTTGTATCGTAGCTCTCATTGTGACTCCTGCATGGCATGAATTTCACTCTTTGGACAAGCTTCTGCCACCTTTACTCACTGAGAGTTGCACTTTATTCCTTGATTAGTCCCATTGACTTCAGTGGGGATTACTCCAGAAGAGAGGCACTACTCGCTGTAAGGATGGCAGTATAAATATTCATATAGTGTGGATAGCCATGACAGGGGTGGCCAAACTGTGGCTTGCAAGCCATATTTGGCTCTTTTACCCCATTAAAGTGGAGCTCACAGAGCCTTCCCCCCACCCCCATTCTCCACCTACCAGACGGGGGAGAAGCTCAGGACCTCTGCCTTGCAGCGGGGTGGTGGGGTAGGCCTGATCCTGCAAAGACCTTGTCATCAAATCAAATCACACCGCATAAAGTTAAGCACATGCATAATAAGCCTCTGCAAGATAAGGGCCAGGGAGAGGGGGAAAGGATATATTATAATCTGACCCATGGTGCACAAGTATTTTTATGTCACCAGGTGGGAAGGCTTTGGTACTAACCCAATTGACTTTCCTCTTTATTTTCCCTCCTATATCCATCTATTCCTCACACATTTCTTGCATTCCGCATTTGCCTCCCGCTTGTTTCTGTGCCCAGCTGTTCTCACTTCCTGAATCTAGATTAGTAAAGGGAAGTAAATTAAACCATTCATTGAACAGATTTCAATATTTTAAAAAACCCCAAAGCCTCAATTTCATTCATCACATTAAAATTCAAAATGAATAAAAAATGTTGAAGGTGGAAAAATGAGGGGGTGGGGTTGGGTGTTTCTTATTTCAAAACCAGTTAAAGTTATATACATATATTGGCTTAATTAATTTTTAGAATATCTGTATAATTTGTAAGAAGTATTAATGGAACTGGATGGGATGGGGTTAATCAACACATTCCTGTCAGACTTTAGGATCTGGGCCAAAATGTTTGGCCAGCCCAGTGATAGACTTATAATGAGTCAATAGAAGACTTTACAGTCTATTGGGTCACTGATTCATGAACTAAGAATTTATGTGATGGGGTCAAAAATCCCTCCTATAGAGATCACATCATTCGCTTTACCCTTCCAACAGCAAAACCCAGTAAACCCAAAGCTTCTGTGCATTACTAATCCATCATCATAAATCAGAAGAGAGGAGCTCTCACAATGTCATGATAAGCCCAACATGTATTTACAGCCTTGCTTCCATGCTGCAAAAATAAGCATGTAAATCCCTTGTATCCTAAAGCCTGCGCCCAGTAAAATATGGTCGGCCTGAGACAGTAAAAATGGCCATGAATATGCTCTCCTTTAACAGTTGGGTTTAGAATAGTTGCAGCTCTCTCTTTCTTTGAAATTAATCAGAACAGTTCTATTAAGGTGTGTTCCCTCAAAGTATTCACAGTGGCAATGAGTAAACAGGGAATGATCTTGTGCAAGATATGGAATTTCAGAGTTCTTAATGCACCAAAATACAGTGAGATTTAAAGGACCATAACAGCAGGACCTCCTCACCTAAGGTCTTGTTGCTCTGGGAGGAGTATGCTCGCTAGCCAGCCTTTAGACTGCGCTGGGGGAGATGATGCCCATCCAGCAGAGGGCGAGGAGTTCTATACAGCTGCCCCTGCAGTGACTGGCCCCTGGAAGACATCAGAGATAATGGGCCTGCTCCTCTAGTCCCCCAGAAGACCTGCCGCAGCAGGTAAGATATGGAGGCAGGGGGCTTGGTGGCAGAATTGCAGGACCTGCCCCATCTCCCCTGAAAGGCTTCTTTGCTGAACAATTCAGAACCTCAAGTGAAGTTCACCTAGTGTTTGGTACTGAGGATGTGTATGTTTAGATTCTTGGTAAGATTCTATAACCTTCCCATATTCTCATTGTAATCCCGCGGACTCCACTTCTTTCCCAGCCTTCAAATTCCCTGTACCTCCGTAAGGCAGTGGCTGTTGGGAAAACAGACCAAACTGAAGTCAGTTAAAAGAGCTAGAAAGTTCCACCTTTTCACATGGCAACACAAACCTTGGCTTTTGGTTTTACTTTTGCTGTGACTCTATTCAAGCCAAGTGAGCTCAGTTCAAAACATTAAAAATACAAGAGTTATTTTCCTTCAGGTCCAATGTAGTCCTGCCTACTTCATCTAGGGATTGAATGGACATGGCACATAGCTATTACAGTGACGGGTGCATGATAAATTAGATAGACAGAATGACAGAGATATATGAAATAATGGGATAAAGAAGATCAGCCAGGCATTCCCTTTTTAACCTTTTCTCCTGATACAAGAACATGGTGACTCTCGATAAAACTAAAAAGCAAAATATTTAAAATTTATTGGAAATTTTCCCATAATACATAATTAACCAGTGGAACTCTTTGCCACATGATATTAAGGCAAAGATCTTAGTCTGATTCTAAAAAGGCTTGGACATTCATAGGGATATTAAAAACAATATTGGCTTTAATATTAAAAAATGTATGAGAGATTTCAACCCTTATGCTTTAGGACTTATGCCAACCACTAACTTCCTGGGCTTAGGAAGAAACTTGCTCAATAGGGATGCTATTTCAAGATTGCACGATGGTGGTGGGGGCGGTTAACACTTTCCTCTGAAGCTTCTGGTACAGTCTATGGCTGCACAGACGGACCTGAGGAGGTATATGAGTAGACAGAGACTTCTTCATCAGGGTGCATTTCTTTCCCCATCCCCTCTTGATTTGTTTCAGTGGATAGTTTGTTGAAGTTGATTTGACTGTTAATGGGTATATGATAGCTATGCTACACACATAGTTAGAAGGTGGCAATGGGGTTTGACCTCCTGCCAATCTCTAATGGTAAGTTATTTTTTATATTCACATTTCAAATTGATGATAAATAACATCAACTATACATAATATATTTTAAAGATTATTTGGCTTCATTTATTTTTCCAAGCACTAAACCGATTACTGACCATTATAGTATCAAACTATTAAAAAAATGCTACCCACTTTTTTATGCTGGTCTAGCATAATCTTTATTTCTTTAGACACTTTGTGCAAACATTAAATTGATAAAAGACATAATGCAGATAGACCCACAGCTGAACTTAAGGTAATTGCATAAAAATGAAATGGAGATCTATAACGGTACACTGCATTCTCCCCTATTGCATTGTTTTCTGGAAGCAAGGAACCTGCTGGTCATAGCAAGTTGCTTGCTATGGTGATTGCATCGTGACTCGATCTAGCTGTACAAGATAAGTATAACATTACTTAGGGGGAGAGTCTGACACCAAAAATGTACTGTATTTTCAAATATCAGAGGGGTAGCCGTGTTAGTCTGGATCTGTAAAAAGCAACAGAGAGTCCTGTGGCACCTATAAGACTAACAGATGTATTGGAGCATAAGCTTTCGTGGGTGAATGCCCACTTGGTCGGTTGCATCCGACGAAGTGGGCATTCACCCACGAAAGCTTATGCTCCAATACATCTGTTAGTCTTAAAGGTGCCACAGGACTCTTTGTTGTATTTTCAAAGATGTCGTATTCTTCAAAAAACAGAGAAGTCCTTGAGTGGCATCTTTTGTTACTCTTTTGTTTGACGGTGCTGTACTGAGAAATTCAGGTTGTGTCTATGCATTTATATTTCTAGTTTTGATTTCTCCTCAAACGCACTTCAAGGATAAAACTTGACTTGAAGCACAAATACTAGCCGTCTGTGGATGCAGTAAATGTTAGACTGGCACTTATTGACTATTTCCATCTGATTTTTCAGTCTAGTTCCATTGAAGGAATAAGTGTATTGTGAGGGCGAGTGCATTGTTACATAACAGGGCAAAGTGAGCACTTGACATATTTGTTTTCTTATTAAAAGTAAAATCCTGCTCAGATGTTAGGGGGAAATTTTGAAAGGGTCCAATTCTCAACCTGGCCTCTATATTTGCAGTCAAACACTAGTTTGTGATCACCAACAAATGCTGGTGCAAATGATAGAAATCAAAATTTTAACTAGACTCCATCTTGCAAGCAGCTCTGCATAGGATGGACTCCTGGATCTGCACATTCTGAAATCAGTGGGTCTCAGAGTGGGTATGGAGGGGTCTGCCCATATGGATCTGCTTGCAAGATTGGGACCTGAGTGACCTGTGAGAGTGAATGTCTTTTGCACCCACAAATCAGGTAGTTGTCTAAATTCTATCCCTTGTGCCTGCAATTGGTCATGACCATCAACTGTGGGGGAAACATTGATTGTGTCTAATGTGGGGGAGGGATAGCTCAGTGGTTTGAGCATTGGCCTGCTAAACCGAAGGTTCTGAGTTCAATCCTTCAGGGGGCCGCTTAGGGATCTGGGGCAAAATCAGTACTTGGTCCTGCTAGTGAAAGCAGGGGGCTGGACTCAATGACCTTTCAAGGTCCCTTCCAGGTCTAGGAGATAGGATATCTCCATTTAAAAAAAAAAAATTACTGGCCTTTTTTGAAAACCAGGCTTTCAAGTGAGAATTTGTTTTAGAATTCAAATGAAACAAAATGTACTTTAATGTAAGAGCCAATATTTGTTCAATTGTAGGTGGGTCTATCATCAGCAACTCATAAAAATAGATTCACCCACATATGTACCTACATCCACATTTTCATATCTATATCTGTACACCTATATTATAGTTTGAACAAGATGTATATGGTAGTAAACCAACCTGCTTCTTGAAATACTTGTAACTGGGATTAACATATCAGTTAAAACAAAATATGACCTGAGGGAAAATGTCACTGATTCTAAGTCTGATTGAAATCAATGGGAGCGTTACCTTTAACTCTTATCGAAGCACAATCAGGTTGCTGGTGTAGAGACTTCCATATTTGCCTGTAACACTTTCACTTTCCTGAACATGTTCTAACATTTCAGAACATTTCTGTAACCCACAGAAAACTAAATTCTGCTCAGATACACCTGTGCAACTCCAGTTTAAGTCAACACACTGGATACCAGAGAGTACTTATCACAGTACTTATCAACGAATATTCAGGCGCATGACTTTTATTTGCTTTGTCAGATAAGTATAGTGTGGACTATGCAATAAAACCCATGTCAGAGAAAAGCTTACTGATATGTTAGAAGTAAATTGCTTCCTCCAGAGATCTGATACCTCTATTTGTGCATCCTCTTTTTTTTTTAAGCCTCTCCTACTTGGAGATACTACATAGTACAGTGTCATCAAATAAAAATGGCAGAAACGTTTTTGATTAGTCCCTCATCTATGTAAGGTGGAAAATGCCAGTTCGTGCGCTTGTAAATACACTCCAAGATAATCAATTTTACTGCATTCTGGACTGACCAGGCTGGACAATGAATCAATATATGTTCAATTTTATGCAGTTGATGTGAAAGAGATGGTTATCTTCAGGAAGGGTATATTATTAAACTAGCAAAATCCCCTTTCAAACAAGCCCTCCCCTGTGCTGCCCCTCACACTTCGGGAGGAGCTCCCCCTAAACACCTGCAAAGCTCCCTCATTGTCCTTCCTCAAATCCCTCCTTAACGTTTTCTTTTGCCCTGATGCCTGCAAAAAACTTAACAGCCAAGCTTGGGTGTGCTGCAAGCACTGTCTAGTATGCTGATCAATACTGCCTTATTGTTTCCTTGTGCTCCTTTGTCTGCCTGAATTCACCAGTTGTCTCTTGTTTTTTGCTTGAATTGTAAGCCCTTTGGAGCAGAGACTGTCTTTTTGTTCTGTGTTTCTACAGTGCCTAGCATGATGGAATGGGGTGCACAGCAGGAAAGAGGGGAATGGGGTTAACATGAAGTCATGGGGGGAAATGGGGTCCTGGGAATGGGTGGAGGAGAGAATGAGGGGAACAAAGAACCTCTGGGGGGACGGAGACTGGGGGGACATGGTATGGGGAAAGGGGGGCACACAGAGCCCATGGCATGGGGGCACACAGCCCCTGCCATGGAGGGAAGTGGGAATGGGGTATACACAGAGCAGTTGGTATGAGGGGGAAATGGGGGACCCTGGGTATGTCAGGAGGGGGCAATGAGGGGCACACGGAACCTCTGGCAGAGAGGATGGGGGAGAGTTGCAGGAAGTTCCTGAAATGGAGGGGGATGAGAGGGTGCATACTGGAAACTTAGTGGAGGGATGAAGGGAGGCAAGGAGCTACAGACGCTATGGAGTGTGCACCCCTTAGTAATAATAAAAATAGTTTTACCAACAACAGCTCAGCTCCCTTAGAAGCCTATGTGGACAAAGGAGGGATTTTCACTCCAGAGTTCCTTCGTAGCGTACCTTGTCTTCTTTTTAAAAAAGGGCTCAAAGTTAAAAAGTAAAATATACAGCCCCGTACTTCAACTTTATATTCTCCCCATGTTCTTATACTTCACTAACCTCTAGCCAACTTTTTGGTCTCTGCGAATTACTTCGTGTACAGGCAATTTAAATTACATGCAGGCTGACTATGTGTGATAATTTAAACTGATTGTTAATTAATTCTGTAAGTAAATAGCTACTGCAATCTCTATAATCATCAAGGTTTCTCTAGCTATCAACCTTTTCCTTAGCTGCTCCTTATTATACAGTACGGAGCAAAAGTATGTGGGGGGGGGGGAGGAAATGACATGCAGGATCTCTTTCTGGATCCTTGCGGCAGAAGGCAGCCCAGCTTCTTGAAAACCTTTATGGCTCTTCTTAGAATTAAATGTTTGCAAAACTGAGCTGTTTGTAGAGATTGATTTTCTGTATATAGCTTAAGAGGAAGCATATCATGAGATTTAGGTTAGATAAAAAGTAAGGCTTTGTGTGATGCGAGGTGCCAGCATTAATCAACTGGAGATAAGAGTTGATGATTTTATATCATCCCAGTACCAGTGAGACTGACTATTAGTGATGTTTCTTGGCCCCTCGGTCACTTTGGAGAGCAGGTAGAAAGCAGATATCAGAGCAAGTTTACTAGTGCCTGAGACATTCCTCAAGGCTAGACTGAGCTCAAAATTATCTTAAACTATTCCCTAATTGGTCCTTAAAATTAAGAGCTATTTGGAAAGTCATAATTTTCCCCCTGGTTTTTAAGCTGCATCTCTCACATCACTATAGCCCATCTTTTAGTCCCCAGAACTAGGACATCCAAGGCACAAATGAAAATGAAGTCCTGAAACACGGCATAAGGGTTCTAATCAGAAACCACCTGGCTCTCTTTGCAAGAAAATTATGAGCCATGGCAAAAAAACAAAAAAAAAAAAAAAATTTGTGCTGTCTCAGCTGCACACAGGTACCACCTACATGCAGTTGTACATCATGTAGCTGGCTGCCAGTCTAAAGAAAACAGTGATGCAATTGAAAACTAGTAAGATAACTTTTTTGCCTCCTAGTTGACTGCCAAGAATTATAGTTGCAACGGCTAGCATGCCACTCCAATTCGATTCCATTTGAATAAAAGTCTGTATAGCCTCGTTTGATCACGCCCCATTGAAGTTGATGGTAGTTTTTCCACTGAATTCTCTGGGTGTAGGAGAATACCTTAAACTGTAAGCCTGCAAACCCTTATTTTTTGAATACACTTTTCCCAGGCAAATATTCCCATTGAAGTCATTGGGACAACTATGATGAGTAAGGCCAAGGCTGGGGAGTAAGGGCTTATAGGATTGGGTCCACAGGTTGGGAAAGTCTGAAAATGTCATTCCTTTGGTCCATTGGCTTAGTACTACATGTAGACCTTTTATTCCCTTCCCCCAGATAACCAGCTTACAAGTGAAAAACATAAAGACAAGAAACCTATGAAAGGTATTATGAGTTCAGTGTCGGAATTCAGCATCACAGACGCTCCATCCAAGGACACCAAAAATGAGAAGAAATTGTCAGACTCTAGTACATCATCATTATCTTCCCTTGAGAAGTGCAGGACACAATTCACCTACATCGAAAATGATGCATCAGTTCATCAGAGAGACAGTGATGGTATGTTTTGTAAAACAGATTAAGTGTAAGCAGATTTCTAGATAATATCCGTTTAAAGAGTGTCCTGAAACACCTGCTTAAACATTGGACAGGAAGTTAAAGAATCGAAACTAAGCGATCGTGAGATGTCCTAGAGATTGTTTACTCTAGACTTGGGAATCTAAGGAAGATTGCTTTAAAGTGCCCATGACATGAGGGTTCCTATTGCCGGGCCACAATACGAGAATTTAAGTCCAGTGGGGACATGTCTGTGCATGGGTCTTAGGAAATAGTCTTGCTCAGATATATATAAATAGGATGCTCAGTAGGCATTGGAGGGACAGACTCCTTCTCCCTAGGCAGCAGAATAGCATTGTTATTGCTTCTGCAGCTGCGCCTAAGAGCACAGAACACCCCTTATGCACAGTGGCTTGCCTGCTGGATCCATATAGTTGTGGGTCCATTCCTTCCCCCTTCCCTTCCCCTCCCCCAGTCCCAATTCTGCCGCTGTGAGCCTGCTGCAAAGACTCTCAGAGGATCTCAGTGAAGAGGCCTTTTCGTATTCTGCCCCTACTTATGCAGAATCCAGCCTCCTGCTTATGCTGCTTTCAAGCCCTGATTCGACAAGGTACTTAAACATTTGCCTAACTTTAAGCCTGGTAATAGCACCACTGACTTCAATGTGCTTAAATATAGGCATGTGCTACTGAACCTAGGTGAAGCATGGCCTTAAGGCTTTTGATTCTGGCCTGCCTTTGCTAGCCAATATGACCCCATATCTGCAAAATACTAATGTTTATCTCAGTACGTCACATGACTGGGTTTTTAAAAACTTGTTTTCTCCCAACTTGAAAGCAAAATGCTATATAAGGCTGTTAAAATACAGAACTCGCATGGCTTTTGCATACTTTGCAAGTGCACCTCTAACCCAAAGAAATGTTCGCCCTTTCTAAAAGGAAATGTATTCGGCTGCTGGTCCAAAATTTGCGTGTGGCTATTATTTGGGGTTGTTTTTCTTTCATATGAACAAAACAAGTTATTTCTTTCTCTTTCATTATTACACAAGTCATTAATGTGCCAAGACAATCATTGGCTTTCATAAGAATTTCACTAACCATCATATATCCATGCACCAAAGCAGAACACCCAGGTTCTGTAGACTTAGTACAGACTACATCTTGTGTAAACCAGCATAACGACACTGAAGTCAATGAAGTTACGCTGATTTACAGCAGCTGAGGTTCTAGTCCTAAATATGCTCCTAGACATATCTGTGATGCTCTTGTTCCTTGACTAAAGTTCCTTATGTGGGCATTTTATAATAAAGCTGAAACATGTCAGCTATATCATGTTAATGATCCTTGCATTAAGAACTACTAAGTACAGATCAACACAATAAACCACAATGCTCCAAAGGAACCATTATGATATATTGTATCACTGATTCTGTAATAATTGTAGTGCTTCATATACTTCTAGCGATAGCAGAGTGCATTCAATCTTCTTTAAAGAGGTGAAGTAGTTATTCCATTAAGGGGGACTGATCCAGCAGTTCCAACACAAATTGGTGTTTTACCTGGGTAGTGATTACAGGATTGGTCTCGTAAATTGTTACTGGTACACAGGAGTGGTACATATGTGAAGTCAATAACAGATTTCACACAGTTAAAAAACGAAAAGCAAAGGAAATTAACGAAAACAATCTGTGCTCAATTAAGAATGTTAAGAACTGGACCTAAGCCAAGAAAGGCAAGGAAACTCCAGATTTGTGTTTGTCACTGAACACTTCATTCAATCTATTCTGACTCGTTATTGTAGCTGATTATTAGGCACACATATGGCCAATTCCTATTCTCTGATACAGCCATGGAAAAACCCTAAAGCCAGTGAACCCCACTGAAGCCAGCAGTGTTACCTGGCTATGACTGAGAGAAGAATTTGGCTCACTTTGCAGAAACTGCTCTAGGAGAGTCTGATCCATAATCCACTGATGTCAATGGAGAAGAGGCCCATGGCTTCAATGAGATTTGGATCAGGCCCATACCGAGACTCAGCAGTATGAATTAAGGATGGATTGACATCCACAAGCCACGAAGAGCAAGAAAATGTAGAGCAAAGGCAGACCCGGAACACTATTAAAAATAGTTCTTTTGTGGCAATTAATCTAATAATGTAGAAATTGAGAGCTGAGGTCATTGTTCTCACTGAGATAAATGCAATAATGCCTTTCACAAGCAGCAGGGAAAACAGAAGAGAAAACAGGAGATTGCATCTTCTTTTGTGCAGTTTGTGGCTAATTTATTTTCAAATATATAAATGAATGCATAGGAATGGATGCTTAATTGCTAATATCTATTATTTATATACATTACTCCACTTAAAACAGAACAAAAAAGCCTCACACATGCAGATTTTGCAAGATGTGTTACATCCATTAGCACAGTTCATGGTGTATGCTCTGATGGGAATTTAAAAGCATCTTTACTGCACATCACAGACTTTGTGCTGAAACATTACTTTATTATTAAAGTCTTGTGCTTGTTCTGTGGTCCCTTTCCTGGGCAGACCCTTAAGAACTATATCTATTCTCAGAAGATTATGTGAGCACCAGTAAGGTTAATAAATTCAGGAAAATCTGTGTTATTAGAAAACACATCTTATTTTTTTATTTTAGAAAAAAGCTGAAAAGATCCCTAATTGCTGTATTATTTTGAATTTGATATATCTTATCAAGGTGCAAGGGGGAAATTTCATAAATATAAGATACCTAAAAAGAATAGTCTTAATTACACCATGGACTACTGGATAAAATGATTACATTTTCTACACTGTAAATTTCATACAATTAAATGCAGCAGTGTCACCTTATAAAATGTTTCAATTTTCTAATTATTTCAGTTCATTTACTCAGAAAAAAATATAAGCATGAATTTACTAAGTATCACCAAAATCTAGTCATTCTCATTCTACAGAACTGACTGGGAAGTTAGTTGTGCTTGTCTGAACTTAAATAGATCTTGACATATTGAAATAAGTATTAAAATTGATAACATTGCCAATGATATGCTACTTACGGAAAGAATTTCAATCACATGCTGTTTATTCTTTATTCTACCTGCTGAATAGACGTTTTTAAAAAAAATAAAGACGTTGGAGTGATTTTTTATTTTATTTTATTTTAATCAAGGAAGCTTTAAAAAAAATTCTTCTGGAAACTTTCTGGCTGTGAACTTCTCAGTTAACTTCACTGGTCATGTTGCATTATGTTACATGATATATATCACGCCACAACAGGACAAATGCTGCTGAGTAGGATCTGACAGTTTGTCATACTAGAGCAAGAAATTTGATAACATCCAATATTTTTTCCTGAAAGTACCAGTGAAAACAATTCTCACTACTGAGAAATATTTTCCTTAAAAAAATAAAGAAAATAAAAAACAGTTGAAAAGTTTTGGGCCCTGATAATTACTTGCGTTGATCCTTCAGGAGGAAAAAAAAAAAAAAAAAAAAAAAGACAGAAACCTTTGTTGATAGGCATTACAAGGTGCAGTCAAGTGTGGGTTCTGACATGGTATCACCACAAGTATAGCTTAAGAATAACAACCAACAGAGAAAGAGAAACAAAAAGCTGAATGAGCAAGGGAAAAGGTCATGTTAGGGTTTCTGAAATAAGTGAACGCACTGGAAGTGCAAATCATTGGCAGAATCCACCACACTTCAAACTGCGTCTCCGCCAATTTCCAAATAGTTCAGATTTGCCTCTGAACACCTTATCTTCCTTCAACGCTAACAAATGGGAGCTGAGCTGTTTGGAAAATCGGGCTCCAATTCTAGGGGCCAAGCACGGGGAAATCAGAGCCTGGGTGAGCACATTAAGGCAAACTTCTGGGGCATGTTATATATCCTGTAAGTATGAAGTGGCTGCCAAAGCACCTGCAACATTACAGGACAGGTTTCAAAGTAACAGCTGTGTTAGTCTGTACTCCTGTTCTTATTACAGGACAATTACTCTAGTCATAAGCTAGTTCTTCTGGGGCTGATGCTTGCTGATATGTAAGAGTTACTCCCTTACACAATGCTGGAAAGAAAACGACTTCCCTTTAAAATGTATCTTTCCTAGTTGATACTCTTTTTCCACATTTTTTTCCCTTTTAAAAATTAACAAGCATGTGAATTAGAAGGTGAAAAGCCTATTTAAGAGAGAGGGTGAACTGTGACCCCGGGCAAAGCATAGAATACCAAACTGCAATGTGTTAACTCTACTCTGTACTCTTCCTTTTCTGCCCCCTTTTTGGTAAGTGTTGCAAACTAGCATTCACTGAACTTCACTGAAAATTGAAGCTAGACAAATTCAGACTGGAAATAAAGGCATCATTTGTTAACAGTAAGCGTAATTAACCATTGGAACAACTTACCAAGGGTTGTACTGGTGTCTGCATCACTGACAATTGTTAAATCAAAACTGGATGTTTTTCCAAAAGATCTGCTCTGGGGAAGTTCTATGGCCTGTTTTATACAGGAGGTCAGACTAGAAAATCACAATGGTTCCTTCTGGTCTTAGAATCTGTGAATCTATTAAATCAGACTCCTTATAAAAATCAGACTAGAAGCATGTGATTAATCTGTGCTGTTTTACACCACTCCACAAGTGAGTTCTGCTCTCACCCATAAATTCATCTAAATCCTCATCCATCTGCCATAATTCTGTGATTCAGCTATACAGCATCATATGCATCGTAACTGACCCTTTCCACCTGAACAACTAATAACTAAGCTTTTAGCAGACTTTAAGGACCTGATCCAATTCTCACTGAAGCCAGTGGAACTCTTTCTGTTGGCTTTAGTGAGCATTAGGTCAGGCCCTAAAATGCTTTGATGGGCTGACAGCCCAGAAAAATATTATTTCAACACCAGGGGCCCAATCCTGAAATCTTTACATGCAGGCAAAATCCCCACTGGAAGTTTTGCCTTCAGAAGGGGTACAAGATTGGGACTGAGGATTTCTACATTGAATTACAAATTCCTATCTGAAAAAATTAAAATCTATTCTGTAGCTTATGGCAGATGCTGTGTATGAGTGGAATTACTGGCATCACACTAGAGATATGATTGTGCTTTTTTGTAATAATGTAGTACAATGGAGAGTATCCTCATTGAGTGAAATTCACGCCTATGCAGAGGGCCAGCCCAGGGCATCAGCCCTACTTAAATCCCTCTGTACAAAGGTGAGTTTCACTCATATGGAAAACTTTCATCCAAAAGATGGTGGGTTTTTTTTCTATCCAGACCAAACACCACAGGACATCATTTTATGTAATATGTTTTACTGCTGTAATTTTTCAAAATTATATTTTAAGCTTAGTTTGTAGTCTGCAGAGATCTCTGACTTCTGGGTCTCATTTAAATGTAGTTACATCTGCCTAAATTTGGAGTACTATGGTAGTGAATCAAGCCCTCTCTCTTTCCTGTATCTCACTCTTTTTCTTTTTTCTTAGATGAATGTGCATCTCTTATCCTGGCCTGCTTGTTCTGCCAATTTTGGGACTTTCTTATAATGCTGCCTAATACCTGTGAAAATTGGTTGATAAATATGTGCTGTCCATCCTATAGATATCACCATACCTCCAGCGAAAACCACTCCAACAATGACTGTAACTGTGACTGTGACATTGATTGCAGCATTTTTGAATCCTGTCACGAAACCAGTGAATGTCTGGAACTTGCCTTGGAGATTTCTGAAGTCTGTTATCGCTAATAGGAAACAATTGACAGAATTCCCACAAACTGTCTGAATGGAAACTGACACAGTAAAAAGGATATAAGATTTTTTAAATAATTGGAGTGTTTGCTAACCAGGGCTGTGTGCATTCTCTGATGTCCCTTTGGAAGAACTGTATAGCATTACCAAAGAAAATTCTGCTTGTATGATTTCACAAGCCACTGAAGCCAATAAAGAATGAAAACCTGTTTCCTACCTTGCAACAGATGAAAACAAAATTCCTAAATACCAGCTGTGCTAATTGCTTTGCCCAGGGTCAGTCTCATGCTTTTATAAATCTCTCTATTGCATTCAACATGGATTTCCCTCCATCCACAAACATAAGACACATTAGGATATTCTTTTAGGAATAATATATATTAAGTCATCTTCCTAATGGATTCATACATAAACATGTATTACATATTGTGGGGTATTATTAATAATGTATGCTATAACATCATTTTATAATTAAAAATGTATTTATACAATCTCTTAAAACACACTTATATGCTCAGTTTAGGTAGAAAAGAAAATTAAGTGAATTAGAAACCATGCTAGATGTAATTACAATAAAGGTCTCTAAAAAATCTCCAGTGAATTTTGAAGAGGATGCATTTTAACAGGGTACTGCAATTCAACAGTGTATTAATGTGTGTGCCTATCA
The DNA here is from genome assembly GCF_027887155.1 of Malaclemys terrapin pileata. Taxonomy (NCBI): domain Eukaryota; kingdom Metazoa; phylum Chordata; order Testudines; family Emydidae; genus Malaclemys; species Malaclemys terrapin. The sequence goes on along the minus strand of NC_071511.1, from coordinate 9,416,841 downwards.
TTATGTAATATCAGGTTATACCTATTGTTCATTAGTTTAGGAAAGAGCTCCTTAATTCTAATTAGCATTAATAGAAATTGAATGCACACTTCTAGAGGAGAATTTCCCTACGGATAGCCAGTAACGCTTTTTCCCAATTTTTGTTTGTATGATTTTTTTTGTAAAGAGCAAAATATTGTAAGCAATAACAGTATTGGGAAACAGACAGGAGTGCACAAAAGATAAAAAAATGCACAAAAGATAAAAAATGACAGTATCCAACTTGGAGGCACTTACTACAGTCTGTAACACTCTCTGTATTTTTCTTTTCTGATAATGGGTCTGATTAATAAAAATGAAATGAACATTGTACATTACACGTGTGACAACAAAAGGATGGAAATTCAGCTACCAAGGGGCGGAGAATCTGCATATTGAGCAAAAAGGAAAATACAATAAGTTGCTCGTTCGTGTGGGAGGTTTACATACTGAAGCTGGCCTGCCCTGTGGCAGCATTTGCTTTCTATGTGCACTCACAGATTTCCAAGAAAGCCCACTGATTTCAGTACGGAAGAAACAGAGTGCCTATAGGGTCCAAAACAGGCTCGTTGTGGAAAGTGTACAAGATCAGATCCTCATCGGGTACAAATCAACATAGTTCCATTGAAAGCAGTGCAGCTATAATGCACAGTACGTCTGTACTACACGGGTTGTGACTGCAACTCAAGCAGACATATTCTAACTAGCTTTAATCTAGCTAGCTCAGATCAGTGACGCTCTGGTAGTACATGCTTCGGACCAGTGCAGGCTAGCTCCACAAAGAATTACCCAGGGTACCACTCCAGTAAAAGCTAATTTGGGTAGGTCGACTCGAGCTGCAATCACAACCCATGGCAGTACAGATACCACCTGGGATTACAATACAGACATACCCTGATTTATACCATGTGAGCATCAACCCTGAAATTTACAAGAGATTTAAAAAGATGCAACAACTACTCGTGTATTTCTTTTCTTAAAAAAAGACCGTACAGTAAAAATGTTAGATTGGAATACTCTTCTTATAAATATTTTAAGGCCTTTTAGTCTCCTTTGCAAATTCAACACTTTTTATTATAATAAAAATATATATTGCATCTGGCAAAAGGCGCAGTAGACTCCACTGTACCTGATTTCTGTGCCTCTTGTTCAGCTGGGGGGGTGGAGTAGAATAGGTCTGTTTACATTTTGTTGTATTACGTACCATACAATGTCAAGCTTTTCTCAACTTCAGCCAGTTTAAGGATTAAAATGTGTGTTTCCAAATTGTCTATCCTGTGCCAGATGTCCTACTGGGGAGTAAATTTTCAGTGTGGAGAACTGGACACAGAGGTCTGCATCCTTCAAACCTTTATTCACATTAGTTCTCCTTTCCTTATTTATGCAAATAGTTTCATTGATTTCAATGCACATATGTGAAAAGATAAGGAAGATTACTCATGACCCTGACACTGCAATGTGATGCATTCTGGAGGACCTTTGCCCAGTTGGCCTCAGTCAGATTCATCAGGAGCAAAGAGGTCTGTCCACGTGCATCGCCTAGCAGGATCGGGGTTTATTTGACTAAGCCTTTGTAGAATTGGGACCATATTTCCAATTACCTTTCAAAGCCAGCTTTTCTTCATATTGGAATCCATGGGTTCTCAACCTGTGCGTAGGGGAGTGGAGAAATGGTGAGAACAGGACCAGGAGAGTCACAACCACAACAATGGCTAGATGAGTCAGGTCTCCCAACACTTTTTTCTGCTGTGACATGCGGTCAGCACATGGAAAAATTTGAGAACCACTGCAGCAATCAATGATGGTCTTTTAAATAGTACAGAAGTGTCTCCTCACCTAATGGTTATGGGGGCATGCTATTTGGTTTCTTGTTTTATAATGCAGATGGATATTTTTGTGCTCTACAGCATGAACTAAGAAACCCTGGAAAATGTTCTTCATCCTTATGTTACCTTAATCACCAAAAGGACTAACAGTTCATGTCTTCCCTCATAAAACGGTTAATTGTAAAATACAGCATACTGCATGTTCCTGACACAGAGGAACTATTTAGCACATTTTGATCAGACAGCAGAGCAAGTGGGCTAGAATAATTCCCCCCCTGAAATATTCCAGAAATTAGCTTTTCTATTTAGAGATCCATCTTATTCCCACACATACCTGACTTTCACAAGTCAGACAAAAACCATTCATCAGATTCAGACTTAGACAGACATTGTACAGACAGGTTAAGCACAGGTACTAGAAGCAATTCAGAGCTGCGTTTTTTGTTTCCCTTAGAGAAAGGCCTACTCACCCAAGTGGGAGGCATTTGGGTGGCATCATTGGTCCATGCTGTCAGAATCAGCTGTGCTGCCAAAGTGAATGTCAGCTCTGCAATGTGTGAAACCTCAACTCTTTAAGACAAGGAATAAAATATCACCATTTTGTAAATGGGAACATCTCCCTGATACTCTGCCTTTCTTCAGCAACTTTATTTTTAATCCATAAAACACTGACAGATTGGGTGGAGGAGAGAGCCAATCACAACGAGCCACT